>NC_079489.1:133594269-134194269 GCF_020520425.1 Spinacia oleracea | reverse complement strand
CACAAAGGAAAAAATAGTGTGAAAAATATAGAGTCCCACATGAAAAACTCATGTTCTCTTTGTTTATTAATTGAGGAATGGATGTAACTCTTGTTTAAGAAATTGTGAGAGTGGTGGGTGGACACATAACACATGAGCGTGCACCTGGCCGGGCTCAGGTCGTGGGCCTTGGGCTCTTGGGAATGCGGTTCGCGGGCGTGGGGTGGGTTGATTACGTAATCGTTGGATTAATTACCATTAATTACGTCCATTACAACATTCATCATTTCTGACCGTTTTTAGCTGTTACAAAGCTTTATTGCTTCTGACCGTTACTGGCTGTTGGCTTCCCTTAATTCTGATTACTTAATCAGAATTTCGGATTCTTTCAAAAACATAGAAAATCATTCAAACACTTTTCAGAAATATCAAAACACAGTTCTCTCTCTCGCACAAAAATTGTCTTCGATTTTGGGCATATGTTCTGACTCCATCCGATTTTGTGAGTGCACACAAAGTCGGAGTTGCGCTAATCCTGGAGGGCGACCGCTTCTGTTCTACTGCACTGAGAGGTAGCGCGGAATCGTCTTTTAGGACAGTGGGTGTCCACGACGCAACAACTGTTCTTCATTCAGTTCATCAAAATCAGATAAGTTTGTTCTAATTTTGGTTTAATCGCAACAGTCTAAAAGACGATTATTATGGCTTTGACTTCCAAATTCCTGATTCCTGATATGTCTAAGTTAGAACCTCTTGATGGCAAGAACTATAAACGTTGGGCTGTTAGGATATGATGCGATTTTATTTAGAACAAATTGATGTTGCTTATGTGATTGATGATGTTGTCGAACCTGATGATGAAACTGAATTGCATGATTTTGAGTTGAAATTTGCTAAAGATGATAGGACATGTAAGGGCATGTTGCTGCATCATATGTCGAATGCATTGCTTGATATCTCTATGGGGTTTGGTCATGCTAGGGATATTTGGGATGCATTAGAAAAGAAGTATGGAACTGATGATGCTGGTACTAAACGTTATTGTGTTAGTAAGTGGTTAGGCTTTAAAGTTCAAGATGATAAACCAATTATTGATCAGATTCATGCTTATGAGAATATTTGCATTGCTATGGCCGTCGAGGGTTTGGGTATTTGTGATATAACTCTTGCTATTGTTTTAATTGAGAAACTACCACCCTCTTGGAAAGACTTTCGTAATCAGTTAATGCATAAGAAAAAAGACCTAACCTTTTTTTGGTAAATTTTAACTTTCATTACCAAATTGAGAACAAGGCTAAAAACGCCAAAACAACCTAAACACTCCATGGGTTCAACATGTTGAGCCTAACATGCCCTCTAGGAGGGCACCCTAGGACAACAACCCAATCAAGAGAAGCTATACTCCACATTTTGGAGTTTCTTAAACAAAGAACATCTCATATAAACAATATACAAAATATTCCTATAAATGCTACTAATGTCTTGAATAGAATTCTGAAATTTTCTGTTGTTCCTTTCCATCTAGAGGACATAAACAGTAGTAACCAACGTCAGTCTATAAAGGTGATGCTTCCTGGAATTTCTCTTAACATGCGTGCTAGCAAAAAGAACCTCGATGTGCCAATCCTCTGCTTTTCTATGAAAACCCAACCATCGTAAGAGAAGCTCCCAAACTGTAGCAGAAAAATTACATCGGAAAAAAGATGATCCAAACTCTCATTCTCCTGCCCACATAGAACACAAATAGGATCATGTACCACACCAAACTTGGTTAACCTGTCACAAGTAGCTAAACGCCCATGTAGAGCTAGCCACCCTATGAAAATGCACTTAGGGGATGCGCAGTTATTGCAAATGAGTTTCTTCCAAGTCACATTATCATAGTCACCTCTAATTGCGCTGTAGGCATCTTTGATAGAAAATCGGGGCTTGGTTAGCATTGTGCTTCCATGAGAAGTATGAATTAGATACTTGCCGACATCTAAAATCTTCCTAACCATCCAAGAAGCCTGGTTAGGGGTCTCCATGTGAAGCACATTTCTTGTTTTAACATAATAGGAATGAATCCATTTGATCCACATCCTATCTTTTTTTATCACCACATTCCATAAAATTTTGCATATAGCAGCCCGGTTCCAAGTATGAATGCAGGTGATATTTAAGCCACCTGCACTCTTTGGGAGACAAAGAGTTTCCCAGGCCACCAAAGCTTTCCTTGAAGTACCTGATTTGTCTGTCTAGAGGAACGATCGACAAGCATATTGAATGACCATCAGTACCTTTTTTGGCACAACGAAAACCTGACAACAGTAGGTTTGTAGACTACTTAAGATTGATCTGATGAGTTGAACCCGTCCTGCATAAGTTAAGAGTTTAGCTTTCTACGAGTCAATCCGTTATAGAACCTTCTGAATAAGAGGTTGGCATTGAAGTACTGTAAGTTTCCTTGTTGAAAGTGGCACCCCCAAGTATTTAAAAGGAAGATTACCCTTTTCAAACTGAAATTCAGAAACAATATCACCTTGTATCTCAAGGCGAACTCCACCAAAATAGATAGAGCTTTTGCTGAGATTAGCTTTTAAACCTGAAGCATTAGAGAAATTCTGAAAAGCAGCATACATTTCTCTAATAGAATCATTATCTCCCGTGGAAAAGAGTAGAAGATCATCCGCAAGCAAACATGAGTGAGGTTAAGTTTCCTGCACCTAGGGTGAAAGCGGAAATTTGGATTGAGCTTCAAATTACCTAGGCATCTGCTGAGATATTCCATACATGACACAAAAAGATAAGGGGAAAGGGGATCCCCTTGTCTTAAACCTCTCTTTGCCTTGATTGGTGTTGTGATATCACCATTGACAGTAAAACAGTAAGTAACAGTGGTTAGACAACTCATAATCCAGTTCACAAACTTGTGAGGAAAACCGAGGAAGGTGAGTAAGCATTGCACAAATGGCCACTCAACAGAGTCATAAGCTTTCTGAAGGTCTATCTTGATCATACATCTCGGGGAGATATGCTTTCTGTTGTAGCCTTTAACAAGTTAGTGGCTAAGAATAATGTTATCAAAGATAGCTCTCCCTTTGACAAAAGATGATTGACTTTCACTAATGATACTAGCAAGAATACTCTGCATCCTATTTGTTAACACTTTATAAATTATCTTATAGATAACAGTTCAACGAGCAATAGGACGAAAGTCTTTAACCCTAGAAGCATTAGGAACTTTGGGAATCCAAGTAACTAGAGTAATATTCACCTGAGATTGCATCTGGTTGTAAATGAAAAAGTCTTGGATTGCTGCAGTGATGTTGGAGCCAATAATAGACCAAGCAGAGTGAAAGAAGTGAACATTGTATCCATCAATTCCGGGCGCTCTCTGTGCATTCATGCTGAAGAGAGCACTCTTTATCTCCTCCGAAGTCACTGATATGCAGAGGGAATGCTTGTGAACATCACTCAGAACAGGGCCAGATTCAATAATGCATCTGTCAGCCATTGGAAGGCAATCAGCAACAGCCCCCATTAAGTTGTTATAGAAATTCACCACCTCCTTTTCAATACAATCATGAGTTTGAATCCTAGTGCCATCATCTCGAATGAGTAATTTATTGGCATTATGATTACTTCGTTCTTTGACATAAGAGTGGAAGAACTTGGTATTAGAGTCACCCCAGCTAATCCAGTCAGCTCTTGATTTTTGTCTCCAAATTTTCTCCTCAATTAAGCTCCATTTTTCCAAGTCAGCAAGGACATGCTTTTCCTGATTAATCAAGGTAATGTCTGTTGGGTCAAGGATGCTACAAGCTTGGATAGAAGTGAGTTGCAATCTCAATCTATCAATTCTTGCACTGATGTTTTGAAAATGCATAGTATTAAGGGCCTTTAGAGGAGCTTGGAGATGCTGAAGTTTATACCAGACGTCTAAAAAAGACCTAACCTTAGAGGAGCTTGTAGGTCACCTGAAAATTGAGGAGGAAAATTGTAACACCCTAATAACCTTGCTTTTATAAAACCATTTTCCAACTTAAAATAAAGGAATTACTAAAGCATTACCGCCACCGTGATAACGGTTAAGGCTATTACCAGAATTACGCAGCGGAATTTAATGTCAACTAACTTTTAAAAACATAATAAATGAAATATCGAGGCCTCCTACAATTTGGAACCACGACGGCCCAAAAACTAAAGTATAAAAAGTTCAACCATTTCAAACAAAATTAAAGTATAATAAAATAGTTCAAAATACGAAAACATGCAACTCTCTCGATCATCCCAAGCCACATGATTCCGATCTACCAACCTGCTATATTATTCTACCCCCCATCAATGCAAGTGCAAATGATAGATCATCATAGGGTCATTAAGGCAAAGGCCATGACCGAAACACACAAAGCACGTAGTCAGCAAAAGCTGAGTACTTACAAGAATATAGTGAAACAAAACTAATACATGCATCACTCACTAAGTACTAATAAACATGCAAAAGCCATATAATAATTAACAACCAATCATGAATACAAGACTCGACTCTTGACTCACAATTTAATTAGAATAAGTTTCGAACGGGCCAAAAGAATGTTCCATAAAGGAAAGGTGATGGGAGCCAACTATACACCAAATAATAAATAATAAAATCGGGCCATACCGAGTGTCGGGCCATACCGACGGTATTTCTGCCATTATATAAATGAAACAACGTCTTGTATCATTAGTAGGAGTACGAGCTTTCCGGCAAGACTCCCCCCCATTGTTCATACTCAAGGTATATACGTTCCAAGAGTTTTGAAGCTTGTTCTGGTTGCACTTTACATTTATTAATATTTTATTAAAGGTGAACTCAAGAATTAACAACGTACACACATACAATTAATAAACAACAACCAAAACACTCTTATTTTAATGTTTTAAGACTTGTGATCAACCAAGCAAGACTCTTGTGAAATTACTGCCATGTTCCTCCTCACAAAAGTGAGATTCCACATCATGCACATTAACATGAGGGTTGTGCCCTTGCACGACAAATCCTAATTCATTTCATACAACATATTCCCAACTGAACCCTACATGTGCGGTGGCTTACGTGAGCTAACCCTTCACATGCGGTAAAATAAATAGTACAACGAAGTACGAATAATTGGCTCAAAGTATGCTAGACATCCCGTACAATAGCATACAAATAAATAATCCATCCATTGCATGTGAAACAAACCATACATGCATAAATATTGAACAACATGATTGACAATGAAATCCATACTCATAATAATCTCAACATGCTTGTTCAATCAAAAATTCGATAATTCCAATAATATTAATCCACATGATTGTTCACCAAAGCATATATGAACCCACATAATATAATTTACATCATCAACAATCATGTAATGTCCTTGACAAAAGTGTGGTCTCCCTAGAATTGTACGTACCTTGAATACCTAAGCGTAGGGGCCACTTTGCAATAACGAGCACTCACTCAGAAATCACCTCCTATTTTCAAAATAATGAAACTTAAATTATTTCCATGTTCATTAAATTTCGAGCAACTTTATAAAATCTAAAACCTCATTTAAACTTTAGAATTCAATCGTTTTTCAATAATATAATCGCCTCGATTTGTAAAACCAATCCCTAGTACGAAAACATACTTTTTCCCCCTTTAAAATCAATAAAAATCAACACTTTAAGCCTTTTTATAAATCTGAAAATATAATTGATTATCATAATTAAAACCATCACCTAATTATGCTAATCAATTGACTCATTAGGTCTAGGTTAAAACCCTAACTTGAAAATCCCAATAAAACCAATTTATCACCATAAAAATCAATTCTTCATTAAATAAACAAATCTGAAAATTCATGCTTTAATAATTAAAACAAGCCTAATAAATCACAACACACAAATCCTCAAAGCACGGTATTCATAACCGATTCCCAGCATTTTAATTACTCAAAACAATAATAATATTATAATTCAAAATACGGAATTGAAATAGAATAGGTAAGGAAGAGGAGAATTATACCAATCCGGCCTATAGCACGGAACAATCACGAATTAGGGTGATTGGGCGAAAAAGAATTGAATAACGAACACGAACAACACACACGCACACACACACACACACACACACGCCCGTGTGTGCGCGCGCAGCAAAGGGGCGACGAGCAAGAGGGGCAGCGTGCGCGGCTGGGCGCAGCGTGCGAGCGAGAGAGAGACGAGGCAGGGGTGTGTGCTGAGCACACGAGCAACAACAGGGGCACAGCAGCAGCGTAGGGCACGAGTGCTCGCTGCGGGCTTCGGGCAAGAGAGGAGAGGCGAGAGAGTGTGGGCGAGAGACGGACGAGCACGAGGGCACGAGGCCGTGCTGGCGTGCGGGTGTGCGAACGAGAGAGGAGAGGGAGTTGGAGTGAGGGGCAAGCAAGCAAAAGAGGCTTTATGAAATTTTAGGGGTTCATTTAATGATGAGGAGTCCTATTTATAGGCTCCCTATTTTCAATGGGCTAGGCTTAGGAAAATAGAATTGGGCTTAGGGAATTAATTGATTGGGCTAGCTTATGACTTGAATTAAATTCTTTTGATTGGGCTCGTTTAATAAAACGAATTGGACTTTTCATTTAAAACCCGAAACCTTTAAAAATTACTTGCAACCCATTTAATTTCCCGACTCAAGAATTAAATTCGTTTCGTAATTAATTAAAATAATAAATATTCTAGTTAAATAAAATACATTTAAATAATATTTAAATGCGAAATAAATTCCAAAAATCGTAAAATGCTTTATAAATATAATAAAATATACTTATAAATATTATAAAAATACGAGGTATTACAGTCTACCCTCCTTAAAAGAAGTTTCGTCCTGAAACTTGGGTTCGGAAATCAAAATTTTAACTCAAACTTGAGACTTTTTGAGACTTTTAATGCGTTCACTTGCAAAAAATTTAAGTTGATGTACTCTTTACATGATTAAACAGGACAATAATAAACGCAAATTCAATCGAAAGCACTAAATTGAGCATAAAATAGGGGAAAACAAGGTAAAAAGCGCGAAATTCTACCGTACTCTACCCCCCTTAAAAGACACGAGTTACGACCCCGTAACTCAACTAACCTCGTGAAAAAGCTCGGGATATTTCTTTCTCATTTCGTCCTCCGCTTCCCAAGTTGCTTCCTCATATTCTTGAATAGGCCACAACACTTTGACAATTTTCACATCTTTAGTACGCGTACTACGCACTTTGCTATCAAGGATTTTGACAGGTCTTTCCTCAAAGGTTAAACTTTGGTCTAATTCTATGGTCTCTGGTTGCAACACATGCGATTTATCCGGGATATATATCCTTAACTAAGATATGTGGAACACATTATGCACTCTATGCAAGTCCATAGGCAAGGCTAGTCTATAAGCTACCTTTCCAATTCTTTCTAAGATTTCATATGGGCCTATGTACTTAGGGCTTAACTTCCCTTTCTTTCCAAATCTCATAACACCTTTCATTGGTGACACTTTGAGCAACACCTTATCACCTATATTGAACTCTTCATCCCTACGTTTCAAGTCTGCATAACTCTTTTGGCGATCCTGCGCCGCTTGAATCTTGGATTGGATGGTTCGGATTTGGTTCATGGTGTCCTCTATCATTTGAGGTCCCAACACTACGGTTTCACTAATGTGATTCCAGCAAAGTGGACTTCTACACTTTCGTCCATACAAAGCCTCAAATGGTGCCATTCCAATGCTAGCATGATAGCTATTATTATAGGAAAACTCAATCAAATCCAGGCTATCTTCCCAACTCCCTTGGAAATCAATAACGCATGCCCGTAGCATGTCCTCCAGGGTTTAGATAATTCTCTCAGTTTGTCCATATGTGGCTGGGTGGAAGGCTGTACTCATTTTCAATGTCGTACCAAAGCTCTTCTGCACACTTTTCCAGAAATTCGAAAGAACCTTGAATCCCTATCTGACACGATATCCTTAGGAACTCCATGTAACCTCACAACATTCTTAATGTAAGCTTTAGCAAGTTGTTCCATTTTCCAAGTCTCCTTCATTGGTATAAACACTGCTGACTTGGTCAACCTATCTACCACAACCCAAATTGTATCATTTCCGGTCTTTGACTTAGGCAAACAAGTGACGAAGTCCATAGAAATACAGTCCCGTTTCCAGCTTGGAATCTCTAAAGGTTGGACATTTCCTTGAGGTCTCCTGTGCTCTATTTTAACTTTCTGACAAGTCAGACATCTAGCCACAAATTCATCCACTTCGTTCTTCATCCTTGGCCACCAATAGACCTTTTTCAATTCCTTATACAACTTGTCACCACCTGGGTGCACAGAATATGGCGTATTATGCCCTTGTTTCATCAATTTCTCCTTCAATTCTCCACACTTTTGAGGCACGCACCACCTGCCTTTGTACCTCAAACTTTCATCATCATGGATTCGGAATTCTAACTCCTTACCTTGCGAAATCTTATCCTTGATTCGCTCCAAATTTACATCACCAGCTTGATTCTCCCTAATCTCATCAAATATTGACGGCTGGATGGTTAAGGCATTCATCATTCCCTCAAGGCTTTCACCACTTACTATTTTAAGGTTCAAACGCTGCATGTCCTTACACAGCTCGTTAGCAACTACTAACGCATTAACACTATGACTTGATTTCCTACTCAAGGCATCCGCAACTACATTGGATTTTCCTTCATGGTACTGGATATCCAAATCATAGTCCTTAATTAACTCCTACCACCTTCGTTGGCGCATATTCAGATCCTTCTGTGTGAAGATGTACTTTAAACTCTTGTGATTCGTAAATATCCTACACTTCACACCATATAGATAGTGTCTCTATATCTTTAATGCAAACACTATAGCAGCTAGCTCTAAATCATGGGTAGGGTAATTGGATTCATATGGCTTCAATTGCCTCGACGCATACGCAATAACCTTCCCGTGCTGCATCAATACACACCCTAAACCATTCTTAGAGGCATCACTATACACATCATATGTACCACTCTCATCTGGCAAGGTTAACACTGGCGCGGTTGTCAATCGCGTCTTCAAGGCTTGGAATACTTCCTCACACTGGTCACTCCATTCAAACTTTGCTTCCTTCTTCATCAAGGTAGTCATGGGCTTGGCTATCCTAGAGAAGTCTTGCACAAAGCGTCTATAGTAGCCAGCTAATCCCAGAAAACTTCTAATATCAGTCACACTCTTGGGTGTAGGCCATTCACTAACAGCTTTGATCTTAGCAGGGTCAACTTCCACTCCTTCTTTAGATACAAAATGTCCCAAAAATGCAACTCTTTCCAACAAAAACTCGCACTTTGAGAACTTGGCATACAACTGGTTATCTCTCAGGGTACTCAACACAGATCTCAAGTGTTCAGCGTGATCCTTTTCACTTTTGGAATACACTAGGATGTTATCTATGAAAACCACTACAAACTTGTCCAAATAGGCATGGAATACACGGTTCATTAAGTCCATAAATATTGCAGGTGCATTGGTTAACCCAAAAGGCATAACAGTGAACTCATAATGTCCGTATCTAGTCCTGAATGCGGTCTTTGGTATGTCATGATCAACGATTCTCAATTGATGATAACCCGAACGCAAATCGATCTTCGAAAAGATTCCTGCTCCTTTCAGTTGGTCAAATAGGTCTTTTATCCTAGGTAAAGGATACTTATTCTTGATCGTGACCTTATTGAGCTCCCTGTAGTCTATACAAAGCCTCATACTTCCATCCTTTTTCTTCACAAACAACACTGGTGCTCCCCAAGGTGATGCACTTGGCCTAATGTAACCTTTCTCCAATAAATCCTCCAATTGGCCTTTTAACTCATTCATTTCTGCTGGAGCCATTCGATAGGGTGCTTTTGAAATAGGCGCGGTTCCAAGCACTAAATCTATGGTAAAGTCAATAGGTCGATTGGGAGGCATCCCCGGGATCTCTTCCGGAAACACATCAAGAAATTCATTAACTACTGCAATATCTTCAAGTTGATCTTTGATCACATGCTCTAGGTTTCTCACATTGCATAAGAAGACTGGGTTCCCTTTACCAACTAGCTTCACGAGTTCCATTGCCGTGATAATCCCTATGTTCTTAGGCTTACCAAAACGACGATATGACACTACTTTTCCTAGGCTAGACCTCAAGTGAACCTTCTGCTTCTCACAATCTATTTTGGCTTTGTACATGGCCAACCAGTCCATTCCTAGAATTACATCTAGCTCTCCCAACTCAAACTCGATTAGGTTAGATAAGAACACGGTCTTGGCTATGGTCAAAGGCACATCTCTATGGATTTTGGTACACTTCACTATACTACCAGTAGGTATGACTATAGGTACTTCAATTATTTCAGGCTCTTTCAACCCTAGTTTCCCCAAAGCATCTACTGATATAAAAGAATAAGTCGCACCAGAATCAAATAGAACTTTAACTAAAACGAAATTAATAGAAAAAGTACCCGCTATGACGTCAGAGGAAGTTTCTCCTTCTTGCCTAGATATCACATTCAACTTTCCTTGGGCAACTCCTTTGTTATAGCCACCTCCATTGGTGTTTCCATTGTTGTTTCGGTTCCCATTCTGCTGTTGGTTTCCTCCAGGCTTTCCATGGTTCTGGTGATTGCCATTGCTATTGCCATTGTTACCACCTTGGTAACTCCTTTGGTTTCCACCTCCATTTCCCCCATTCCGGTTCTGATTATTCCGATTATTGTTCTGGTGGTTACCTTGGTTAGGCTTTCCATTCTTAGAATAGCATTCATACTCCTGTGGCCTAACTTCTGACAGAATCTACAAGTCACTAAGTTTCCATCACAATCCTTTCCAAGGTGATTCATGTTACAGCGCCTACAGCCGTAGGTCCTTACTCCATTCCTTCCAGACTGATCTCCACCACCTTGGTTGTTGCGATTACCACCATTGTTAGCCCTAAACTAGAAGTTCCCATTCCCTTTGTGCTTCTTAAAATTCCCCTGATTCTGATGGTTATTCCCTTGATTCGACCTTCCACCATCCTTTCTCTTTTCAGTACCCCCATTCTTCCTTTGTTGTAACCCATACAGGTGAGCAGCTTTTGCGTACAGGGTGTCTAATGAGGTAAAGGTCTCTCCAGACAAAAACAGTTGTAAGTCCATGGTCAAACCATTCTCAAATCTTTGAGCCCTAAGCTCTTCCGTTGCCACCACTTCAGGTGCAAACCTAGACAGCTCTATAAACTTAGAATAGTATTCCGTCACAAACAGACCTTCCATTTTGAGTTCAATGAACTCCTGCGCCTTTTGCTTCTTCAGATAAGGTGGGTAAAACTTGTTCCTTAGTGAAGTTTTGAATGCTTCCCACCCCAAGTTAGGTGTGGCTCTAAGGGTATTCTCACATCGTTGCCACCATAAATCAGCTTCACCTCTCAGGTAGTACACAGCACTGTTCACCCTAAGGTTTTTCGGGGCAATTCACAGCTACAATGAGCTTATCAAACTCTCTCAACCAGTTTTCAAGCACACTTGGTTCAATCTCTCCGCTATACAGTGGAGGCTTGCTTTGAGCTATTTTCTTAAACATTTCCCCAGCCGGATCATGCACTCGGTTGGGTCTAGTTTGAGCTAGGTCTCGAACTACCTCAGCTAGTTGTCTAACCACTTCAGAAATATCTTGGTTAGCCATATCCTTTATCCTGAATAAAATAAAAAGGCTAACTTTAATATTTTTTGGACATGACATTACTAAGGCACTAGTTCGACAACGAACCCACTCACAACAAGAACACAGTTATGTGCGCCCTAGGGGAAGAGTTGGCGCCACTTTTGGGCCTTCTCACCCCACTATTCGATGCATGTAAATTTAGATGGTTGCTACTTGACCACCTTGCACATAAAATTTCATTGAAGAAATTACAATTAGTCCCTTTGCGATACCCACAAGACTTAGAATTGAAAATTGAACTTAAGAGATAACGAAAAGGAAATTCTATTCTTTTATTAATGCTTCAATGAATATGTCTTACATCCACTAATGAAATAACATTTATTCTCCAACTATGATAGAACTAACAACTATAAGTAGTAGCTTTGCTACTTTATTATTCAACGAAAAATAAAACTAAGGATTACATTTCTCTAGAGACTAACGTCATCACGACGATCATTTCTTTCCTTGTATTGCTCAGGAGTAAAGTCTTGATCATTAGGATCATCCAAGTCTTCTTCCGGATCCGAGTCTTCATCCATAGCCTCATTATTTTGTTGTGGCTCACTATCGACCACATTATTCTCCTCAAGCTCATCCTCAGATCCACTAGATATCTCAATTGTTGGTTCAGGAACTACAGGATTAGGATTCTCAATCTCTACTACATCATCATCATCATCGTCCAACATCACTAGCTTGCTCATCATGAATCATGCCATCCTCACCATCACTTTCTATTCCTCCATAGCCCATACCTAGACCCGCAGAGTACTTCCCATCCTCATAGCTATTCTCTGCAACCTCTAAGATAGTAGCAAGAACCTCAGAATCATACTTCCACCTACCATCTCTAGTCCCATATTTGTACCAATTTGGGGTACCATCATTAAAATGCACGTCACTGAACTTGTTCTTGAGGTCTATGTAAGGGTTCTTATGGGGCAAACAATGTATAACCATACTAGCCATCATATCTTTGTGCCTAAGGTGGGGCATATCCTTGGTCGAAGCCAGATAGTCGCAAGCAAACACGATCTTCTGAACATACATGCGAGGAGTCTCATTATCCATCTTCTCTAAGTATCCTAGACTGGTGAACTTAGAAGGTAGCATCCTTAATTCCTGAAAATTCACAACTCAAAAGTCTTACTAACGCGTTCCCATAGAAATTCCAACCCAAAAAGGATACAATAAATAGTTCGTGGAGCCATACAATTTTCAATGCACAAATATATGCTCAACATGAAATATGATGCAATTAATCACATAAAGCAAGATAAAATATGATTAGAACACATACGTGGCACTTAATAAATCACATTGTCACATAATATGCATTCTTAGACTAATATGCCCTTCTTAGTCTACCCATTTCTCAATTGAAAATAATATTAATTTTCGAAATTAATTAAGAAATAACTCCTAACTTAGTTGAAATTATTTAAATTAAAATCGAAAATTATTAAGAATTATTAATTAATTAAACAAATTAATTTCGGAAAAAAAAAAGTCTGAAAAAAAATAAATTCGAAAAAATATTCGAATAAATAATAAAATAAATAAATAATAAAATAAAATAAAAGAAAATAATTCGGATATTTAAGAAAATCTGAAAATAATAAAATTAATTCGAATTTAATTCGAAATTTTCGAGTGAATAAAAAAAATATTTCGGAAATTTAATTAGATTAAATAATAACCCAAACTTTTCAACTCATTTCAAACGACCCAAAATAATTAATATTTGACCTTTAAAATATTGAGTACTCAAAATAATACGTTTTGACTTTAGAAAAATAATATTTAAAAATCCTAAAGTTCTGCATTAGTCTCCGATTACCACTTTGTAGTATTGTTTACTACAAAGAAGGAATGAAACTAAGCTCTAGTATACCACTTTGTAACACCCTAATAATTCCTTGCTTTTATAAAACCATTTTCCAACTTAAAATAAAGGAACTACTAAAGCATTACCGCCACCGTGATAACGGTTAAGGCTATTACCAGAATTACGCAGCGGACTTTAATGTCAACTAACTTTTAAAAACATAATAAATGAAATATCGAGGCCTCCTACAATTTGGAACCATGACGGCCCAAAAACCAAAGTATAAAAAGTTCAACCATTTCAAACATAATTAAAGTATAATGAAATAGTTCAAAATACGAAAACATGCAACTCTCTCGATCATCCCAAGCCACATGATTCCGATCTACCAACCTGCTATATTATTCTACACCCCATCAATGCAAGTGCAAATGATAGATCATCATAGGGTCAATAAGGCAAAGGACATGACCAAAACACACAAAGCACGTAGTCAGCAAAAGCTGAGTACTTACAAGAATAGAGTGAAACAAAACTAATACATGCATCACTCACTAAGTACTAATCAACATGCAAAAGCCATATAATAATTAACAACCAATCATGAATACAAGACTCGACTCTTGACTCGACTCTTGACTCACAATTTAATTAGAATAAGCTTCGAACGGGTCAAAAGAATGTTCCACAAAGGAAAGGTGATGGGAGCCAACCATACACCAAATAATAAATAATAAAATCGGGCCATACCGAGTGTCGGGCCATACCGACGGAATTCCTGCGCATAATATAAATGAAACAACGTCTTGTATCATTAGTAGGAGTACGAGCTTTCCGGCAAGACTCCCCCCATTGTTCATACTCAAGGTATATACGTTCCAAGAGTTTTGAAGCTTATTCTCGTTGCACTTTACGTTTATTAATATTTTATTAAAGGTGAACTCAAGACTTAACAATGTACACACATAGAATTAATAAACAACAACCAAAACACTCTTATTTTAATGTTTTAAGACTTGTGATCAACCAAGCAAGACTCTTGTGAAATTACTGCCATGTTCCTCCTCACAAAAGTGAGATTCCACATCATGCACATTAACATGAGGGTTGTGCCCTTGCACGACAAATTCTAATTCATTTCATACAACATATTCCCAACTGAACCCTACATGTGCGGTGGCTTACGTGAGCTAACCCTTCACATGTGGTAAAATAAATAGTACAACGAAGTACGAATAATTGGCTCAAAGTATGCTAGACATCCCGTACAATAGCATACAAATAAATAATCCATCCATTGCATGTAAAACAAACCATACGTGCATAAATATTGAACAACATGATTGACAATGAAATCCATACTCATAATAATCTCAACATGCTTGTTCAATCAACAATTCGATAATTCCAATAATATTAATCCACATGATCGTTCACCAAAGCATATATGAATCCACATAATATAATTCACATCATCAACAATCATGTAATTTCCTTGACAAAAGTGTGGTCGCCCTAGACTTGTACGTACCTTGAATACCTAAGCGTAGGGGCCACTTTGCAATAACGAGCACTCACTCAGAAATCACCTCTTATTATCAAAATAATGAAACTTAAATTATTTCCATGTTCATTAAATTTCCAGCAACTTTATAAAATCTAAAACCTCATTTAACTTTAGAATTCAATCGTTTTTCAATAATATAATCATCTCGATTTGTAAAACCAATCCCTAGTACGAAAACATACTTTTTCCGCCTTTAAAATCAATAAAAATCAACACTTTAAGCCTTTTTATAAATCTGAAAATATAATTGATTATCATAATTAAAACCATCACCTAATTATGCTAATCAATTGACTCATTAGGTCTAGGTTAAAACCCTAACTTGAAAATCCCAATAAAACCAATTTATCACCATAAAAATCAATTCTTTATTAAATAAACAAATCTGAAAATTCATGCTTTATGGTTGCTTGAGAGAGAGGGTTCGAAGGGGTGACTCCTCGACGCCATGGCTACCACTCGAAAGCAGGCTAAACGCAACAACAATGGAGGGAAAACAAAGCCAACTACACCGGCGATTAACAAAAAACAATCACGGAAAGAGTCACAAGCGATTGATACAAGTATTGAGAATGGAGAGGCAATTTCAGAACATTCAGATGAACATACAAACCCAGATTTTGATGCGATTCTTGATGAACAATCATGACCCCCAAATCTGGATTGCGGCATTTACAACAGCGCTCGCAAGTTAGAGATGATTTCAATGCCTGGATTAATGGATTACAGTCAGGTAAAGACATTCGATCCCACTTCCAATCTCATTCGAAAAATGGCGGGAATAAAATTTTTGATCAAACTGATGACAGTGTGGACTATAATGTGATTAACCCTGTAAATGTGGATGAACCTGTATTGAACAATGAGCATGACCATGAAATCGTTCAAATTGAATTAGAGGATATTCAAGAGGAAAATTCTTACTGGGAATCTGCAATTCTATGCTATGTTCTTGGGGCAAACCCACCCCAAAATGTCATGGAGGGGTATGTTAGACGCATTTGGGGGAAGTTAGGGGTGGACAAGGTAGCTCTGGTAGGACGGGGCATGTTCTTAGTAAGGTTTACTACTATGGAGAACTGCCAGAAGGTGATTAATGGTGGATTCCAGTTTTTTGATGGAAAACCTGTAATCTTGAAACCATGGAATGCTGATATGGACATCTCTAAGGACCCTGTTAAGAAGTTGCCAATCAACTCCCTAACCTTGAGGTTAAGTATTGGGGAGAGAAGAGTCTGTCAAAAATTGTTAGCCAGATTGGGACAATGATTAAGGTGGACCAGGCTACCCACAACAGGGATAAACTTATGTTTGCAAAGGTGCTAGTGGAAGTGAATATTGATCAACAATTCCCTGAAGTAATTAGGTTTAGAAGTGAGATTGGGAGGATGATTGAACAAAGGGTGAGCTATGATTGGCTGCCTATTTCTTGTTCTATTTGCAAAGGAATGGGACATACTAGCAATGCTTGCACCAGGAGAACAACCTTTGCAACAAAGAGAGTTTGGAGACCCAAAACAACTCAACCTGTGGCACATCCTGTGGCACAACCTGTGACACACCCTGTGACACACCCTGTGACACACCCTGTGACACAACCAGTGACTGTACCTGAAACACAACCTATGATGGACACCACTCCAAGGGGGATTACACAAGCAGTTAGGTTCAGCAAACAAAAGAGTCAACAGCTGAAACCAGTCTATACTGCTAACAAGTACCAGTTACTTTCTGAAGCAGAAGTGGAACTTGACAATGGAGATGTTCCTAATGGTGAAGAGATTCAGATTTAAAGTAGTCAAATAGGCAGGGGGGTGGCAGCCCCTAGGCCTAATGGATAGAGTTCTTTGTTGGAAAGTGAGAGGACTGAACAGGAAGAACAAGCAAATAAGGGTGAGGGACTTGATCTCATTACACCATGTAAAACTGTTCAGTCTTCTTGAGACTAGAGTTAAGGCACCTAAGATGGGAGACATGTACTTAAACTTGTGCCCCTCTTGGTGTTTTACCTCAAACATTAGCTGTCACAGGAATGGTAGAATCATAGTAGCATGGGAAGCAGGAGCTTTTACAGTTGACATCGTCCATATGACTAGCCAACTAATTCATTGTTCTGTCACCCCCAGAAACACCCACAATAGTTTCTTTTGCACCTTTGTGTATGGATTGAATACTGCTAGGGAAAGGGAAGCTCTCTGGTCATCTCTCACTGAACTTGCCACTACTGGTGGTGATAAAGCCTGGATTATTATGGGAGACTTTAATTCAGTTCTGAAAATGGAAGACATGATAGGTTCAGCAGTCAGGATTAATGAAATTCAACCTATGAGACAGTGTATGAATCATTGCCAGCTAACTACAGTGAAGACTGTTGGGAGGCACTACACCTGGAACAACAAGCAAGATGACACTGATAGGGTGTTCACAAGAATAGACAGGGTGTTAGCTAACTATGCATGGGAATCCAGTTTTGAGAATGCTGAAGCCACTTATCTTCCAGAAGAGGAATTTGATCATTGTCCCATGTTAGGTTATGATACATATGACAATTCATAAATCATGCGGAAAAAACCATAAACCCAGGAAAACATATTATTTACACATAATCATTTAGCATAGATTAGATGCATACTCTTTGTTGCGTGCCTTCTCTAGCTGCGCCCGAACCGAACAAGAACAAGTCTTTAGGACTCCAAGTGTCGTCCCTCCGTAGATAGTCCACAGCACGTCCGGATCCGCCTTAAGATTGACCAACTAGAATCGCCCTTAAGGTACTATTA
This sequence comes from Spinacia oleracea, assembly GCF_020520425.1. Taxonomy (NCBI): domain Eukaryota; kingdom Viridiplantae; phylum Streptophyta; class Magnoliopsida; order Caryophyllales; family Amaranthaceae; genus Spinacia; species Spinacia oleracea. The sequence continues at coordinate 134,176,397 of NC_079489.1, read as the reverse complement.
TTTTCGGCACTTTATAGGCAAATGTGTGACTGAATTTTTCTCTCAAAAACTCACTTTGAATACTTTGAAACTTGTGTTATAAATTGTGAGCCCTAGCCTCATATTTATAGCGGTATGGAAAGGGAATCGAAATCCTATTCAGATACAATTTAATCAAACCTAGAATCCTACAAGAACTCTAATTTAATTAATTTTATCAAATAGAATTAGGAATTTAATCATTAACCGAACTCTGCATGTTTTAGGAAACGTGCACGAACACAAACACTTGCACACACACGCACGGCAGCCACGATGGGCTCCATGCGTGCGCGCGAGCAGCAGCCCACTCAGCGCCCGAGCGCGCTGCGCGCTGCGCGTGCTGTGCGCGCTGTGCGCGCTGCGCGCTGCGCGCAGCCTGCTGGGCCTGGCCTTGCGCTGGGCCTGGCGTTGCTGTTTGTGCGGCGCGCTTGGCTTGCTGGGCGATGGCCTGGCTTCGTGCTGGGCCTCGTCCGGCAGGCCTCGTCCGATGCTTATTCGTACGATGCGCTTCCGATTAAATTTTCCGATTCCGGAATTCATTTCCGATACGAACAATATTTAATATTTCCGATTCCGGAATTAATTTCCGTTTCGAACAAATATTTAATATTTCCGTTTCCGGAATTATTTTCCGATTCCGGTAATATTTCCGATTCTGACAATATTTCCGTTTCCGGCAATATTTCCGATTCTGGCAATATTTCCATTTCCGATAATATTTTCCGACACGTACCATGTTTCCGTTTCCGGCAACATCTACGACTTGGATAATATTTATATTTCCGATACGATCCATATTTCCGTTTCCGGCAATATCATCGTTTCCGGAGTATTCATTCCTTGCCTGTGACGATCTCAGCTCCTACTGAAACCAAGATCCGTCGGTTCCGAATATTCATAGATGGAGTATTTAATGCTATTAAATACTTGATCCGTTTACGTACTATTTGTGTGACCCTACGGGTTCAGTCAAGAGTAAGCTGTGGATTAATATCATTAATTCCACTTGAACTGAAGCGGCCTCTAGCTAGGCATTCAGCTCACTTGATCTCACTGAATTATTAACTTGTTAATTAATACTGAACCGCATTTATTAGACTTATCATAGAATGCATACTTGGACCAAGGGCATTATTTCCTTCAGTCTCCCACTTGTCCTTAGGGACAAGTGTGCATTTCCTTAATTCCTTTGTCGCTCGATGCTTGCTCTTGAACATAAGGTAAGAGTTGTCATCCTTATTATGTCCAGAGGTGTTCCTCGGTTTCAGAGTTCAACTGATCAAATAGACAGATAATCATAGCCTATGATTCATCCGAGCACGGCCATGCATTTCACAGTTTCTAGCTCTCCGAGTGGCCTTGTACAACTTTTAAGCATCTCATCCCGATTTATGGGAGGACAATCCCAATCTTGCGATCTTGAGATTAGACTTCGTTTGATAGGTGATTACCTGAGCGTTGCCTTTATAGCCTCCTTTTACGGTGCGACGGTTGGTCAACGTCAAAGCAACCAGTTCTCAAACAAGTAATCTCAAATCACTCAGGTATTGAGGATTTAGTGTCTAATAATTTAATGAAATTTACTTATGACAGACTTTCATCTCTTACAGTAAAGTTTCATAGGTCTCGTCCGATACTAGTCTTCCCAAAGTAAGTATCTATGCAAATGATTATGACATTGCCATGTCCACATAGTTCAAGAAACAGAACTACTAGTCATCTTGAATTCTAATCGTCTAACGTTTTCTATGCGTCCAATTTTATAGAAAACTCCGATTAGGGACCATTTTCAACCTTTGACATTCAAGTTCACTTGATAGACATTTCTTAGTCACAGGACTGGTCCTGACAGTCTATCTTGAATATATCGTCAAATTGAAGGGACTCATCATTTAATAAACCACAAATTAAATGGAAAAATGAATTCTTTTCATTTATTGTGAATGATTAACCAATAATGTTTTACAAAGATTTAAACTCTAAAACTTTAAAACATTAAACAGAGACATCAAAGCCATTCTCCAATATGCTTGATTCCCATAGCTGCAGTGTGCGAGTTGTGCTTCGCCTGCGGCAGAGGTTTAGTTAATGGATCTGATATGTTGTCATCAGTTCCAATTTTGCTTATCTCGACTTCTTTTCTTTCAACGAATTCTCGTAGAAGGTGAAATCTACGAAGTACATGCTTGACTCTCTGGTGGTGTCTAGGCTCTTTTGCCTGTGCAATAGCTCCGTTATTATCACAATACAGGGCTATTGGTCCTTTAATGGAGGGGACTACACCAAGTTCTCCTATGAACTTCCTTAGCCATATAGCTTCCTTTGCTGCTTCATGTGCAGCAATGTACTCCGCTTCAGTTGTAGAATCCGCAATGGTGCTTTGCTTAGCACTTTTCCAGCTTACTGCTCCTCCGTTGAGGCAGAAGACAAACCCAGACTGTGATCTGAAATCATCTTTGTCGGTTTGGAAACTTGCGTCCGTATAGCCTTTAACAATTAATTCATCATCTCCACCATAGACCAGGAAGTCATCTTTGTGCCTTTTCAGGTACTTCAGAATGTTCTTGGCAGCAGTCCAATGCGCCTCTCCTGGGTCTGACTGGTATCTGCTCGTAGCACTGAGTGCGTACGCAACATCCGGGCGTGTACATATCATAGCATACATTATTGAACCAATCAATGATGCATATGGAATCCCATTCATTCGTCTACGCTCATCAAGTGTTTTTGGGCACTGAGTCTTGCTTTGAGTCATTCCATGAGACATGGGTAGGTAGCCTCGCTTGGAGTCCGCCATCTTGAACCTATCAAGCACCTTATTGATATAAGTGCTTTGACTAAGTCCAATCATCTTTTTAGATCTATCTCTGTAAATCTTGATGCCCAATATGTACTGTGCTTCTCCTAGATCCTTCATCGAAAAACATTTCCCAAGCCAAATCTTGACAGAGTTCAACATAGGAATGTCATTTCCGATAAGCAATATGTCGTCGACATATAATACTAGGAAAGAAATTTTGCTCCCACTGACCTTCTTGTATACACAAGATTCGTCCGCGTTCTTGATGAAACCAAAGTCACTGACTGCTTCATCAAAACGTATATTCCAGCTCCTGGATGCCTGCTTCAATCCGTAGATTGACTTCTTTAGCTTGCATACCTTTTTAGCATTCTTTGGATCCTCAAAACCTTCAGGCTGTGTCATAAACACAGTTTCTGTTAAAACGCCGTTTAAGAAAGCAGTTTTGACATCCATCTGCCATATTTCGTAATCGTAATATGCAGCGATTGCTAACATTATTCGAATAGACTTTAGCATTGCAACTGGTGAAAAGGTTTCATCGTAATCCACACCGTGGACTTGCCTGTAACCTTTTGCAACCAATCTAGCTTTGAAAACTTCAAGTTTCCCATCCTTGTCCTTTTTCAGTTTGAAAACCCATTTGCTTCCAATGGCTTGGTAGCCATCTGGCAAATCGACCAAATCCCATACTTGGTTTTCAGACATGGAGTCTAATTCAGATTGCATGGCTTCTTGCCATTGCTTGGAGCTAGGGCTCGTCATAGCTTGCTTGTAAGTCGCAGGTTCATCACTTTCAAGTAATAGAACGTCATAGCTCTCGTTCGTCAAAATACCTAAGTACCTTTCCGGTTGAGATCTATATCTTTGCGATCTACGCGGGGTAACATTTCTAGATTGACCATGATTCTCACCAGATTCTTCTAAAGATCTCTGAGTTTCATCCTGAATGTCATCTTGAGCATTCTCTAGAGTTTGTTGTTCGACTCGAATTTCTTCGAGGTCTACTTTTCTCCCACTTGTCATTTTGGAAATGTGATCCTTCTCCAAAAAGACACCATCTCGAGCAACAAACACTTTGTTCTCAGATGTATTGTAGAAGTAATACCCCTTTGTTTCCTTTGGATAGCCCACAAGGATACATTTGTCAGATTTTGGATGAAGTTTGTCTGAAATTAATCGTTTGACGTATACTTCACATCCCCAAATCTTAAGAAAAGACACATTTGGAGGCTTTCCAAACCATAATTCGTATGGAGTCTTTTCGACAGCTTTAGACGGAGCTCTATTTATAGTGAGTGCAGCTGTATTTAGTGCATGTCCCCAAAATTCTAATGGAAGTTCGGCCTGACCCATCATTGACCTGACCATGTCTAGCAAGGTTCTGTTCCTCCGTTCTGACACACCGTTCCATTGTGGTATTCCAGGAGGAGTCAATTCTGATAGAATTCCACATTCTTTCAGATGGTCATCAAATTCATAGCTCAGATATTCACCGCCTCTATCAGACCGCAGTGCCTTAATCTTCTTGCCTAATTGATTCTCTACTTCACTCTGAAATTCCTTGAATTTGTCAAAGGATTCAGACTTATGCTTCATTAGGTAGACATAACCATACCTACTGAAGTCATCAGTGAAAGTGATAAAGTAGCTGAAACCACCTCTAGCATTTGTACTCATTGGTCCACATACATCTGTATGGATTAAACCCAATAGTTCATTTGCTCTTTCTCCAACTTTAGAGAAAGGTTGCTTCGTCATTTTGCCAAGTAAACATGATTCGCATTTACCATAATCCTCTAAGTCAAATGGTTCTAGAATTCCTTCCCTTTGAAGTCTTTCTAAGCGTTTCAAGTTTATATGGCCTAATCGACAATGCCACAGATAGGTGAGATCTGAATCATCCTTTTTGGCCTTTTTGGTATTTATGTTATATACTTGTTTGTCGTGATCTAATAAATAAAGTCCATTGACTAATCTAGCAGATCCATAAAACATCTCTTTAAAATAAAACGAACAACTATTGTCTTTTATTATAAAGGAAAATCCCTTAGCATCTAAGCAAGAAACTGAAATGATGTTTTTAGTAAGACTTGGAACATGGAAACATTCTTCCAGTTCCAAAACTAGCCCGGAGGGCAACGACAAATAGTAAGTTCCTACAGCTAATGCAGCAATCCGTGCTCCATTTCCCACTCGTAGGTCGACTTCACCCTTGCTTAACTTTCTACTTCTTCTTAGTCCCTGTGGATTGGAACATAAGTGTGAGCCACAACCTGTATCTAATACCCAAGAAGTTGAATTAGCAAGTATACAGTCTATAACGAAAATACCTGAAGATGGAACGACTGTTCCGTTCTTCTGATCTTCCTTTAGCTTCAAGCAATCTCTCTTCCAATGCCCCTTCTTCTTGCAGTAGAAGCATTCGGATTCAGAAGTGGGTTGACTGACCTTTCTCTTTGCAGATTTGGCGCCAGTTTGCTTAGTTGGGCTGGCTTTGTTGCCACCTTTCTTAGCATTCCTCTTCTTTCCAGATTTCTTGAACTTGCCCCCACGCACCATAAGCACATCCTGCTTATCACTTTTGAGCGTCTTTTCAGCGGTCTTCAGCATACCGTGAAGCTCAGTGAGCGTTTTGTCCAGACTATTCATACTGTAGTTCAGTTTGAACTGATCATACCCGCTATGAAGAGAATGGAGGATGGTGTCTATAGCCATTTCCTGAGAAAATTGCTGATCCAGCCGACTCATATTCTCAATGAGTCCAATCATTTTGAGAACATGTGGACTTACGGGCTCGCCTTTCTTAAGCTTGGTCTCAAGAATTTGCCTATGAGTCTCGAATCTTTCGACTCGAGCCAGATCTTGGAACATGTTCTTCAACTCACTGATGATTGTGAAAGCATCTGAGTTGATGAACGTTTTCTGCAGATCCGCACTCATGGTGGCGAGCATTAGACATTTCACATCCTTGTTGGCATCAATCCAACGATTGAGGGCTGCCTGAGTGACCCCGTCGCCTGCAGCTTCGGGCATCGCCTCATCTAGGACATACTCCTTTTCTTCCTGCATAAGAACTATTTGCAAGTTCCTTTGCCTAGTCAAGGAAGTTTTTCCCGTTCAACTTCTCCTTTTCGAGAATTGATCGAATGTTGAATGAATTGTTGTTTGCCATATTAAAAACTACAATTGAAAAGAATAAACAAATAAATAACCATTCACAGTTTCTCTTAATAAACTTAAATTCTAGCATACATGCATAATTCAATGTTTATTAAGCATTTTATTCAATTTATGTGTTCCGGCAGGTGTGAATAAAATGATTCCAAGATCCTAAAATCATTGAAGAACTAAGCACAGTTTGTCGACTTAATCCTAGAACATCTTAGGTAAGCAAAAGCCTTTTGCTAATAGTCTAGAAACTATTCTTGGTTGATAGGTACGTCTAAGAACTTATTAGGTAAACCTATCGAATTTGCCACGACATAAAAGGACTCCTTACTTATATCGTTGAGTTTCACCAAAACTAACATGTACTCACAATTATTTGTGTACCTTGCCCCTTTAGGACCAATAAGTAACACCTCGCTGAGCGAAAACTATTACTAGATTGATGTAAAGGATATCCAAGCAAGTGTATATTTTGGCATGGCACCTTTTAACTCAATTTTTTAAGTTTGGAACTTAAGGCTCTTACTATGTTGGTTAGATTTTAAGTGAACTAAAATCCTTAATCATGCAACATAATCAAGCTTTTGATCTCATGCATTTTAAGACATATTTAAAACAATAAATAACTTAAAACATGCATAAGATATTTGTGATCTAGTATGGCCCGACTTCATCTTGAAGCTTTGACTTCAAAGTCCGTCTTGAAAATCTCCGTGGGAGGCACCATTTTCTTCAAATAGGATAAGCTATAACTAATTACAACTATTTGATGGTTCGCAGACCATATTTGAATTGAAAAATAACTTTGGTACTTTAGACCAATTACATTCAAATTAATGGTACGCAGACCATATTTTCTATCCTATTTGGGCCATACTAGTCACTTCATAACCTGCAAAACAGTACATATACAATATATACCATTCACCCATTCATTATCATGAATGGCCCACATAGCTGGTTAGTAAAACACATTATGCATCACGTAAACATTTGCAGCAATTAATCAAGGGCACCAATAATCTACCAATTATTCAGTCCTTATTAATTCTAATCAAGTTGTTTTAACCTTAAGGATTTGTAGACCTAATCAAGAGTTTATGACTAAAAAGCGCTCCCACTTAAACCAATAAATTCATATGCTTTACCAATTTTAAACATAAAAATGTATTTCTAGTCTAACCGGAAACATACAAATTTAATTAAAATTTAAAGCTCATATAAATTTATAATTGAATCCAAAAAGTTTAATTTAATTTCAGTCGTATTTAAATTAATTCATGATTTTAATTTTAGTAAAATAATTAGAATAAATAACATTTATTATAATTATAATATTCAAAATTAAAATCCAAGAAAATAATTTAAATTATTAATTTTAAAATTAATTAAAATTACGTGAACTGAAATTTTCAAATTAAACATTCAAAACGATCTAATCGTAACGCAAACACCCTACGCGTTGCACGCCCATGGGCCGCACGCACACAGCCATTGCTGGCCATGTGCGCGCAGCCCATGCGCTCGTCGCATAGCTGCTGCATCCCTATCGCAAGCCTCCGCACGCATTGGTGCTCGCTGCGCGCGCCAGCGCTCATCGAACGCGAGCTATCGCTCGCAGTGCGCGCGCGACATCGCTCGCTGGGCGCGCGAGCCATCGCTCGCTGGGCGCGCGACATCGCTCGCTGGGCGGGCGACATCGCTCGCTGTGCGCGCGAGCAATGCTAGGCGCAGCGCTCGTGGCACGCGAGCTTGCGCTCGCTGCGCGCGAGGCTGCGCGCTCTTGTGCGAGGCAGCGCGCGTTGTGGCGCAGCTCGCTTGCTGCCCACACGCGACTGCCTTGGCTCGCCCTACGCCCATGCCCATTCGTCCATTGGTCGTGGCACACGACACAAGGCAGGGCTGCTGCCTTGTGCTCGTGCACTACGCCCTTGCTCATTGCATTCGTGCCGCACGGGCGACGAGCTCCCTTGCTCGTCGTCGCATGCCCGCATTATACAACACCCCTTAAGGGTAACACGAAGCGTCCATTGCTTCGTGCGTGCAAGTTATATGAACGAATCGCATAAAAATTTAAAATTTATATTTAAAATTAATGACAAATTAATAAATAATATTAATTTCATAATTTTAGGGCGAAAAATCGAAAATTTATTATCGAATTGATTTCCGATTGTTATGGATTCAAGTCTAGGTCATAAAAATTTAAAATTTATCGTAAATTTACAATTTTTATGGTGGTTTTTAATCATAGGTTTCTAATTAAATTACAATTAATTATGAAAATCAAATTAATTCTAAATTATTCTAATTTTCAACAAATTAATCATAATTACAAATTAGATTGCATAATTAACAAGACTAGGCATTCAAACTTGTTAAACATATGCAGTAGGTCAATCAAAAATTCAAGATTTATCAACAAGAATCGCAAATATTTAATTTAACATCTTAAATTTACGAAATTTTGCATTCGAAAAACTAAAACCTTCGAAAAGTCATAGTTAGGCTTCGAATTTGAGAATTCTGGGTTCGGCAGAAAAATACTATTTTGTCAAAATTTTAGAATGCCTTTTACATGCGGAATTGACACAAAAATCACTCAATTCGGATGAGTAACGAAGAAACTGCCGAAAAACTGCGTACGTATAATTAAATAAACGCAATTTGCAATTAATTAACAATTACGAAAATTAATCACCCCTTTTAATTCTTGCAAATTTGTAATATTTAACCATGTTCATGCAATTTAGATTATGAAAATAATAAGGGGCTCGTGATACCACTGTTAGGTTATGATACATATGACAATTCATAAATCATGCGGAAAAAACCATAAACCCAGGAAAACATATTATTTACACATAATCATTTAGCATAGATTAGATGCATACTCTTTGTTGCGTGCCTTCCCTAGCTGCGCCCGAACCGAACAAGAACAAGTCTTTAGGACTCCAAGTGTCGTCCCTCCGTAGATAGTCCACAGCACGTCCGGATCCGCCTTAAGATTGACCAACTAGAATCGCCCTTAAGGTACTATTATTTTCGGCACTTTATAGGCAAATGTGTGACTGAATTTTTCTCTTAAAAACTCACTTTGAATACTTTGAAACTTGTGTTATAAATTGTGAGCCCTAGCCTCATATTTATAGCGGTATGGAAAGGGAATCGAAATCCTATTCAGATACAATTTAATCAAACCTAGAATCCTACAAGAACTCTAATTTAATTAATTTTATCAAATAGAATTAGGAATTTAATCATTAACCGAACTCTGCATGTTTTAGGAAACGTGCACGAACACAAACACTTGCACACACACGCACGGCAGCCACGATGGGCTCCATGCGTGCGCGCGAGCAGCAGCCCACTCAGCGCCCGCGCGCGCTGCGCGCTGCGCGCTGCGCGCAGCCTGCTGGGCCTGGCCTTGCGCTGGGCCTGGCGTTGCTGTTTGTGCGGCGCGCTTGGCTTGCTGGGCGATGGCCTGGCTTCGTGCTGGGCCTCGTCCGGCAGGCCTCGTCCGATGCTTATTCGTACGATGCGCTTCCGATTAAATTTTCCGATTCCGGAATTCATTTCCGATACGAACAATATTTAATATTTCCGATTCCGGAATTAATTTCCGTTTCGAACAAATATTTAATATTTCCGTTTCCGGAATTATTTTCCGATTCCGGTAATATTTCCGATTCTGACAATATTTCCGTTTCCGGCAATATTTCCGATTCTGGCAATATTTCCATTTCCGATAATATTTTCCGACACGTACCATGTTTCCGTTTCCGGCAACATCTACGACTTGGATAATATTTATATTTCCGATACGATCCATATTTCCGTTTCCGGCAATATCATCGTTTCCGGAGTATTCATTCCTTGCCTGTGACGATCTCAGCTCCTACTGAAACCAAGATCCGTCGGTTCCGAATATTCATAGATGGAGTATTTAATGCTATTAAATACTTGATCCGTTTACGTACTATTTGTGTGACCCTACGGGTTCAGTCAAGAGTAAGCTGTGGATTAATATCATTAATTCCACTTGAACTGAAGCGGCCTCTAGCTAGGCATTCAGCTCACTTGATCTCACTGAATTATTAACTTGTTAATTAATACTGAACCACATTTATTAGACTTATCATAGAATGCATACTTGGACCAAGGGCATTATTTCCTTCATCCCATGCTCCTGAGCACTTATAAGGAAGAATCACAGAGAAGAACATTCAGATTTTTTAATATGTGGACTACCTCTCCAAAGTTCACTGAAATAGTTGCAGACAACTGGAAGAAATATGTCTATGGATGCCCAATGTTCAGAATCTTTCAAAAACTCAAGTGGATCAAAGCTGATCTCAAAATGCTGAATAAGTCTGGTTTCAGTGAGGTAGAGGCTGATTGCTTCAAGGCAAGGGAGTTTCTTACCATTTCTCAAACTCAATTACATGCTAATCCCACCAACAACACTCTTGCAACTGATGAAAAGTCATGTGCTGATAACTATAGGAAGACTCAAGCAGTATTTGCCTCATTCATGCAACAAAGGGCTAAATTACATTGGTTGGAACATGGGGATGAAAATTCTAAGCTTTTCCACCAAAGTATTAAGCAAAGAAGGAAACAGAATAAGATTTACTCCTTGCAAAATGCTGAGGGGGAGTGGATCACTTCCACAGATGGGGTTCAGCAAGAATTTGTCCAGTTCTATGGCTCCCTCTTCCAGACAACCATGGCTCATAGATCCCATGTGAACCCTGCCATTATAGATAGAGGAGCTAGATTATCCCTTGATCATCTTGCTAAACTCAGTATTCCCATCTCTTTAGAGGATGTAAAGACTGTGTTGGATTCCATTCCAAACAATAAGGCACCTGGTCTTGATGGCTTTAACAGCTATTTCTTCAAATCTTCCTGGGATGTAATTAAAACTGATCTACACACTGCTATATGTGATTTCTTCCAAACTGGGAAAATACTCAAAGAGATCAATGTTACCTCCATAACTCTAGTTCCCAAAGTAAGTGTTCCTGCTTCTGTAGGTGATTTTAGACCAATTGCCTGCTGTTCTGTGGTGTATAAGTGCATTTCAAAACTGCTGTGTACTAGACTCAACTCAGTCTTGCCTGACATTGTCTCTCATAATCAAGGTGCATTTGTTGCTGGTAGATCTATTTTACATAATGTCTTGGTTTGCTAGGATATTATCAAAATGTACAGGAAAGGCCAAAAACAAGCTAACTGCTTCATGAAACTAGACCTTTAGAAAGCCTATGACACAGTGGAGTGGGGCTTCATTGAGGAAGTTATGAAGGAGTTGGGATTCCCTGCCTACTTTATTCAACTTATCATGACCTGTCTCAATACCACTCAGTATACAATCTTGCTAAATGGCTCTCCTACTGATCTTATTCGCCCTAGAAGGGGTTTAAGGCAAGGTGATCCATTGTCACCCCTCCTCTTTACACTCTGCATGGAGTACTTCTCCAGAGCTATGATAACAATGAGTGAACACCCTGATTTCAAGTTTCACTCTAGATGCAGGAGTATGAAACTGAATCATCTTTGCTTTGCAGATGATCTTCTCATGTTCTGCAAAGGTGATCCAAAAGTGATCCAGCTTATGCTTGAAGGGTTCAATCTATTTTCTGAAGCCACTGGTCTTATGGTCAACAAAGGGAAATCTTCTATTTATTATTGTGGCATGACAGATAATGCTGTTCAAGATATAGTGAACATGTCTGGTTTTCAGGTGGGCACTCTACCTTTCAAGTATCTAGGGGTGCCAGTTAGCCCTTGGAAGTTGAAAGCTAGTGATTGTGAAGCCTTAGTTGACAAAATGGTACACAGAATCAAGGTATGGAGCTCAAGGCACCTCTCTTTTGCTGGAAGATCACACTAGTAAACTCTGTCCTCATGAGCATTAGTGTTTACTGGTCCGAACTATTCATTTTCCCAAAAGCTTTCTTGAAGAGAATCAATGCAATCTGTAGAGCTTTTCTACGGTATGGCACATATGAAGACAGCAGGCCAGGGTCTGTAGCTTGGGACACTCTTTGTTTACCAAAGAATCAGGGGGGTCTTGGTTTCAGAAACCTTGTTCTATGGAACCAAGCTGCAGTGGGTAAACAAGCTTGGGCTATTGCCAAGAAACAAGACAATCTATGGGTGAAATGGGTGCATACTGTCTATGTGAAAGATAAATCCTGGATTGGGTTCCCTGCCCCTGCTGCTTCCAGTTGGGTGGTGAAGTATGTATGTTCAGTTAAGAATACTCTCACCAGCACCTTGCAGTCTACTCAATGGCTAAATGCCCCTGGGTATTCCATCAAGAAAATGTATGAAGGTATGTACAGTGAGCTCCCTAAGGTGGGATGGTGTAAATTTGTGTGGAATAGACTCACTGTTCCTAAACACAGATTCATTCTGTGGCTTGCAAGCCATGACATACTCAAGACAAGAACAAGACTTCACAAAATGGGCATTGGGTGTGATCAACTCTGTCCAGTCTGTGGCAATAATGATGAAACTGTAAAACATCTCTTCTGTGATTGCACTTTTAGTGCTAGTTGTGCCTCTACCCTGTTGAATTGGTTGGGTTTACATTGCACCAAATCTGACATGGGACAGATTATGATCTGGATAAGGAGATCCTGCAAAGGGGACTTCAGAAGGAAGGTGGCCTATACTACTATGGCTGCTTTGGTCTACCACATTTGGAGAGCCAGGAATACAGCTGTTTGGGAAATGACAATGCTTACTTTTCAAACCACAGTTCAAAGAGTTCAATCTGATGTGAAATGTAGAGTCCAGAATCTCATAAGTAAAAGTGTAAAGCAATCAAAGTAAAAGTGTAAAGCAATCAAATAGGGATTGGTTTTCTTCTTTGTAATTCTGCTTTGTTCTCCTAGGTGTGATGTAATAGGTTGTTTTCAGGCTGCTGCCTGCTCTGTGAACTTGGAGGTGTTTTCCTTTCCAAGATAGGGTGTAACCTTGGAGTTCTATTAATATATTGCTCACTTACTTGCCAAAAAATAAAATAAAAATAAAAATAAATAAATAATTAAAACAAGCCTAATGAATCACAACACACAAATCCTCAAAGCACAGTATTCATAACAGATTCCCAACATTTTAATTACTCAAAACAATAATAATATTATAATTTAAAATACGCAATTGAAATAGAATAGGTAAGGAAGAGGAGAATTGTACCAATCCGGCCTATAGCACGGAACAATCACGAATTAGGGTGATTGGGCGAAAAAGAATTGAATAACGAACACGAACAACACACACACACACACACGCCCGTGTGTGTGCGCGCAGCAAAGGGGCGATGAGCAAGGGGGGCAACGCGCGCGGCTGGGCGCAGCGTGCGAGCGAGAGAGAAACGAGGCAGGGGTGTGCGCTGAGCACACGAGCAACAGCAGGGGCACAGCAGCAGCGTAGGGCACGAGTGCTCGCTGCGGGCTTCGAGCAAGAGAGGAGAGGCGAGAGAGTGTGGGCGAGAGACGGACGAGCACGAGGCCGTGCTGGCGTGCGGGTGTGCGAACGAGAGAGGAGAGGGAGTTGGAGTGAGGGGCAAGCAAGCAAAAGAGGCTTTATGAAATTTTAGGGGTTCATTTAATGATGAGGAGTCCTATTTATAGGCTCCCTATTTTCAATGGGCTAGGCTTAGGAAAATAGAATTGGGCTTAGGGAATAATTGATTGGGCTAGCTTATGACTTGAATTAAATTCTTTTGATTGGGCTCGTTTAATAAAACGAATTGGACTTTTCATTTAAAACCCGAAACCTTTAAAAATTACTTGCAACCCATTTAATTTCCCGACTCAAGAATTAAATTCGTTTCGTAATTAATTAAAATAATAAATATTCTAATAAAATAAAATACATTTAAATAATATTTAAATGCGAAATAAATTCCAAAAATCGTAAAATGCTTTATAAATATAATAAAATATACTTATAAATATTATAAAAATACTAGGTATTACAAAAATCATATTAAGGATAAGGGTCAATCTGTGTTTTCTGGTTCCGCTAAGGCTAACCTCGTAGAACCCAAGCCTAATGCATATTCTGATAAGTTTAAGGGAAAGGGCAGTCCTTTCAAGCCTCAAGGGAAACCAAAGAAGTATAAGTTCAAGGGGATGTTAGGTTATGACAAATATAAACAATATATTTCATGCGGAAAAACCATAAAGCCAGGAATCCAAATTAATTGCCACATAGTCAATTAGCATAATTATGATACATACAATGTGATGCGTGCCTTCCCTAGCTGCTCCCGAACCGAACAAGAACAAGTTTTAGGACTCCAAATGTCGCCCCTCCGCAGATAGTCCACAACACGTTCGGATCCGCCTTAGATTCAACCAACTAGGATATTCTCTAAGGTACTATGTTTATTCGCAAAGCTTAATTATTATTTTAGGCAAATTATTAAATTCTTACTTGAACTTAATCTATGTGAATACTTATTTAATTGTTGTGTATAAATTGTGATTATGAACCACGTATTTATAGGGTGGAAATAACGGACTTAGATTTCTACTAGGATTCAAATAACTAAATCCATTAGGATTCTAGTTAAATTAATCCATTAGAATTTAATGTTTAATCAAACACCTAAATGTTTCAGATTTAACAAAACATTTAAATCGAGTAGAATTAGGAAAACGATTTAAGCGAGCAATCCTAAACGACCAAGGACTCGGTCGTATGTAGCATCGCAACCACGCAACCCACAAGGGGCGTTGGTGCACGACTCGGCCCAAGGCTAGACGTTGGCAGCACGCGGCCCATCGTGGGCGCTGCTACTGGGCCTGCCTTGCTCGCTTGCGCTGGGCTTGCCTTGCTGCTCGCTTGCGCTGGGCTTGCCCTGCTGCTCGCTTGCTTCGTGCTGAGCCTTGCGTCTAGCAAGCTCGTCCGTCGATCGTTTCGTACGCCGCGCTTCTGATTTATTTTTCGATTCCGGAATTCATTTCCGATTCGAACAATATTTAATATTTCCGATTCCGGAATTTATTTCCGATTGGAAAAAATATTTAATATTTCCGATTCCGGAATTTATTTCCGATTCCGACAATATTTCCGATTCCGGCAATATTTCCGTTTCCGGCAATATTTCCGATTCCGGCAATATTTCTATTTCCGATAATATTTTCCGATACGTACCATGTTTCCGTTTCCGGCAACATCTACGACTTGGATAATATTTATATTTCCGTTATGATCCATATTTCCGTTTCCGGCAATATCATCATTTCCGGAGTATTCATATTTTGCCTTTTGAAGATTTCAGCTCCAACTGGAACCGAGATCCGTCATTTCCGAATATTCATAAATAGAGTATTTAATTCACTTAAATACTTGATCCGTTCACGTACTATTTGTGTGACCCTACGGGTTCAGTCAAGAGTAATTTGTGGATTAATATTATTAATTCCACTTGAACTGAAGCGGCCCCTAGCTAGCATTCAGCTCACTTGATCTCACTAAATTATTACACTACTAGAATTTGCAGTTTTAACGACAACCAATTAACGACGAAATGAATTTTTTGTCGTTAATAGTCTATTTGCACTATGTTACTACGACAAGCCTAATTGTTGGTAGCAATTGGTTAAAACTAAGAATAAAAAAATTTAATAGAACTGTCGTTAATGTGAACAAGTATAATAAGAAAAAAACTCGGCAATTCTCTCATTCAATAACGCAATTCTCTGAAAATCTTTCAAACCCTAAATCTTCTTCCTCAATTTTCATCAATCTTCAATCTCCTTCCAAAACCCTAATCACAAAACTCACGATTCACATGTAATCGAAAAACAAAATTAATAAGAAGAACAAAAAAGCAAGACAGAAGAGGAATGAAATCAGGGAATTGAAGCTGCTATAGTTGGAGTTTGCTACGAAATCTACGAAATTGAAGGTTTAATCATCCGAGTTGGTATGTTTCGAATTTGGTTTTGGGCGTTTTTATGGTTTGTTGATGTGCCCATTACACACTCTCTAATCAGAATTCATCAATAAAATTAGTTATTTTTGAGGCTGGATTTTTAATTGCAATTCGGGGCTCATTTTCGCTTGAAGGTTTGTTTTGAATTTTTAATCTGATTGATTTCTTCATGAAAATTTTAATTCAGTGTTGTTTTTGTTCAATTTGGTAATGAATTTTTGTGGGCATTTGTTTGAAATGGAATATGTATGTTACGGTTCATAAAATCTAAGATGAGTTTGTTTGATAGCTTGTTGATTTTCTGTCCTTAAATTGCTCTTTCCAAAAATTAATCGACTGTGAATTGCTATGCTCAAGTCCTTGAACTTCAATTTCCTAATGTGTTTTCCATAGAGCGGAACAAGATATAAGGTTAACATTCTGTCTTTCTTGATGATATTATCTGTAATTCTGTAGATTATAATATTTTTTATCTTTGATCTCTCGTACTTCTGTATTTTCTGGTGTGTTTTTCCTCCTGAATAGACATAGAACTTGCAGCTAGTCTTGCTCGGTTAATATTGGTCTTGCTACTATCTATAGCTGTTGTAATTTGTTAGATTATTATATGCTTGCAGTTATCTACCTAAATTTGTGATGCAAGTCCCCAGTGTGGTACGTGTCATTATCGAAGTATATTCCATTGGCCATCTTTATTGTCCTCCTCCTTGCTGCCTTGTTCATCAACAATTACTTCCGCCTTGTTATCTTTTATTGTCTGTTCAGCTAGATTTGTTGCCTATATGCAGGCATGGTGTATCTGCATTGGAGTTTGATAATCAGGTATGATATGAACCAGTAAAATCTCAGTCGTTACTTAAGTTCTGGCTAATGATCTATGACTGAAAATATCATTATCATTCTCTACATTAGTTCTATGCATTCCGTGAATCATGTTCACGGAGCTAGAGTTGTCCTGTTTTGCAGTGTAAATTAGTTTGTCGGAATAATGTTCATTAATTGTTAACCATGCTGGATAAAGACAATGGCTTCTTTCCCAATCCTGTGCGAGTCTCTACTCAAATAGGTCATACCAATGCCACTTGATGCAAGAAGACCTAAGAAAAACCTCACACACCTCATTTCAGTGTGATGGAAAAGAAAAATATTACTCAAATGAAAGATATTTCTTAACCTTCTCATTACTTTGTCTTTATAGTGACTCTGTAGTTGGAGACGACTCATTCACCTATTCTTACGTTTTTTCCTATCTCTTATAGGACCACCAGTACTAAATTCTCCTATACTTATTTCAGAAGAACTACTAAATCTACAGCCATCTATGGATGTCGTCGCTGAAGATCCATCCATTAACATGTTCTACTTGTGATAATTTTTTCTTCTCTTGCTTGCTTTTTGGTCTCTCACATCATGTATGTGTTTGTTAACTTGTTTGTACTGCGAGAAGGAAAATCTGCCTATCTAGGTGTTTGCTTGAGACGATCTTTTCTTGAATGGAAACCTTTACTTGTGTTCTTGTGGATCAGTATGCGTATTGGTATGAAGAATTTCATGTATTATGTTACCCTGATATGTTTCTTTGTACTTTCCACAGGATAATAAACAGAAGATCGCTGATTTTCTTTCTTCCCATCCAAGAGTTACGAAGGTTAACTATGCTGGGCTTCCTGATCATCTTGGACGGTCTTTGCATTATTCCCATGTGTTTTAAACGTGCTACAATGCATGGTACAGCCTGATATGATACTCTATATGCTAGCGTTTTATATTTCTGCCTCAAGATAAAAAGATTTGCATACTTGTTGCAGGCAAAAGGTGCAGGATCTGTGCTTAGTTTTCTAACCGGTTCTACGGCTCTTTCAAAACACATTGTGGAGAAAACCAAGTATTTCAGCATTACTGTCAGTTTTGGTAATTTTACTCACTCATATTTAGCTAGAAACTAAATTATCTGTGAGGGATTTAACATTTCTTGAATCCCGCTACATAATTTGGCATCTTTGGTTTTTTGGGTGTCCATAAATGAGCACTTATATAAACCTGTAACTTGATATAAGTCATTTTAGCTAACTAATGTTAGTTTCTTAACTTGGAATGTTAGTTTCTGCATAAGGAAGTGTGAAATCACTTATAAGCTTGCCTTGCTTCATGTCGCATGCTTCCATACCAGCTGCAGTTCGTGAAGCTAGAGGTTTGACCGAAGATCTTGTCCGCATTTCAGTCGGCATCGAGGATGCGAATGATCTAATTGCTGATCTGGATCATGCCCTGAAAACAGGACATGTTTGGCAAATTTATGTTATTTTAACTGTGAATATTCCAATTAAAGTACAATATTCCAATTGATGACTAATAAATAATTGTACACGAGATTAATATTACTGAAATATTGATCAGTTTGAAAATTGTCCGTCCTATTTTCAGGTGAAATTAATCAGTAGCACCAAGGTAAACAAAGGAAAATAAAAATAATTCTTATAGTGATTGTCATTATTGGAATAGCTACAGGCCTACAGCTGATGTACTCATGTACTGTATATGGAGGTGGAAGTGTCGAAAAAATGGTATTCCTCCCTTTTAACTCATTTGTACTGCACTATTTTGAAACTTGATTTCTGGCTATATTCTCTGAAAGGACATTGTTGTTGTAGTAATGATGAGATTTTAAAGCAAGGATATGCTATTGCAAAACTCAAAACCTAAAGATGGAACTAGTAAAGTGGAAGTTGTAGATTTACCAGTGTTCGGATTGGAAAAGTTGGCAATCGCGACAGACAATTTTCAGGAAATTAACAAGCTTGAGCAAGGTGGTTTTGGCACATTATACAAGGTAACTGCAAAAAAGTGAAGGGACACTTTTTTTAGTTTTTACTTAAATGATGTTCATTTTGTGTGCGGGTGATTACCAGGAACTGACAATCTGAAGATAATATGTTTGATTGCAGGGAAAATTAGAAGATGGACTGCATGGACAGAGAAAATAGGTAAATCTTCCTCGTCCCTTGCATTATTATAACTAGTCCACTGTGACCCCAATCGGCTAAGGTTTACCTGTAAATTAACGTAGGCTAGGGTAGAGAAACATCAGAAACATCAAAGTTGATCAAAGAATAAGTAAAAAAACAAATATCATCCCTCTCCTTGACTAAGACAAGATTCTTTGTAGTTTCAGTCATATTTTCCTCGCATTTCATCACTTACACATTGTGGACTCCAGAACGACAACAGTACACTTTAAATATGATGAACTGTTTGCATCATATCATCTTGCTCTAGGTTTGCGTATCAAGGAAAACGTATTGGAGTATGCTGCATTGCTGAATGCTGAAAATTGTTCAAACTTGAGCATTAGGCCCGTATAACTAAAAAATACAATTTGTTCAAAGATGTGGTTGCGTTCCATGAATAGCATCTTGTTCTGCTCTCACATTATTATATATAATCAATCGAATATCTGAAATGTCTGCTCCTTGCATCGTATACAGGTTACCAAAACTGAGACCAGCTCAACATATAGCTTCCTAAGGCAAGAAGGATGTTACTATTCAAACTCTACAGGCTGGATCAGAAATGCAAAATTAGGTTGAAGCCGCTACACATCAGTTTTAGATATTTGGTGCAAATTTTCATATTTTTTGTTCAAGAACAAGGAATATTTAGATTTAACTCTTAGTATAGAACAAGTTATTTGATCTTATTAGTTTGGTTGTGTTGACTCATTGAAATTGTTTATTAATTATAATACATATTTTGTGATTGATTACGTTTAATCTAAATTTAGTGTATTATTCTGTATACTTTTTATGATTTTGAATAAATTGCAGGTTATAAATATTTTTCATATTAACGACAAAATATATTTATTTTATATAGTCACATTAACGTCAAGATATTTTGTCGTTGTTGGACTATAACTAAAATCATTGTGCCAATATGATTCTCTTTTTACGTCAACTTTGTTGGTCGTTATTTGTCGTTTCTTCGACATCATTGAATACATAATAACGACGAACGATCATTTTGTCGTTATAAAATAACGACAAACAATAATTTTGTCGTTAATAAGTAACGACAAACAATAATTTCGTCGTGTAAAATTCACGACGAACGTTGACGTTAATGCTATTAACGTCGGAAGCTATTACGACAAAACTAACGACGAACAAAGTTCGTCGTTAAAGGTTTTAACGACAACATTTTGGACTTATAACGACGAAAAAGTTCGTCGTTATAAACCCTTTTTCTAGTAGTGTTAATTGTTTAATTAATTAATACTGAACCGCATTTATTAGATTTAGCATTGAATGCATACTTGGATCAAGAGCATTATTTCCTTCAGTCTCCCACTTGTCCTTAGGGACAAGTGTGCATTACCTAATTCCTTTGTCGCTTGATGCTTTCCCATGAACATAAGGTAAGAGTAGTCATCCTTATTATGTCCAGAGGTATTCCTCGGCTTAAGAGTTCAACTGATCAAATAAACATATAATCATAGCCTATGATTCATCTGAGCACGACCATGCATTTTTCAGTCTCTAGCTCTCCGAGTGGCCTTGTACAACTTTCAGCATCTCATCCCGATTTGTGGGAGGACAATCCCAATCTTGTGATCATGAGGTTAGACTTCGTTTTATAGGTGATTACCTGAGAGTTGCCTTTATAGTATCCTTTTACGGTGCGACGGTTGACAACGTCAAAGCAACCAGTTCTCAAACAAGTAATCTCAAATCACTCAGGTATTGAGGATTAGTGTCTAATATGTTAGGTTATGATACATATGACAATTCTTAAATCATGCGGAAAAACCATAAAGCCAGGAAAGCATATTATTTACACATAATCATTTAGCATAGAATAGATGCATACATGTTGTAGCGTGCCTTCCCTAGCTGCGCCCGAACCGAACAAGAACAAGTCTTTAGGACTCCAAATGTCGTCCCTCCGTAGATAGTCCACAGTACGTCCGGATCCGCCTCAAGTTAGACCAACTAGAATCGCCCTTAAGGTTACTAGGAATTTCGGCTAGTGTTTGCAAGTGTATGGTTAATTTTATTTCAAAAACTTACCCTTTGAATACTTTAATCGCATCTGCAAATAATGACCCTAGGCCCTTATTTATAGAGGTATGGAAAAGGAACTGGAATCCTATTAGGATACTAATTAGTTAAACTAGAATCCTAGTAGGACTCTAACTAATTAATTTTATCCTTTTAGGATTAGGAATTTAATCATCAAACAAATCCTATACAATTTAGGTTTCGTATGTGAACACAAACTCTACACGAGCATGACCCACGAGCGTGCAGGCCATGCCCGCGCACAGCCCACACGGCCGCTCGGCCGACGCGAGCCGCAAGCCCACGCAAGCAGCAGCACAGCTCGCAGCCCATCGGTACGCGCGCTGCCATGGCCTGCTGGGCCTGGCCTTGCGCTGGGCCTGGCGTGGCCTTGGCTGTTCGTGTGGCGCGCTTGGCTTGCTGGGCGATGGCCTGGCTTCGTGCTGGGCCCTCGTCCGGCAGGCCTCGTCCGATGCTTATTCGTACGATACGCTTCCGATTAAATTCCCGGTTCCGGAATTCATTTCCGATACGAACAATATTTAATATTTCCGATTCCGGAATCAATTTCCGTTTCGAACAAATATTTAATATTTCCGTTTCCGGAATTATTTTCCGATTCCGATAATATTTCCAATTCTGACAATAATTCCGTTTCCGGCAATATTTTCGATTCCGGCAATATTTCCATTTCCGATAATATTTTCCTATACGTACCATGTTTCCGTTTCCGGCAACATCTACGACTTGGATAATATTTATATTTCCGATACGATCCATATTTCTGTTTCCGGCAATATCATCGTTTCCGGAGTATTCATTTCTTGCTTGTGACGATCTCAGCTCCCACTGAAACCAAGATCCGTCGATTCCGAATATCCATAGATAGAGTATTTAATGCCATTAATTACTTGATCCGTTTACGTACTATTTGTGTGACCCTACGGGTTCAGTCAAGAGTAAGCTGTGGATTAATATCATTAATTCCACTTGAACTGAAGCGGCCTCTAGCTAGGCATTCAGCTCACTTGATCTCACTGAATTATTAACTTGTTAATTAATACTGAACCGCACTTATTAGACTTAACATAGAATGCATACTTGGACCAAGGGCATTATTTCCTTCAGTCTCCCACTTGTCCTTAGGGACAAGTGTGCATTTCCTAATTCCTTTGTCGCTCGATGCTTGCTCTTGAACATAAAATAAGAGTTGTCATCCTTATTATGTCCAGAGGTGTTCCTCGGTTACAGAGTTCAACTGATCAAATAAACAGATAATCATAGCCTATGATTCATCCGAGCACGGCCATGCATTTCACAGTTTCTAGCTCTCCGAGTGGCCTTGAAGCATCTCATCCCGATTTATGGGAGGACAATCCCAATCTTGCGATCTTGAGATTAGACTTCGTTTGATAGGAGATTACCTGAGCGTTGCCTTTATAGCCTCCTTTTACGGTGCGACGGTTGGTCAACGTCAAAGTAACCAGCTCTCAAACAAGTAATCTCAAATCACTCAGGTATTGAGGATTTAGTGTCTAATAATTTTAATGAAATTTACTTATGACAGATTTTCATCTCTTACAGTAAAGTTTCATAGGTCTGTCCGATACTAGTCTTCCCAAAGTAAGTATCTATGCAAATGATTATGACATTGCCATGTCCACATAGTTCAAGAAACAGAACTACTAGTCATCTTGCATTCTAGTCGTCTAACGTTTTCTATGCGTCCAATTTTATAGGAAACTCCGACCAGGGACCATTTTCAACTTTTGACATTCAAGTTCACTTGATAGACATTTCTTAGTCACAGGACTGGTCCTGACAGTCTATCTTGAATATATCGTCAAATTGAAGGGACTCATCATTTAATACTAAACCAAGATTAAATGGAATATGAAAATACATTTCATATATGATAAATGTTCAACCCCAATGTTTTACAACCATGGGCCTCAAACCCATCTTTAAAACAATTCATGGAATTCAAAGCTATGCTTGATTTCCGGTGCCACAATGTGAGTGTTGCTTCTCACTTGTTGCATAGGTTTAGTTATCATGCTTTGCCAATCTTAATATCCTTTTCATCGAATGTTCTTCGAGATATGATAAGATCTTTTGAGTGTGTTTATTTTGTGATCTATTCCTTCTAGATACAAGAGTAGTTCTACGCATTTTGCAATGAAGAACCATCAAGTCAGAAGACATATGATCTACCCAAGTTCAGTGAAGAACTCTTTAATATAAACAAACAACCCTGTTTTATTGCTTCTTAGGCAATAAGTACTTTTACTTCAACTGTTTAGGTTGCTAGTGATGCTTTGTTTGGATTTACTTATCCAAGCAGTTCACAGATATGCGGAATACTTTCCAGCTGTATCTTAGAACATAGAAATTAATATTTTAATTTCCCACGCAACAACTCATGGTCTCCAATCCATGTTGCCATTTCAAAACACGATGCTCTATAGCTCGTCCTTATCAATGGTTAACTACAAAGGGTCTTGCTTGATCCTTTGCTAGTGTTTATGCGTGTAGCATCAATATTTAGCATATCTTTATTTCCTTGAATCAAGAACTAATCCTATGTACCTTTTCAAGTACCATAAGTTTTTCTTGATTTCAATCTAGTTGATCTTCACTTAGATCAATAGAGATTGGTATATGTTCGTCATGCCTAAAGTCATACGATACGTTTTTGGCGATCCTCATATTATATCATTCATGATAAATTCTTTTGCAGAATAATTCCCAATTGAATTCTGTTCATGTAACTTTAGCTTATCTAGTTTCAGTAGATACTAAATCCAGCTAAATTCTTTGACATATAATATAGGTTAAGAATCTATTCAGATCCTTTGATGTTTAGCTTAGTAAATGCTTATACATAGTTCAAACATTCTTTACTTATATTTATTCATATGGGTCGAATATCTCCAATGGAGTCTTTCGTGTTTGATTTAGTAAATGCCATTACTTAATCCAAAACAATATCCTAAGATCTTTGTAAATAGATCTTAATACCCAGTATGTACTAAGTTTCGCCATGGTCCATCATTGATGAATAATTTCAAATCTAAGTCATTAGCATTTGAATGTTATTTCACAATAGAGAGATATGTGTGATACACATAGGACCAAATAAGTTTTACGTACTCCCACTAAACTTCTTATATATCTATAAGAATCATGTACATTTTATGAAACTAAAATGCTTATTAGCTTCACTAAAATACAGTTCCAATTCCCAATTGCTTGCTTAAATCTGTACTTAGATTTCATAATTTAGCATTCCTTTTCAAGCATTTATTTGGATCCACAAATCCTATGACATGCCATGTACGTAGTTTTCTTCCAACATTTGATTGAGGAATACATTTTGTCATCCAATTGTCATATGTACCAATATGCAATCATTGCTTGAATTATAGACTTGAGCATTACGATTATGCATGAGGTTTCAACACAATCCATGCCATGAATTTGCTTGTAACCTTTAGCAACTAATCTAGCTTTGTGTGTGAACACAATTCCATGTTTGATGGTTTTTATCCTTAAAACAAACTTGCAACCAATAGGTGTGAAACTATTCTTGCAAATCAACAAAATTTCAATTTTGTCATCAAAACATTGGTTACATTTTATGGCCTTTAACCATCTAAAACATTTGAGTCTATTTATGGCCTCTAACCATTTTAGGGAATCTGGGTTTCGTCATAGCTTTCTTACAGGTCACAAACTCATTAATAGTTTGACTGCAAGTTGTAGGTTTCTTCACTATTAATAGAAGAATCTCATAGTTTCATTGACCTGAACTCTATGCCTACTTGGGTATAGAACATCAAACAATAGAATATCAACAGGCACTTTGAGAGTCCTTTGAATATTCTGTTCTCCTTGAAGCACTTGTAAAGTCTTCTAAGAGATGTTTATTCTTTAAAGCCACTTCTAAAGTCCTTAAAGAACACGTGTTCGGATTTTCTAAAGAACTTCGAAAAGCCTCTGGAATGTCCGTCTATGTTTGTTGTTCGCCTCGAAGACTTTCGAGGTCTATTTTCTCCCACTTGTCATTTTGGAAACGAATCTCCAAAAGGACATTATTTCGAGCAAACAAACATTATGTTCTCAAAAATTCGTGGTAGAAACAATACCCTTGTGTCTCATTTGAATAAATCATAATGAAACATATATCTATACTTGGGCCTTAGTTTGTTGAATAACAAACACTAAGCTCCCACTGAGTTTAGCAACTCTTTAGATATATATAATTGAAAAGATATCCTGAAATTACTTTTCAATAGCTTTGACGAATTTGGTTTAGTTTGGTGGTAGTTGAGCATTTTGTTTAAGAAATTATAGGAAAAGTCTTTATGATTCATCATTGATCGAATCAAGTACTAATTGACTTCGATCATTCCACTTAAATATGCCATATCTCATGGAGCTAGATTGTGAAATTACAACACACAATCATTGATGATCATTATTGGTCTCAAGCAATCATTAACATGATCTATTCTAGATCTTTATGATTTCTTACCAAGTGGGATTTATACTTCTGAATCTTTGAACTAGTCAAACAGATTCAAACTTATATCACATTGAGTGAATAAACCTATATTCACTCAAACCTGTGTGAAATAATAAAGTCATAAAATCTTTCTTTAGCTTTGAACTCTATTGTCTAGGCGTTATAACAATAGTTCGTATCTTTTGTTACTTTCAACAAGTAAGACTAGCTCGTCTTGAATGATCTAGAAATCAATCAACTTTCAAAAATTCCATCAAAATAGAGCTTTTGAATGTTAACTTGTTGATATGGTCTAAGCAACAATGCCAAAGATTAGTGGAACTCAAATCAAGGGTTTGATTTGAACCTAGTAAAGTTTTTATTGTCAAAGAGTTGTTTGTTTTCAATCAAGCATATTGACTCAACCCGTAAATGACCATTTCATTCAAATAACAAGCAAACATTGTTTTTGTTTTTCTTGAATGTGAGTCTTTCTGTGTTTGAAGCAGAAATTTAGGTATGCTGATTATGGAACAAAATAGCCATTAAGTTCCAGCCTTGAAAGGACTTAAAAACAAACTAGATGACCCTACAACTAATGTAGCATTGCCATGCTTTATTTTTCCTTTGTAGGCCATTAGTGTAGCCTAGCTTCCATTGTTTGAGTTATTACCGAAGTAAGAACCTCAAGCGGTATATGATACCAAGGAAGTTTGATTGCTAGGTCACTTCTCTTTAAACACTAACTTTTTGGTAGAAACAAAATCGAAAATTCCTTTCATCTGTTCCTTGTTTTCCTATTTCTTGTACCATTTCTTATAGTCTTAAGAATTGATTCTTTAGTGTTGACTTTTATACTTTGTTAGACATGTCCAATGTCACTCCAACAAGGTTCTTACCATTTAATTTATGTTGAATATTCTGTTTCAACTAGATGATCTTACCAGAAGCTTCTAAAGTTCTCTAAGCATCGATCTATCCGAATGTCTAGTGACTAGACTCATTCGAGAATTAAATGGACAAAGATATTAGGTTGTTAACCATTGGTAAAGCTGAGCATTTAAGCTCAATGCTTTATGATCTCAAAACTACAGTGTATTTTGAATTCACAAGCACCAATTGGTTTGCCATTCGATTTTGATACTCGAAAACAACCATAAAAGTCATTAAAAGAAACGTACATTTAAATTGCTCATTTTCTCTCATTTCCGTGAATCGTTCTTGGATTCATTACCAATCAAGGAAATTTACTGTTACCTTTTTAAAAGGATTTATTGCAGTGCAAGATATTTAATTATAAACAATAATTAAAACATACATTGAAGCATGCAAATTCTAAACATTTATCATGAGTAATAACTTGAAAATTAAAGCAATCATGCAATTTAAACAAGTCATTAGCATTTTATTCGAATTGTGTGTTCCGGCAGGTGTGAATAAAATGATTCCAAGACCCTAAAACCATTGAAGAATTAAGCACAGTTTGTCGACTCAATTCTAAAACATTTTAGGTAAGCAAAAGCCTTTTGCTAATAGTCTAGAAACTACTCTTGGTTGATAGGTACGTCTAAGAACTTATTAGGTAAACCTATAGATTTTGCCACGACATAAAAGGACTCCTTAGTTATATCGTTGAGTTTCACCAAAACTAACATGTACTCACAATTATTTGTGTACCTTGCCCCTTTAGGACCAATAAGTAACACCTAGCTGAGCGAAAACTATTACTAGATTGATGTAAAGGATATCCAAGCAAGTGTATATTTTGGCATGGCACCTTTTAACTCAATTTTTAAGTTTGGAACTTAAGGCTCTTACTATGTTGGTTAGATTTTAAGTGAACTAAAATCCTTAATCATGCAACATAATCAAGTTTTGATCTCATGCATTTTAAGACATATTTAAAAGCAATAAATAACTTAAAACATGTCAATAAAAAATTCAAGATTTATCAACAAGAATCGCAAATATTTAATTTAACATCTTAAATTTACGAAATTTTGCATTCAAAACCTCCGAAAAGTCATAGTTAGGCTTCGAATTTGAGAATTCTGGGTTCGGCCGAAAAATATTGTTTTTGTCAAAATTTTAGAATGCCTTTTACATGCGGAATTGACACAAAAATCACTCGATTTGGATGAGTAACGAAGAAACTGCCGAAAACCTGCGTACGTATAATTAAATAAACGCAATTTGCAATTAATTAACAATTGCGAAAATTAATCACCCCTTTTTAACTCTTGCAAATTTGTAATATTTAACCATGTTTATGCAATTTAGATTATGAAAATAATAAGAGGCTCGTGATACCACTGTTAGGTTATGATACATATGACAATTCATAAATCATGCGGAAAAACCATAAAGCCAGGAAAGCATATTATTTACACATAATCATTTAGCATAGAATAGATACATACATGTTGTAGCGTGCCTTCCCTAGCTGCGCCCGAACCGAACAAGAACAAGTCTTTAGGACTCCAAATGTCGTCCCTCCGTAGATAGTCCACAGTACGTCCGGATCCGCCTCAAGTTAGACCAACTAGAATCGCCCTTAAGGTTACTAGGAATTTCGGCTAGTGTTTGCAAGTGTATGGTTAATTTTATTTCAAAAACTTACCCTTTGAATACTTTAATCGCATCTGCAAATAATGACCCTAGGCCCTTATTTATAGAGGTATGGAAAAGGAACTGGAATCCTATTAGGATATTAATTAGTTAAACTAGAATCCTAGTAGGACTCTAACTAATTAATTTTATCCTTTTAGGATTAGGAATTTAATCATCAAACAAATCCTATACAATTTAGGTTTCGTATGTGAACACAAACTCTACACGAGCATGACCCACGAGCGTGCAGGCCATGCCCGCGCACAGCCCACACGGCCGCTCGGCCGACGCGAGCCGCAAGCCCACGCAAGCAGCAGCACAGCTCGCAGCCCATCGCTGCGCGCGCTGCCATGGCCTGCTGGGCCTGGCCTTGCGCTGGGCCTGGCGTGGCCTTGGCTGTTCGTGTGGCGCGCTTGGCTTGCTGGGCGATGGCCTGGCTTCGTGCTGGGCCCTCGTCCGGCAGGCCTCGTCCGATGCTTATACGTACGATACGCTTCCGATTAAATTCCCGGTTCCGGAATTCATTTCCGATACGAACAATATTTAATATTTCCGATTCCGGAATCAATTTCCGTTTCGAACAAATATTTAATATTTCCGTTTCCGGAATTATTTTCCGATTCCGATAATATTTCCGATTCTGACAATATTTCCGTTTCCGGCAATATTTCCGATTCCGGCAATATTTCCATTTCCGATAATATTTTCCGATACGTACCATGTTTCCGTTTCTGGCAACATCTACGACTTGGATAATATTTATATTTCCGATACGATCCATATTTCCGTTTCCGGCAATATCATCGTTTCCGGAGTATTCATTTCTTGCTTGTGACGATCTCAGTTCCCACTGAAACCAAGATCCGTCGATTCCGAATATCCATAGATAGAGTATTTAATGCCATTAAATACTTGATCCGTTTACGTACTATTTGTGTGACCCTACGGGTTCAGTCAAGAGTAAGCTGTGGATTAATATCATTAATTCCACTTGAACTGAAGCGGCCTCTAGCTAGGCATTCAGCTCACTTGATCTCACTGAACTATTAACTTGTTAATTAATACTGAACCGCACTTATTAGACTTAACATAGAATGCATACTTGGACCAAGGGCATTATTTCCTTCATAATAATGTACTCCCTCCGTCCCTTAATACTCGCACCGCTTTCCTTTTCGGGCCGTCCCTTAATACTTGCACCGCTTCTATAAATAGAAATTTTTACCAATATTATATTATTTCTCACACTTACCTACCAACCCACCTACACCCCTACTCCCTACAAAAAATTATTTAAAAATTCATACCCCCCACTCACCACTCCCCACCCCTTACACATTTCCCACTAACTATATTAAAAAAATACCCCACTATCAACTAACACTCATTAAATTAATAAGTCAATTCAAATGCCTTAAACTCCGCACCGGTCAAACCGGTGCGAGTATTAAGGGACGGAGGGAGTAATGAAATTTACTTATGACAGATTTTCATCTCTTACAGTAAAGTTTCATAGGTCTGTCCGATACTAGTCTTCTCAAAGTAAGTATCTATGCAAATGATTGCGACATTGCCATGTCCACATAGTTCAAGAAACAGAACTACTGGTCATCTTACATTCTAGTCGTCTAGCATTTTCTATGCGTCCACCTTTATAGAAAAATTCCGACCAGGGACCATCTTCAACTTTTGACATTCAAGTTCACTTGATAGACATTTCTTAGTCACAGGACTGGTCCTGATAGTCTATCTTGAATATATTGTCAAATTGAAAGGACTCATCATTTAATACTAAACCAAGATTAAATGGAGTATGAAAATACATTTCATATATGATAAATGTTCAACCCCAATGTTTTACAACCAGGGGCCTCTAACCCATCTTTAAAATAGTTCATGCAATTCAAAGCTATGCTTGATTTCCAGTGCTACAATGTGAGTGTTGCTTCTCACTTGTTGCATAGGTTTAGTTATCACACTTTGCCAATCTTAATATCCCTATCATCGAATGTTTTTCGAGATAGGATGATAAGATCTTTTGAGTTTTTTTATTATGTGATCTAGTCTCTCTTACTTCAACAGTGGTTCTACGCATTTTGCAATGAAGAACCATTAGGTCAACGGACATGTGATCTATCCAAGTCCAGTGAAGAACTCTTTACGTAAACAACTCAGTTTCATTGCTTCTTAGGCAATAAGTACTTTTACTTCAACTATATAGGTTGCTAGTGATGCTTTGTTTGGATTTACTTATCCAAGCAGTTCACATATATGTGGAAGACTTTCCACATGTATCTCAGAACATAGAAATTTTAAGACATATTTAAAAGCAATAAATAACTTAAAAAAATGCATAACGGCTGTATGGAGAGCGAAGGAGAACGTTGCTATTCGTATGGTGGAATCGAACCTTTTTGTTTTCCAATTCTTCTGTGAATCTGATAAGGATAGGGTTATAGAGGGTAGCCCATGGTTTTTCGATAATAAATTGGTTGTCCTCACAGAGATAGCAGGTGATGAACAACCCTCAGAAGTTGTTTTAAAAAATACTCCGTTTTGGATTCAACTAGAGGATGTGCCTTTCAACAGGCGCAACCACTCTGTAGCTTATGATGTTGGCGAGCACATGGGAGGTTTTCTTGATTATGATGATTCTGACCCGTTGGGGTGGGATTCGGAAATGCGAATCAAGGTGTTGTTGTCCATAGAGAAGCCTCTCAGGCGAGGAGTGAAGATTGCTACGGGAAGAGGCCACTTCAAGTGGGTAGGGATCAAGTATGAACGTCTGGTGGACTTTTGTTTCTTTTGTGGCCGATTGGATCATGTGGAGAGAGAATGTCAACACCCTGCACCAGCCAATGATGAGGGCCAAGATATGGTTTACCAATACGGGCCATTCCTTCGAGGATCGCCAAAAAAGAGGAGCAAGATGTCGCTGAGTGAACGGGATAAAGAGAAGCAGTGGTTGTGTAAGCTAAAAGGAAAAAGGGCAGTCAGGCGACCAAGCTATGATGACCCTCTGGCTGTCAAACTTGGCCCCCCAAGTGCGGCTCGAAAACTCCTTTTCGAGAAACCGAAGGCGTCACAAAAGAAGGTGGTGCTTAGCGAAAAGGGCACGTTCGTGGAAGTGTCAACTCATGAACCAGAGATGGTGGGGCACCCATCCCTCTCCCCCCCTCAACCATAGTGTGTGGTACAGCTGAATGTAGTGGAAAACAATGAGGAAACCAGGTCTTTTTTGCTGCTATCAGAAGGGACAAAAGGGAAGAAAGCAAAGGAGAAGGAAGTGCAGCCCCCCATCAGAAAAGAGGAGAGTTTGTTCTCAGCCCTCCATGAATCATCCACTCCTTTATCCTCCACCACCAACACCGCTTCCGTAAGGAAGACTTTCAAGAAACTGCCAAGGAAAGTGGATGGGAAAGGAGCCTCGGAGTTAGGAGACCTATGTCGTAAAAGGAGTCTTGTCAGCTCAGGCATGGAGATTGTTTCATCAGATGATTCTTTAGGCAAGCGAGGTAAGATCAATGCTTTGGAACCAACTGATTCTGTACTTTTGGCGGTGGTTGGCTCGAACCAACCCCGCCCGTCCCAATGAGTTCCCTTTGTTGGAACTGTCGAGGGTTGGGCAACCCTCGTTCAGTTGCTGCACTCCAGAGATGGTGTGCTTTCTATGGTCCGGAGCTTTTATTTGTCTCCGAAACGATGATAAATAAAAGTGCTGCTGAAATGTTAAAACACGGGTTTGGATACTCTAGTGCAATTGGTGTGAGTAGTGTGGGCAAGGCGGGAGGTCTGTGTTTATTTTGGAACGAGGGATCGACCTCTTTCAATCTCATCTCTTTCTCTCAGCACCACATTAGTGGT
Organism: Spinacia oleracea; assembly: GCF_020520425.1. NCBI lineage: Eukaryota > Viridiplantae > Streptophyta > Magnoliopsida > Caryophyllales > Amaranthaceae > Spinacia > Spinacia oleracea. The sequence goes on along the minus strand of NC_079489.1, from coordinate 134,144,403 downwards.
GAAGTTGTTACAGATGCAGGGGCTAAATGGTGTTTTGTGGGTGTGTGTGGATGGTCGGACTCAGCAAACAAGCACAAGACATGGGCTTTGATTTGCAAACTGTGTAATGAGTACAATGGTCTAGTTCTTGTTGGTGGTGATTTCAATGAAATTCTTCATTACGAGGAGAAGGAGGGTGGAGCGGACACGGAGAGGAGAGCAATCCCAGAATTCCGTGAGATGATGGATGACTGCAATTTGCGCGATTTGGGTTACAGAGGTTTATGGTACACTTGGGAAAGAGGAGTTTCGGTCAAAACAAAAGTCCGTGAGCGCCTCGACCGATTTGTGGGTAACTCGTCTTGGTGCAATTTAAACCCAGAAGCACATGTGGAGCACCTTGTGAGGTTTAAATCGGACCACACACCAATCATGCTAAGCCTGGGATCAGCTCGCAAAAAGAAGGGGAAGAGGAGGAAAAGGAGAGGCTTTAGATTCGAAACAAAATGGTTGCTTGATGAGGGTTGTGTGGGTGTTGTTAAACAAGCCTGAAGTGACTCAGAAGGTGGATTAATGACGAAACGACTACACATGATGGATGGAGCCCTAACAAGTTGGAGCTCACGAGTGTTTGATAATTTTGAAAAGCAAATCAGGGAGACAGAAGCTGCTCTCAAAACAGCCCAAGGTCTTGAGGTGTCTGAAGAATCCGTTTTAGCTTGCAATTCTCTCGAGAAAAAACTCGATGATCTTTATGACAAGAAAGAAGCCCACTGGTACATTCGATCCCGTGCCTCTGAAATAAAGGATGGTGACCGAAACACTAAATATTTCCATCACAAAGCCTCGCAGCGTAAGAAGAAAAATGAAATAAAAGGCCTGCATGATAGTCAGGGAGTATGGCAGACTGATGAAGACGAGTTAGAACGTGTGGTTCAAGATTTTTATATGGCTTTATTTTCGTCAAACAACCCTTCTGAGGGGGCTGTCTCAGAGGTTTTGAGTGCTGTTGAGCAGGTAGTGACACCAGAAATGAATGAGGCTCTGCTGAAGCCTTACACCAAAGAGGAAGTGTACTTAGCCCTTTGCCAGATGCATCCGTGTAAAGCTCCTGGACCCGACGGTTTACACGCTATTTTTTACCAAAAATACTGGCACATTATTGGAAACGATGTAGCAGAACTTGTTTGCAGTATTTTGCAGGGTTATCGCTCACCAGAGAGTTTGAATAGCACCAACATCGCTCTTATCCCGAAGACCAAGTCACCTTCCTCCTTATCAGAGTTCAGACCCATCTCTCTTTGTAACGTTATTTACAAACTGGCGTCCAAAGTTCTTGTCATGAGACTAAAATCAATCCTTTCTTGTATTATTTCGGAGAATCAAAGTGCTTTTGTCCCTGACCGTTTAATCACAGACAATGCCCTCATAGCTCTTGAGCTCTTTCACACAATGAAAAAACGAAGTAAGGGGAAGAATGGCACGATTGCGCTAAAGCTAGATATGAGTAAAGCTTATGATAGGGTGGAATGGTGTTTTCTCCGAAAGCTTCTGATTAAGTTGGGTTTTACGGGAGCTTGGGTGGATGTGATCATGAGTTGTGTTACCACCGTGACTTATTCTTTTATTGTGAACGGATCTCCGTGTGGGTCTGTTAATCCGAGCCGTGGTTTGAGGCAAGGGGATCCCCTATCACCCTATTTATTCATCATAGTAGCCGATGCATTCTCAAGCCTGTTAAAGAAGGCTACAGATGAGGGGAGAATTTACGGTGCACGAGCCAGCAGAGGTGGACCGGAAATCTCCCATCTCCTTTTCGCGGACGACAGTCTGCTCTTTGCTAGGGCAAACAAGACCGAGTGCTCCCAAATAGTTAACACTTTAAATCTATACGAAGCTGCCTCGGGTCAAAAAATAAATTACGATAAATCTGAAATTTCCTTTAGCAAGGGTGTGAGTTCGTCACAGCAGGAGGAGTTGGTGGACTTGCTGCAGATGAAATTGGTCGACAAACACGGGAAATATTTAGGCATTCCAACTATTATCGGACAATCAAAAAAGTCCATCTTTTCAGCCTTAAAAGACCGTGTTTGGAAAAAGTTGCAAGGTTGGAAGGAGAAATTACTGTCAAGGGCAGGGAAAGAGGTTCTAATCAAGTCGGTTATCCAGGCAATCCCATCGTACCTGATGGGTGTTTATAAAATCCCACAAAGCATTATTCACGACTTGCACTCGATGGCGGCTCGGTTCTGGTGGGGATCAGCAGGGTTAGAAAGGAAAGTACACTGGCTAGCATGGAATCATATGTGTACTCCAAAATGCCTAGGTGGTATCGGCTTCCGCGATTTGAGTGTTTTTAATGATGCGCTGCTAGGGAAACAAGCCTGGAGGTTAATGCATGCCCCGAAGTCGTTGTTGAGCAGGGTGATGCAAGCCAAGTACTACCCCAAATCCTCTTTCCTGGAGGCGTCTTTAGGGCTGGCGGGTAGTTACTCGTGGCAAAGCATATGGTCGGCAAAATCTCTTCTGAAGGCAGGTCTGATATGGAGGATTGGTAATGGGAAAAAGGTCGACATATGGAATGATCCATGGGTGGCAGACGATCAAGGAAGCCGTATCACCTCTCCAAGAGTGGCCCACTTGTCAAAGGTTAGTGACCTAATTATTCCTGAAAGCTCAGAATGGGATTATGATACTATCTCTTCACATTTCAATGAAAGAGACATTAAATGCATTCTGACGATTCCAATTAGCACCAGAGCACCTGAGGACATCCTCACTTGGGCATTTTCGATGGATGGTCTCTACTCGGTCAAGTCTTCATACATGTTGGGGAAATCGTGTAATTTGGATGACTTTCACCAAGCCTGGGTGGAAATATGGAAGATCGACGTTACCCCGAAAGTCAAACACTTCATGTGGAGGCTTTGTACGGGCACCTTGCCGGTGCGGACCTATCTTAAGTACAGGCACATGTCGGAGTGTGACCAATGCACCTGGTGTAATGTGAAGGAAATAATGCCCTTGGTCCAAGTATGCATTCTATGTTAAGTCTAATAAATGCGGTTCAGTATTAATTAACAAGTTAATAATTCAGTGAGATCAAGGGAGCTGAATGCCTAGCTAGAGGCCGCTTCAGTTCAAGTGGAATTAATGATATTAATCCACAGCTTACTCTTGACTGAACCCGTAGGGTCACACAAATAGTACGTAAACGGATCAAGTATTTAATGGCATTAAATACTCCATCTATGGATATTCGGAATCGACGGATCTTGGTTTCAGTGAGAGCTGAGATCGTCACAGGCAAGAAATGAATACTCTGGAAACGATGATATTGCCGGAATCGGAAATATGGATCGTATCGGAAATATAAATATTATCCAAGTCGTAGATGTTGCCGGAAACGGAAACATGGTACGTATCGGAAAATATTATCGGAAATGGAAATATTGCCGGAATCGGAAATATTGCCGGAAACGGAAATATTGTCAGAATCGGAAATATTATCGGAATCGGAAAATAATTCCGGAAACGGAAATATTAAATATTTGTTCGAAACGGAAATTGATTCCGGAATCGGAAATGTTAAATATTGTTCGTATCGGAAATGAATTCTGGAACCGGGAATTTAATCGGAAGCGTATCGTACGAATAAGCATCGGACGAGGCCTGCCGGACGAGGGCCCAGCATGAAGCCAGGCCATCGCCCAGCAAGCCACACGCATCCAACAACACGCCAATGCCTCGACCAGGCCCAGCGCAAGGCCAGTCCCAGCCAAGGCTGGCGCGCGCGCACAAATGGGCTGCGGGCAGTGGGCCTGTGCGCCGTGCGCACAGCGTGGGCCGCAAGGCTTGCGCATGGGCGTGCGATGCTCGTGCGGTGCGTGTGTACGTGCTATACGAATCCTAAAGCTATCAGAATTCGTGCATAGATTAAATCCTAATCCTAAAAGATTAAATTAATTATTTAGAGTTCTAATAGGATTCTAATTAATTAATTAGTATTCTAACAGGATTCGAAATCTTTTCCAAGGTTCTATAAATATATGCCTAGGGTCATAAATTTATACACAAGTTTTCAAGTATTCAAAGCTAGGATTTTTAAGCAGAAAAATCAGCCATAACTCTTGCCCATTTAGCCGAAAATGAGTAGTACCTTAAGGGCGATTCTAGTTGGTCAATCTTAAGGCGGATCCGGACGTGTTGTGGACTATCTACGGAGGGACGACACTTGGAGTCCTAAAGACTTGTTCTTGTTCGGTTCGGGCGCAGCTAGGGAAGGCACGTAACAAAGAGTATGCATCTAAACTATGCTAAATGATTATGTGTAAATAATATGTTTTCCTGGCTTTATGGTTTTTCCGCATGATTTATGAATTGTCATATGTATCATAACCTAACAGTGGTATCACGAGCCTCTTATTATTTTCATAATCTAAATTGCATGAACATGGTTAAATATTACAAATTTGCAAGAATTAAAAGGGGTGATTAATTTTCGTAATTGTTAATTAATTGCAAATTGCGTTTATTTAATTATACGTACGCAGTTTTTCGGCAGTTTCTTCGTTACTCATCCAAATCGAGTGATTTTTGTGTCAATTCCGCATGTAAAAGGCATTCTAAAATTTTGACAAAAATAGTATTTTTCGGCCGAACCCAGAATTTCGAAGCCTAACTATGACTTTTCGAAGGTTTTAGTTTTTCGAATGCAAAATTTCGTAAATTTAAGATGTTAAATTAAATATTTGCGATTCTTGTTGATAAATCTTGAATTTTTGATTGACCTACTGTATATGTTTAACAAGTTTGAATGCCTAGCCTTGTTAATTATGCAATCTAATTTGTAATTATGATTAATTTGTTGAAAATTGGAATAATTTGGAATTAATTTGATTTTCATAATTAGTTATAATTTAATTAGATACTTATGATTAAAAACCACCATAAAAATTGTAAATTTATGTTAAATTTTAAATTTTTATGACCTAGACTTGAATCCATGTTAATCGGAAATCAATTGAATAATAAATTTTCGATTTTTCGCCCTAAAATTATGAAATTAATATTATTTATTAATTTGTCATTAATTTTGAATATAAATTTTAAAATTTTATGCGATTCGCTCATATAAATTGCACGCACAAAGCAATGGACGCTACGTGTTACCCTTAAGGGGTGTTGTATAGTGCGGGCATGTGACGACGAGCAAGGGAGCTCGTCGCCCATGCGGCACGAAAGCAATGAGCAAAGCCATGGTGCACGAGCACAAGGCAGCAAGCCCTGCCTTGTGTCCTGGGCTGTGTGCGATGGGCGAATGGGCAAGGGCGAGAGCAAGGCACGAGCAGTCGCGTGTGGGCAGCAAGCGAGCTGCGCCACAGCGCGCACTGCCTCGCGCAAGCGGGCGGAGCCTCGCGCGCAGCGAGCGCAAGCTCGCGTGCCACGAGTGCTGCGCCAAGCATCGATCGCTCGCGCGCAGCAAGCGCTGTTGTGCGTGCGACGAGCGCTGCGCCCAGCGATGGCGTGCGAGTGCTTTTTGCGCGTGCGACGAGCGCTGCGCCCAGCGATGGCGTGCGAGTGCGTGTTGCGACGTGCGACGAGCGCTGCGCCCAGCGATGGGCTGCGGCAGCATGCTCGTGCGTCGAACGCTGGCGCGCGCAGCGAGCACCATGCGTGATGCCTTGCGATGTTGAGCAGCAGCAATGCGACACAGCGCATGGGCTGCGCGCACATGGCCAGCGATGGCTGTGTGCGTGTGGCCCATGGGCGTGCGATGCGTGAGGTTGTTGCGTTGCGATTAGATCGTTTTGAAATTTTAATTTGAAATTTTCAGTTTACGTAATTTTAATTAATTTTAAAATTAATAATTTAAATTATTTTCTTGGATTTTAATTTTGAATATTGTAATTATAATAAATTTTATTTATTCTAATTATTTTACTAAAATTAAAATCATGAATTAATTTAAATACGACTGAAATTAAATTAAACTTTATGGATTCAATTATAAATTTATATGAGCTTTAAATTTTAATTAAATTTGTATGTTTCCGGTTAGACTAGAAATACATTTTTATGTTTAAAATTAGTAAAGCATATGAATTTATTGGTTTAAGTGGGTGCCCTTTTTAGTCATAAACTCTTGATTAGGTCTACAAATCCTTAAGGTTAAAACAACTTGATTAGAATTAATAAGGACTGAATAATTGGTAGATTATTGGTGCCCTTGATTAATTGCTGCAAATGTTTACGTGATGCATAATGTGTTTTACTAACCAGCTATGTGGGCCATTCATGATAACGAATGGGTGAATGGTATATATTGAATATGTACTGTTTTGCAGGTTATGAAGTGACTAGTATGGTCCAAATAGGATAGAAAATATGGTCTGCGTACCATTAATTTGAATGTAATTGGTCTAAAGTACCAAAGTTGTTTTTCAATTCAAATATGGTCTGCGTACCATCAAATAGTTGTAATTAGTTTTAATTATAGCTTATCCTATTTGAAGAAAATGGTGCCTCCCACGGAGATTTTCAAGACGGACTTTGAAGTTAAATCTTCAAGATGAAGTCGGGCCATACTAGATCACATTTATCTTATGCATGTTTTAAGTTATTTATTGCTTTTAAATATGTCTTAAAATGAATGAGATCAAAAGCTTGATTATGTTGCATGATTAAGGATTTTAGTTCACTTAAAATCTAACCAACATAGTAAGAGCCTTAAGTTCCAAACTTAAAAATTGAGTTAAAAGGTGCCATGCCAAAATATACACTTGCTTGGATATCCTTTACATCAATCTAGTAATAGTTTTCGCTCAGCGAGGTGTTACTTATTGGTCCTAAAGGGGCAAGGTACACAAATAATTGTGAGTACATGTTAGTTTTGGTGAAACTCAACGATATAACTAAGGAGTCCTTTTATGTCGTGGCAAAATCGATAGGTTTACCTAATAAGTTCTTAGACGTACCTATCAACCAAGAGTAGTTTCTAGACTATTAGCAAAAGGCTTTTGCTTACCTAAAATGTTTTAGAATTGAGTCGACAAACTGTGCTTAATTCTTCAATGGTTTTAGGGTCTTGGAATCATTTTATTCACACCTGCCGGAACACATAATTCGAATAAAATGCTAATGACTTGTTGAAATTGCATGATTGCTTTAATTTTCAAGTTATTACTTATGATAAATGTTTAGACTTTGCATGCTTCAATGTATGTTTTAATTATTGTTTATAATTCAATATCTTGCACTGCAATAAATCCTTTTAGAAAGGTAACAGTAAATTTCCTCGATTGGTAGTGAATCCAAGAACGATTCACGGAAATGAGAGAAAATGAGCAATTTAAAATGTACGTTTCTCATAGCGACTTTTATGGTTGTTTTCGAGTATCAAAATCGAATGGCAAACCAATTGGTGCTTGTGAATTCAAAATACACTGTAGTTTTGAGATCATAAAGCATTGAGCTTAAACGCTCAGCTTTACCAATGGTTAACAACCTAAACATCTTTGTCCATTTAATTCTCGAATGAGTCTAGTCCCTAGACATTCGAATAGATCGATGCTTAGAGAACTTTAGAAGCTTCTGGTAAGATCATCTAGTTGAAACAAAATATTCAACATAAATTAAAATGGTAAAAACCTTGTTGGTGACATTGGACATGTCTAACAAAGTATAAAAGTCAACACTAAAGAAATCAATTCTTAAGACTATAAGAAACGGTACAAGAAATAGGAAAACGAGGAACAAATGAAAGGAATTTACGATTCCGTTTATGTTTAAAGAGAAGTGAGCTAGCAATCAAATTTCATTGGTATCATATACCGCTTGAGGTTCTTACTTCGGTAATAACTCAAACAATGGAAGCTAGGATACACTAATGACCTACAAGTGGGAAATGAAGCATGGCAATGCTACATTAGTTGTAGGGTCATCTAGTTTGTTTTAAGTCCTTTCAAAGGCTGGAACTTAATGGCTATTTTGTTCCATAATCAACATACCTAAATTTCAGTTTTCAAACACAGAAAGACACACATTCAAGAAAAACAAAAACAATGTTTGTTTGTTTATTTGAATGAAATGGTCAATTACAGGTTGAGTCAATATGCTTGATTAAAACAAACAACTCTTTAAAGAACTTTACTAGGTTCAAATCAACCCCTTGATTTGAGTTCCACTAATCTTTGGCATTGTTGCTTAGACCATATCAACAAATTAACATTCAAAAGCTCTATTTTGATGGACTTTTGAAAGTTCATTGATTTCTAGATCAATTTAAGACGACTAGTCTTATTTGTTGAAAGTAACAAAAGATATGAACTATTGTTAGAACGCCTAGACAATAGAGTTCAAAGCTAAAGAAAGGTTTTATGACTTTATTATTTCACACAGATTTGAGTGAATATAGGTTTATTTACTCAATGTGATATAAGTTTGAATCTGTTTGGCTAGTTCAAAGATTCAGAAGTATAAATCCCACTTGGTAAGAAATCATAAAGATCTAGGTTAGATCATGTTGATGATTACTTAAATCAAGAATGATCATCAATGATTGTGTAGTAAAATTCACAATCTAGCTCCATAAGATATGGCATATCTAAGTTGGAATGATCGAAGTCGATTAGTACTTGATTCGATCAATGATGGATCATAAAGACTTTTCCTTTAATTTCTAAAACAAAATGCTCAACTACCACCAAACTAAACTAAATTCGTCAAAGCTATAGAAAAGAAATTTCAGAATATCTTTTCGATCATATATATCTAGCGAGTTGCTAAACTCAGTGGGAGCTTAGTGTTTGTTATTCAACAAACTAAGGCCCAAGTATAGATATATGTTTCATTGTGATTTATTCAAATGAGACACAAGGGTATTGTTTCGACCACGAATTTTTGAGAACATAATGTTTGTTTGCTCGAAATAATGTCCTTTTGGAGATTCGTTTCCAAAATGACAAGTGGGAGAAAATAGACCTCGAAAGTCTTCTAGGCAAACAACAAACATAGACGGGCATTCCGGAGGCTTTTCGAAGTTCTTTAGAAAATCCGAACACGTATTCTTTAAGGACTTTAGAAGTGGTTTTAAAGAATAGACATCTCTTAGAAGACTTTACAAGTGCTTCAAGGAGAACAGAATATTCAAAGGACTTTTAAGTGGCTATTGACATTCTGTTGTTTGATGTTCTATACCCTTGTAGGCATAGAGTTCAAGTCACTGAAACTATGAGATTCTTTTATTAGATAGTGAAGAAACATGGAGTTCAGGTCACTGAAACTATGCAATTCTTCTATTAGATAGTGAAGAAACCTACAACTTGCAGTCAAACTATTATCATGAAGATTAATGAGTTTGTGACCTGTAAGAAAGCTATGACGAAACCCAGATTCCCTAAAATGGTTAGAGGCTATATATAGACTCAATGTTTTAAATGGTTAGATGCCATAAAACATACTCAATGTTTTGATGACAAAATTGAAATTTTGTTGATTTGCAAGAATAGTTTCACACCTATTGGTTGCAAGTTTGTTTTAAGATAAAAACCATCAAACATGGAATTGTGTTCACACACAAAGCTAGATTAGTTGCTAAAGGTTACAAGAAAATTCATGGCATGGATTGTGTTGAAACCTCATGCATAATCGTAATGCTCAAGTCTATAATTCAAGCAATGATTGCATATTGGTACATATAGAAATTGGATGACAAAACGTATTCCTCAATCAAATGTTGGAATAAACTATGTACATGGTATGTCATAGGATTTTTGGATCCAAATGAATGCTTGAAAAAGAAAGCTAGCTTATAGAATCTAAGTACAGATTTTAAGCAAACAGTTGGGAATTGGAATTATATTTTAGTGAAGCTAATAAATATTTTAGTTTCATAAAATGTACATGATTCTTATAGATATATAAGAAGGTTAGTGGGAGTACATAAAACTTAATTGGTCCTATGTGTATCACACACATATCTCTCTATTGTGAAATAACATTCAAATGCTAATAACTTAGGTTTGAAATTATTCATCAATGATGGACCAAGGCGATACTTAGTACATACTGGGTATTAAGATCTATTTACAAAGATCTTATGATATTGTTTTGGATTAAGTAATGGCATTTACTAAATCAAACACGAAAGACTCCATTGAGATATTCGATCCATATGAATAAATCTAAGTAATGAATGTTTGAACTATGTATAAGCATTTACTAAGTTAAACATCAAAGAATCTAATGAGATTCTTCACCTATATTATATGTCAAAGAATTTAGTTGGATTCAGTATCTACTGAAACTGAATGAGCTAAAGTTACATGAATAGAATTCAATTGGGAATTATTCTGCAAAAGAATTTATCATGGATATAATATAATATGAGGATCGCCAAAAACGTATCGTATGACTTTAGGCATGACGAACATATACCAATCTCTATTGATCTAAGTGAAGATCAACTAGATTGAGATCAAGAATACTTATGGTACTTGAAAAGGTACATAGGAATAGTTCTTGATTCAAGGAAATAAAGATATGCAAAATATTGATGCTACACGCATAAACACTGGCAAAGGATCAAGCAAGACCCTTTGGAGTTAACCATTGACAAGGACGAGATAAAGAGCATCGTGTTTTGAATTGGCAACATGGATTGGAGACCATGAGTTGTTGCGTGGGAAATTAAATATTAATTTCTATGTTCTAAGATACAGCTGGAAAGTCTTCCACATATCCGTGAACTGCTTGGATAAGAAAATCCAAACCAAAGCATCACTAGCAACCTATACAGTTGAAGTAGAAGTACTTATTGCCTAAGAAGCAATAAAACTGAGTTGTTTACATTAAAAGTTCTTCACCTAACTTGGCTGGATCACATGTCTGCTGACTTGATGGTTCTTCATTGCAAAATGCGTAGAACCACTATTTAAGTAAGAAAGACTAGATCACAAAATAAACATACTCAAAAGATCTTATCATCATATCTCGAAGAACATTCGATGAAAAGGATATTAAGATTAGCAAAGCATGATAACTAAACCTATGCAACAAGTGAGAAGCAACACTCACATTGTGGCACCGGAAATCAAGCATAGCTTTGAATTCCATGAATTGTTTTAAAGATGGGTTTGAGGCCCATGGTTGTAAAACATTGGGGTTGAACATTTATCATATATGAAATGTATTTTCATTTTCCATTTAATTTGTGGTTTATTAAATGATGAGTCCCTTCAATTTGACGATATATTCAAGATAGACTGTCAGGACCAGTCCTGTGACTAAGAAATGTCTATCAAGTGAACTTGAATGTCAGAGGTTGAAAATGGTCCCTAGTCGGAGTTTTCTATAAATTTGGACGCATAGAAAACGTTAGACGATTCGAATGCAAGATGACTAGTAGTTCTGTTTCTTGAACTATGTGGACATGGCAATGTCATAATCATTTGCATAGATACTTACTTTGGGAAGACTAGTATCGGACAAGACCTATGAAACTTTACTGTAAGAGATGAAAATCTGTCATAAGTAAATTTCATTAAAATTATTAGACACTAAATCCACAATACCTGAGTGATTTGAGATTACTTGTTTGAGAACTGGTTGCTTTGACGTTGACCAACCGTCGCACCGTAAAAGGAGGCTATAAAGGCAACGCTCAGGTAATCACCTATCAAACGAAGTCTAATCTCAAGATCGCAAGATTGGGATTGTCCTCCCATAAATCGGGATGAGATGCTTAAAAGTTGTACAAGGCCACTCGGAGAGCTAGAAACTGTGAAATGCATGGTCGTGCTCGGATGAATCATAGGCTATGATTATCTGTTTATTTGATCAGTTGAACTCTGAAACCGAGGAACACCTCTGGACATAATAAGGATGACAACTCTTACCTTATGTTCAAGAGCAAGCATCGAGCGACAAAGGAATTAGGAAATGCACACTTGTCCCTAAGGACAAGTGGGAGACTGAAGGAAATAATGCCCTTGGTCCAAGTATGCATTTAATGATAAGTCTAATAAATGCGGTTCAGTATCAATTAACAAGTTAATAATTCAGTGAGATCAAGTGAGCTGAATGCCTAGCTAGAGGCCGCTTCAGTTCAAGTGGAATTAATGATATTAATCCACAGCTTACTCTTGACTGAACCCGTAGGGTCACACAAATAGTACGTAAACGGATCAAGTATTTAATGGCATTAAATACTCCATCTATGGATATTCGGAATCGACGGATTTTGGTTTCAGTGGGAGCTGAGATCGTCACAGGCAAGAAATGAATACTCCGGAAACGATGATATTGCCGGAATCGGAAATATGGATCGTATCGGAAATATAAATATTATCCAAGTCGTAGATGTTGCCGGAAACGGAAACATGGTACGTATCGGAAAATATTATCTGAAATGGAAATATTGCCGGAATCGGAAATATTGCCGGAAACGGAAATATTGTCAGAATCGGAAATATTATCGGAATCGGAAAATAATTCCGGAAACGGAAATATTAAATATTTGTTCGAAACGGAAATTGATTCCGGAATCGGAAATATTAAATATTGTTCGTATCGGAAATGAATTCCGGAACCGGGAATTTAATCGGAAGCGTATCGTACGAATAAGCATCGGACGAGGCCTGCCGGACGAGGGCCCAGCACGAAGCCAGGCCATCGCCCAGCAAGCCACACGCATCCAACAACACGCCAATGCCTCGACCAGGCTCAGCGCAAGGCCAGTCCCAGCCAAGGCTGGCGCGCGCGCACAAATGGGCTGCGGGCAGTGGGCCTGTGCGCCGTGTGCACAGCGTGGGCCGCAAGGCTTGCGCATGGGCGTGCGATGCTCGTGCGGTGCGTGCGTACGTGCTATACGAATCCTAAAGCTATCAGAATTCGTGCATAGATTAAATCCTAATCCTAAAAGATTAAATTAATTATTTAGAGTTCTAATAGGATTCTAATTAATTAATTAGTATTCTAACAGGATTCGAAATCCTTTCCAAGGTTCTATAAATATATGCCTAGGGTCATAAATTTATACACAAGTTTTCAATTATTCAAAGCTAGGATTTTTAAGCAGAAAAATAAGCCATAACTCTTGCCCAGTTAGCCGAAAATAAGTAGTACCTTAAGGGCGATTCTAGTTGGTCAATCTTACGGCGGATCCGGACGTGCTGTGGACTATCTACGGAGGGACGACACTTGGAGTCCTAAAGACTTGTTCTTGTTCGGTTCGGGCGCAGCTAGGGAAGGCACGCAACAAAGAGTATGCATCTAAACTATGCTAAATGATTATGTGTAAATAATATGTTTTCCTGGCTTTATGGTTTTTCCGCATGATTTATGAATTGTCATATGTATCATAACCTAACATAATGAACCCGAATCCATGCTGCACGCCCTCTTCTCATGCCCCTGTGTAAGTGACCTATGGAGAGCTGTTGACTGTGATAGCTTGGCGAGGGAGTTCGAGGAACAAGGTCTGTTGGAATTTGTCCTAGCTTGGTTGAAAGTTGATAAGAAAAAGCTACAGCTGGGTACCGTTCTGCTATGGTGCATTTGGAACCGACGTAATGATAAAATCTTCAACAACAAGGAGACTCCGCATGATCTTGTGGTGGCGAGAGCTCGCAGACTGATTGAAGACCACAACAAATTCTCGGCCCGCATTTATGGCATGCCATGCTCAAGAGCTACCCCCAGCCCCAAAATTTGGCATGCTCCACACCCCTCCCTTGTTAAAATAAACTGTGACGCCTCCCTTGCTGAAGATGGCTGGATTGGAATGGGGGTGGTGGCTAGGAATGATAAGGGGGGAGTTTTGTTTGCTGCTACCAGGAGAGTGAGGGGGTTCTGGCCTCCACAAGTTGCAGAAGCTAAGGCAATGTGGCTAGCAGTGAGCCTTGCCCGCAGCCATGGGCTGAGAAATGTGGTGATTGAAGGTGATTGTGATGTTATCATTGTACGTCTGTCGAAGGCGGCTATCTTTTTCTCTGACCTTGATGCAATTTTAGAAGATATCATGTCCTTATGCTCTTATTTTGATTTTATTTCCTGGAAACATGTAAAAAGGGATGGCAATACTGTAGCCCATCACCTTGCTAGATTAGTGCCCTTTGGCGTACAACAAGCTAGTTTGGGAAAAACCACTGTCCAAGTGAGGTTAGCCCTTATGTAACAATGGACATTTTGTCCCTTAATTAATGCACTAATCGAACGTTTCCCCTCAAAAAAAAAAGTTAACCACGAAGTTGAAAAATTGAATTAATGCTTAATGTTAAACGGAGTAGTTTCTATTTTTAGTTTCTTTAGGTCAATCCTTAGGGTTTTCCCTTTCTTTTATTATTCCTTAAACGAAAATCTATTTTATTTCCTCAATTCTTTTGACTCGGACTTTAGGTAGGAAATGCAAATTCCATCTCGATCCCATTCTCTTCCAACTCAGACTTTAAGTATGAATGAGGGTGGAGCAGTAATTTGATAAGCTTTTTGTTTAATTTGTTTATTGTATACGATTGCCCCCCTCCGTATTCAAGTCTGGTTTCACCCTTGTTAATTCTATTAATAATTTGTCTTAAATCTTAATTTTGAGGGTAATTTTTCTATGAGACTGCCTCATACATAAAATCGCTGATGTTACCATTTAAATTTTAAATATAAGATAATACAATGTGATTGTTTAACTAAAAAAACATAATTATTTGATTGATTATAATTAATGGAACATAAATAATCATAATGTGTAACTATTTGATTAGAAAGTACAATAAATTATTTGTAAGAAGTTGGTGTTATACATAAGTCCACCACATATAAGTTTTTGTATAATTGATATGGTGTATTATTCCTGTAATAACTAAAAGGTAAGGATTATCAAGTGTTCCCCTTCACGGAGAAACTCCAAGTTAATCTCATTGAATGCATAAAACTTTCCAACGAAATAGCGAATTCGTAAATATTTTGCTGGAAAAATATATACTTCCTCCGTTCATAAATACTCGCAGCGTTTGTCACTTTCATCCATGCCATGCACAATTTAGATCGTCAATATCTTAAATTCTCTCTAATAAAAAATTATAAAGTTGATATTTTGTAAATACGTATCGAGACGAATCTAACAAGATCCCATATGACTATGTTTTATTTGAAATATAAATCACCAACAATAGTTAAAATGGAATATGTAAATAGTGTAAAAATATCAAACGTTGCAAGTATTTATGAACAGAGGAAGTATGTGGTATAATTATATTTGTTGACTGTATATTTGTAGTTCTTGATTGTATAGTGTGGTGATGGTATAGTATTTGTTGTTGCCAGTATATTGAATAGAGTGATGATGTATTACTAAAATGTCATTGTTCATTTGTAATGTTAACCGTTGACTGTATATTACATGGTTGTTGATGTGTTCCGAAAATATAATGTTGACAGTACAAGGGGCCCGCATCAAATAGCATGTGATTGTAATTGAAACTCAGTTCTAGTGGCATTTTCGTAATAAAATTAAACCTTCATTTATTTACGAAAAATATCATTTGATTCGGAAATTGTTCCCAATCATAGGTTGGCTTAGCCTATGATAACTTCTAATCTTCTATAATAATGTTGGTATATATACATGGCATTCAGGGTGGGAATCGATTTACCAAAAATTGAAGTAAGATATGAACATTTATCAGTTGAAGGTGATGTACTTATTGGAGGTAGAGCTCTGCCCACTTTGCTTAATGCTACGACCAACTTTACAGAGGTAAAATCTTAGTTCCAAACTTTCGATTTTTTGTTAGGCCTGTTCTTCTTAGCGTTTTTTTGGCTTTATTGAACTGAACTGAATAAATAATACTTCTTCTGACCCGGAATACTTGAATCGGTTTGATCCGTACAGATTTTAAACTAAGTAATTGACTTAATATTAAATAGATGGTAGTTGATAGAAGGATATTTTTTTAATATAGATAGGGAGTATGTGTCAACTTTTTAAAGGGGTAAGGGGGAGGGGGTAGGGTGCATGGGACCACAAAATAACATGTGAAAGAAGTAGTTGATATAATATTAATAAAAGTTTGGACAAATTGTTTTTTACCACCTATAAAAATCAAAAAGTTATTTTTTACCACCTGAAAATTTAAAACTTGCATTTTACCACCTAAAAATTATTAAAACTTGTTTTTTACCACCTGAAAATGAAAAATATATGAAACATTTATGTATGGCTACCTAATTCAATTTTTCTCAAATTGTTTATACTCTTCGTGTGATTTTCTTTAACTCTTTCACCTTTCTCTCTTTACTTCCATTAAATTTTGTCAATTTTGTAAATTAATGGTGGTGAAAAATTATGTAAATTCATGAAAGATAAGGAAGCAGGGGAAAAAAAGTGAGTTAAATACATGAAATCGTGGAAGAATAGAATATATCAGAAGTATTACCGTTATTGTGGCTCCCTACATAACATTTTCATATATTTTTTTTATTTTTCCGGTAGTAAAAAAACAAGTTTTAAATTTTTATAGGTGGTAAAATACACGTTTTAGTTTTTTAGGTGGTAAAAAATAATTTTTCGATTTTTTTAGGTGGTTAAAAATAATTTATCCTAAAAGTTTACCATTTATAGAAACGGTGCAAGTAATCCGGAACGGCTTTATAAGAAAGCGGTTTATGTATTCTGGGATTAAAGGAGTAGGTTATAAATAATAAGTAATAAATAATAATAATAATAATAATAATAATAATAATAATAATAATAATAATATCCCAAGGCCTATATGGAAGGTCGCCCGGTGATCCATGGGCGAATGGAGACTCACTGGGAGAATTAAAACAACAATTGGACGTTTCTACGGGCGCCAGATCGAGCGTCGTTCGCTCGGTCCTCATTCGGTGTTGGGCTTCTTCTTTGAATTATGGGCGATGAGCGCCCATCGGGAGAAAAATGAAGGAAAAAACACTTTCAACATGCACCCGATATCCATATGCTCTCTCCATATCCTGCATCTTCCTATATATACACTCGGCTACTGCAAGCTGCTCATATTTTCACCAGGATAGGCTTTGCTGTAGCCAGAGGAGTGGGGGCCCAGATTGTATCTCGGCTTCCCACTAACCTGTAAGTTATTTGACTTTGTTATAATAATAATAATAGTAATAAAAAAAATTAATAATAATAATAATTAATATCATTATTATTATTATTATTATGTAACAATAGAAATAGTAGTAGTAACAATATCAATACCTAGTATTTAAAAAACATAACCATGATTATTTTAATGACACATAAGCCACTCCATCTTGAAGACACGTGTCCAAATCTTATTAATTTTTCTATTTACTTTTTGTTATAAAAAAATAATGGACATTCATTATTCCACTTTATTTCCATTAGTTTTTACGTAATATACTACTAATCCCTAATTTATTAGAATTGTACTCCCTCTGTCCCATGTTTATAGCCCCGTTGACAAAAAATACGGGTTTTAATAAAATGGAATATATTATATGGGAAATTGTAATATACTCCCTCCGTCCCTTAATACTCGCAGTGGATTGACCGATGCGGAGTTTAAGACATTTGAATTGACTTATAATTCAATGAGTGTTAGTTGATAGTGTAGTATTTTTTTTAATATAGCTAGTGAGAAATGTGTAAGGGGTGGGGAGTGGTGAGTGGGGGGTGTGAATTTTTAAATGATTTTTTGTAGGGAATAGGGTTGTAGGTGGGTTAGTAGGTAAGTGTAAAAAATAATATAATATTGGTAAAGATTTCCATTTATAGAAGCGGTGCAAGTATTAATGGATGACCCGAAAAGGACAGTGGTGCGAGTATTAAGGAACGGAGGGAGTAGTACATTGATAATTGATTTATATGCGAAAGTTGAATATAGTACATAAAAAAGGTAATATATTACATAAAGAATTGAAATATAGTACACGGTAAAGTTTTTTGGGCTTTCAATGCATTTTAGATTAATATAGCACATGGAAAAGTGGAAAACTTAATGGCAAAAAACATGACTATAATTTTGGGACGCTCAAATAGAAACCGAACTATAAAAATGTGACGTAGGGAGTACCAAAAGTTAGGATCAATACTAAACTTTATTATTCCTAAACAACCGTCTCTTACTTCATCTTCCCCATTCTTCAACTTCCCATTAACTCTTTAGCCTTAATTATTTTCAATGTCAATTTAATTCAATCCCCAAATCTTCTACCCTGCTCATGTAGCATTCATTCAAATTTAACCTCTCACTAATAGATTTTTTGACTGGTCCGTTTTAAAATGGTAAGAGATTATATGGTGTTTTAATTCAACATTTTGATAGTTTATTTTCATGCATGCAATTCAAGCTGTAGTACCACCTCCCCTCCCCCCCCCCCCCCCCTTCTCTAAGCATATTGTTATTGACTTTTAGGGACGCTCAAAATAAAAACAGGACTATAGCATGAGACGAGAGAGTACCAAAAATTAGAATCAATAATTAACTTGATTATGCCAAAACAACCTTCCCTGTTCTTCATCTTCCCATTAACTCTCCAACCTTAATTATTTTCAATGTCAATTTAATCAAATCCTCAAATCTTCTCTCATTCTTCTGTGGCGTTCATTCAAATTTAATCTTCTACTAATATAATTTTTTACTGATCCTTTTTGTAATGTTAGGAGGTCATAGGGTGTTTTAATTCAACATTTCGATTTTTTATTTTTATGCATGCAATTCAAGTTGTAGTACCATCTCCCCCCCCCCCCCCCTTCTCTCTCTAAGCGTGTTGTTCTTGATTTTTCTTAAGCAAAGTATGTTGTTTATTTTTCTTGCTTAATTAATTGCAATTCATTTTGCAAAGAAGGAGAATCTTATAATGTATGGTTTCCATGCAAATGATTAAAGGTAGGTAAATCGGCATCAACATTTTGAGACTTTTAAGTGAGTTTTATTTGTATATTTTTTTTTGTTATGGGACTTACAATTAGTTTTAATTCTCTTATAAGAAAAGTTTTGTCAGTATAGTTCAATAGTTAGAATTTGTTAACCCTTTTCCTTAATTGAATATCATGATTATAGTCGTACAATGTAACATTTTTGTTTGATTTTTGTACAAATGATATGTTATTGGTGCTAATATGTGATTTAAAGTGGACCTATTTTTTCAGGAGATATGAACATAAGTAGAAAAATGTAATGATTAAAAAGACAAGACTTCATAGGTCGTAAAGTTTCATTATTGTCATTTGGTTTAAACACCTGCTTAAAAACAACATAACTTCTAAACTCCATTACACTACCAACATACAACCATCCCGTTCATCGAACAGGCCCACACACTAGTTAGTAATAAAAATGGTACGGAGTAATAGTAACAACAACAACAATAAACGTATTACAATATACACCGTCCGTATCTTTTTGTTTTTTACGTTTGGTATTTTGCACGCGTTTTAACAACTAATTAATGTGCATTGAGATTTTTCTAAGTTTTTCACGTAAACGAGGAAAATAACGTTTATGTATAATGTTTTCACTATTATCAAAATTATGATATTGGGAAAATGAGAAAAAGTTAATGACCCAATGGATTTAATTGGTTAATATAATAACTGACACAAATTTTGATAAAATATTAAATCATTTATGTGATAATATAAAAAGAAATGTAAAGAACATTTTGAAACACCCAAAAAGAAAAACGTAAAAAACAAAAAGAGACGGAGGGATTAATCAATAGTAATATTTAACATTATAATAATAAACAAATAATAAAATAAGATCATTAGAAACGAAGATGAACACAATGATATTCTTTTGAACTGAATGACCTGAACTGAACTAAATTGAATGACCTGAACTCAACTGAATCGAACTGAAATTAAGTCCAAAAGAACAAGGCTTTTGTTTCAACAACTTTTATACTCCCTCCATATTAATGCACCAACAAAATTCAATCAGACTAAGAATACTTCTAATTCTACCTCTAAGTCTCTAACCAATCCAAATCATAATTGAATTTGATATAATAATAATTCAAGTGGGTAGTTGACAATAAATAAATCCTAACACTTATAAATGCATGAACTTGCATTACTATTCCTATAACAGTTAAAGTACTATAACACCCCTTATTTTGCTTTGTTTTACGTTCTGCCCTTCACTTATGTTAGTGCGAAATTACCGTAAAACCCTTTCACATTTTGTCTCTCCTAGATATGCTGCGTTTTCTCTTTCCCTCTCTTCCTTCAGCAAACCCACCCCAACCCAACCTCCCTACACAAGATTTTCCCACAAACCCCCCATTCTTTTCCATCTCCCTTCTCCCATACAACCACGACAACAACATTGATTCAAAAGAGAGAAATTCCTCCATTGCAGCCCACCTTTATTTCTACATAATATCCACCATTGTTGTTGTTGGAAAAGAATTTCAGTTGGGTTTTTCTAGGTTTCATTCAATTTTTTTAAGGTGTTGTTATGCGATTGGAAGAGGTGGAGAAAGTTGATGCGCCGGAGCCATTGTCGTGGGATCGGAAGGAGTTGTTTAGGAATAGGAAGCACAACCACGAATTTGGTGGTGGGCCGCCGTCATCACGATGGAGGGCCTCTTCTTCTCCCCTTCTTGTGGCGGGTACCTGGACAAAAATAACAACCACCATCACAACAACAACGCATTTTGTCAAATTCTGACTGGTTAGGATTCCAACCACAACCATTTCTCCACATTTTTTCTGATTTTTATATTATTGCATTTGTCGATCAATTCTGTCTAAGCTATGGATATGTTCAAATTCATCCATAGGTACATTTCGAATTCCTAACCATTTTAATATTTTTCCCGTAAATTTTGTGTTTATGAAGTTTTTTAGATACTACAAATAAAATCTAGGGTTTTGTGGTTTTGTTTTGAGTTTTCTTTATATTAAATTGTGTTGGGTGGTCAATGCTTATTTGTAGTTCATAGATCCTAGCAAGATCAACTTTAATTGTCTTGGGTGGTCAATGCTTATGTATTATTTGTATATGAATATTCATTTATTCCAAAAGAATAGTCTCGATTTCTCGAAAATTGCAGGTTATTTGTAATATATAATGCAGGTTTCTCGATCTTTAAATTGCATATTTATTGTGGAATAGGTTTTTTAATGTCCCTTTGAACCCTTCCTGATTAAGAATTAATGTTGATTTATTGTTGTTTTGCTGGTTTATTTTGAGTAGCATGTTTGTAGAATTTGGAAATAGTGACTCTAATGGCCTGTTTGTAGGTGGTAATAAGTGGTGGTAATGGAATAATGGTAATGATTTTATAATGTAACTACGTGGAGAAAATCTCATGTCAATACCCATGGTACTGCTTTTTCATCCCCAAATACCTCATTTTCTTCATAAATTTTCATTGCCATACTTTACCACTTTAGAGAGGTAAATGAAATTTATGAACAAAAGCACCTTTTTGAGGATGGAGTTCCATTAACATGGAAATGACATGAACTTTCCTTGCAAAATGACATACAAATTCATTATCATTACTACAACTTATGACCGCTTACCCAACTGGATGTAAGAAGTTACTTTGGTATGGTTAGTGAGTTAGTGATCGTGTATAGGCTTTTGGAGTGAAGCATATCTCAGACGAGTTAGTACCTTGAATGATTCCTAATACCTCCACCTCGGTATCACACTACTCTATCAATCTGCCAACCACCTCTTCGAAACACTATAGTTATACCTGGTTCTGAATTTTCGATTTCTATTTCACATGGATTTTTATTAGAAAACTCAACCCAGATATCTCTAGGGTTGAAGTTGAAGTGGTTGAAGATCTCTATACTGGAAATTATGCATGAACAAGCCTTTTTTAGTTCACTTTTTACTCTGAAACCACCAAAACTTTAAACTTCAGTTGTGCTGATTCGATAACTATATTCAATGAAATTATTAAATATTAGTCTAAAAAGAAGAATGTGATGTAGATGTGGATGTGGATATACCTGTAAAAATAAATCCACTCACGTATTTTCCTTCCACTCACGTACTTTTCTCTTGGTGGCTCTTCTATCAATTTGTTTATGGGAGTAATTTCTGTCCTGGTTTTCAGTTTGTTTATTAGATAACGTGTGCTCTTTACTCATTTACTCCCAAATTAGTTGATATCTCTGAATGTCTGAATACTAATAGTAAAGGGATTTTGAGTTGTAGCTTTTTTATGTTCTGCATACCCTCTAATAGCCGAATGACTTTAACACAGTCCATTTTATGAGTGGTTTATTTGTTGCACTTATTTATTCTTTCATGCTCCTGTCCTTTTTCAGGCAAGAATGGATCAACTTAATCTTATGACCCGAATTCTGAAGTCTCTTGATGGGACTAACAATCGGGAAGCAGGTATATTGCAAAAAAAAAAAAGTTCTTTTTGTGTTGTTCTTCGCTAGGTTTTAAATATTTGTATAGTTTGTTAACTTTGTAATGCTTAACCTTCCCATACTGAATGTAAGATGCATTTGTTCAGATACTATATCCCGGGAGACCAGGACATCTTCTTATTAAGCAATTGGAATGCTTGCGCGGCATATGCCTACGCTTTTCAGGTAATATGGAGGACATTCCTCCATTGCCCCTTCTAAGGACATTCCCTTAGCCCCTTCTAAATTCTCTTGTGGAAAGCGTTCTGATCATAACTGCTTCTTTCAGGGATAAGATAGACATGGCTGTTCGACCTCACTACAAGAAAATCGCGATTTAGCGACTGAAAAAGTAGTCGCAAAATCAGGGAAATCCGTCGCAAAAATGAAATTGCGACTGAAGCGACGAAAATGTATGCGGTCGCAAAAACCCTTGTCGCAATTTCATTTTTGCGACTAACTTTTTAGTAGTCGCAAAATTGCGACTACCTTGCGACGACTTTGCGACTAATATGTTGCGACTAAGAACCATTCTTTGCGACTGTTTACGTGACAGTCGAAGAAAAATTGCGACTGAAATATAATGTTTTGCAACTATTATTGTGTTCGTCGCAATTATTTTCTGCGACTGAGTGGCGACTAACTCATAAATTTTGCGACTGATTTTGGTGTTTTAGCGACTGATTGGCAGTCGCAAATTTGACTAAAATAAATTTAAAAAAAAAGAAATCAGCAACTAAATATGTTGCTAATTTCCTTTATGCAGGGTTTCCTTCTAATAAATAGATTTACCATATAAATTACAAAACTTAAGGAAATAATAAAGAATATCAAACCTAACATTTTATAAATATTGAAAATACGGTTTTTTCATGAAATACCCATGAGGTTTCACAAAACGCACCAAATACACCTGCGCGTTTCAAATCACATAATATACCCCTATTTAAACTTAAATGCACCAAATGCCCCTAGACTTAACGGAAGTCTAACTCCGTTAACATTAACTCTTAATTTATCCGACTAATCCTAATTAAATACTAATTAGCCTAATTAATCCTAAATAACACCTAATGAACCCTAATTAACTCTAAATCCCCTCTCTTCTCTCACTCTCCTCTCAATCTCAAGTCCCTTTTTTTCTGGGTATCAAAATGGTGAAACCAACCACAATTTTTCCTTTCTTCAAACCATCTTCATCAAATATCAATTGCTAACTCGAACCCCCAAATATTCGAACCCAGATTTTCGAGTGAATTGAAATCGTGAACATGAATTGAAGTTTGATGAAGAAGGGAAAGGTTAAGACGATGACGAATGGTGATGATGATACTGTAACGGCGGTGGTTGCGGCGGAAGTAACAGATGAGGGAAAGGGTTGCGGCGGTGGGGGCGGCTCCTTTTCTCTCTTCTGTTCCTTTCTCTCTCCTTATCTTTCATTGCTTTCTTTGCAGCCTTAATTGAATCAATTTCTGGGTTTTAAGTCCCAATTCTTCGATTTCAGCCATAATGGAATGCAAAATTGAATTGAAAAATCAAACAAGAATGCAAAAATCATCCTGGGTTATAATAGAAGTAACGGTTCCTTCATCTGAATAAATCAGATTAAAGTCGACCCTCTATCCGCGATTCTAATTTGCATACGCAATTCTAATCCTCTTCTCCTCCCACAACATGCATCTCCATTAACAAATGAAAGGTCATACCTTTGGTTTATACCAGACTCAATCATCCTCAAAAACATACAAAATGTCAGATTATCAATCTTGTCAACAACAATGAAATTTCTCTTTGCAGGTTGTCAATTGCAAAAATTCAATGATACCAATAACTTAATTTCCAAAAATGGAAATAATAATAAAGTGGGCTGCAGATTAAAGAGATCGAGTCATCGAGAGAGCTTGACACTAGCTTACTACTTTTCTGTAACTTTTTTTTTTTTTGGTAATCTACAACTTCTATCTATCATACCCTTTGTGTTGTTGCATACTTGCAAATATCAAAAGAAAGAATCGAGAAGAAAAATGGCAGAAGAAGAGGAGGAGAGGAGAGAGAAGAAGAAGAAGAAGAAGAAGAAGAGGAGTATAGGAGGAATTTTGTTTTTTAAAAAAATAGTTAAATGTAAAATATTGGGTGAGTAAGGGTACAAAGGTACAATAATGCTAACGGAGTATTAACGGCGTTAAGTCTAGGGGCATTTGGTGCACTTTAAGTTTAAATAGGGGTATATTATGTGATTCGAAACGCGCGGGTGTATTTGGTGCGTTTCGTGAAACCTCAGGGGCATTTCATGAAAAAACCGTTGAAAATAATTACAACACTTCTAAGGTAGATCACAATCCCTTGAAGATCTTCATCGTACGTTCTAAAACATATCCCCTCATAGCACGAAAAACTTGAGTCCATGGAACCCCTGCATCACAAATTCCAGATCATAATCAAAGATAACACATAATTAAATAAACAACCTAAAGATCCAAGAGATTAAAAACCCAAAATCTAATAACCATATCTCAAAAATTATAAATGAAAAAATTCATCCAGATTAAATGAAAAAAATCTAGATCTAGTAAAATTTAACTGAACAAAATCAATCTAATAAAAAACCAAAAAAATCAAAATTCAAGGTCTGGAATCAAACCTGAGATTAGTTGTGGTACCCTTAGCTCGAGGCGGCGGCATAGACCTCCGACAATCATCAAAATCATCACACAAGTCAATATTGAAACCCAAAAACAATCACCATTTCATCGAAATTTCAAATGTAATTAGACAATTTGAGATACATCTCACACAAACAACCACGTTCTAATAAATATGAGAGACATGGTAAGTTGTACTTATCTCCTAAATTAAGCTTGACGGTTTTCCCGAGGGAGGAGGCGGAGAAACGAGGCGGCAGATGGAGACGAAAAGTTCACAAAGCTGTAGATCCATGGCTACGACAAAGAAAAAATCGGCATGGAATGAAGGCAAATAAAGGAAGAAAGAAGTTAATGGCAGGGAGATGAGGAGGAGTGATGAAGGAAGAGAGAGAAACAATTTGGTGTGGGATTGTTTCCAAACAGTAGAATAATGAGTTGGGTGGCGGTGGATGAATGAGAGCTTTAGGGTTTTTTAGTTATGTTGTGGGGTAAGGTCTGATTTTGTGTGTGGAAGCGTATAAACAACAACTATAATCAACATCAAATTTTTTTAATAAAAATAAATGAAAAATTGCGACTGCTTGTTCAGTCGCAAAAATCAGTCGCAAGTTTTTTCGACGGCAATTTAGTCGCAATAATTAAAGGTAGTCGCAATTTTGCGACTACGTAGCGACTACCATAAAAGCAATCGCAAATTCACGTCTCCTAGTATCCTTCAGTCGCAAAAATTATTTTTGCGACTGAAATTTTTGTTAGTCGCAAGATTCAGTCGCTAAATTGCGATTTTCTTGTAGTGCCTTTTGATGCTTTGAAGTCTGAGTCTCAATTTCTCTGTTTAGTTAATCAAGAGGTTACAAGTTCCCTGACTACTGCTTATAAGGTAATCATTGTTCTGTTTGTATTCCTAGCTCTAACCTCTAAGGATATCAACATTACATTGATGTCAATTTGCTGTTTTATTACTCTTCCACATGTTCATGCCGTACATTTCTCGTAATTCTTAGGTATCCTGGTCGTAGATACTTTCATTTTTGAGAGGGAGGTGTGGGGGGTTTTCTTTCTTGTCAGTTTGCCTCACTTGTGATTGATAACGACTTGTATATGTCGGTTGGATTTTTTCAAGTGTGCTGGTAAACTTCATTTCTTTTGCTTTGTTCACCCTAACTCCATGGAAATAGGATTTCCTATAATACTTATTTCTGGGCTAAGTATTCCTTTCTCTTTCTCTTACCTCTGAATTCTGGTTGTGAACATCAGGGAGCATCATCAATCATATTAAAAAAATTGGAGCAACTCGCTTGATAATTCCCAAGCGGTAATATATTTTATTTTGTTTATGCTTCTATCTATTGTTTGTTCATCACCTTGTCGTTTTTGAATCCCTTTTTATGAAATAAATTCTTTTCAAAAATGTTCTGAAGGACAAAAGCGAGGTGCGATTTTGTGCTGTGAGGTGGGCGACATCATTGTTTGATTTTCTGCACTGTCCTAGCCTGTTTATATGTATGGTTGCAGCTGCTTTTCTTTTGATCAACTATGTCCCCCCCCTTTTTCCAGGGTCTTTTTTAGCTTATCGTTTCCTGCATGTTGTCAAATTTTCAGACGAGCCTTGGCATTTTGTTTAAGTTATGTTGTCTTCTTGTCAATATTTTTGTCACTAGATGTCTTTGCTTGATATTTTCCTAGCAAGTTCATGGGCCTCATGGGCTCATGGCAGTGTGATTTGCATTGTAGACTCCTTTTTCCAATTGCAAACATTTGCCATTTAGTGAAACATGGGCAAACAGAATATTAATTGTCGCGAGGAGCTCGCTATCATGTATCACGTGTTGTCACTTTGTACCCCTTTTTTTTTTGTCAAATTTTATTTCATGCCTGTAATTGTGAAAAACGAATTTGCATGAAATAAAATATAGACACTTATTCATGTTTAAGCAATCAGTGTTTGCCTTAATTTCAGTAAATATATCATATTCTTTGTTTTTCTTTTTTCTTCTCTAGAGTAAAGATCACAATCAAAGCCGGAACATTCTAAGATAAGCAGAAAATCTTGTTGTGATAAAGGATGTGAAGGCCCTTAAGGAAGTCAATAATGCCGAGGTTTTTCCTAGACTCAGTCATATTTGCACTTAATATTGAGTGTCTTACATGTCGTTCTAATGTGATGCTATTTATCTTCCCATTTCCCAGTTTGAGAAATTTATGTCCCAATGGAACAGCAACAAGACTTTTAGGGATGATTACGAGAAGAAATTTTGACCTCACTGGACAAGCGGAAGATGGAATGAGGAATTTTGCTGAGAAGCCATTGGTGATAGCAGAGCCACTAAGACCTTCTGAGACAGATGTGGCGTCTAAAGCTGCTTCAAAGCAGCAGAAAGAAATTGCAAAAACCACTTTAAAAGCAAAGAATTTGCCTGCGGAAAAGGCTCAGAAAGAATTAAATAAGGACTCAAAACTACTTCAGAACGAGAACTGGAAGAAGATATCTTTGTGGTTGATAAACCAAAGAAGGATGTCTCAAAAGCTACTGAAATTAGTGCAAAGAAACTGAAGGATGAAAAAGGAAGAGGAGAAGGAAAAACAAAGACAAGCCTTGGAGAGAAAGAAGAAGATGCAAGAGAAAGCTGCTGCTAAATCAGCTATGCGGACCTAGAAGGTAGCTGAAAAGAAGATAAAGGTAAATTCTTGTTCTTTCAAGACTTCAAGAGTCTCATTCCCCCTCCCCCTATCTCGTCCTTTTGCTTGAGACTTTTTTTTGTGAATTCGCTAGAAAGAGGAGCAGGGTGTTGTTTAACTTTTTTATTGGTACGTCACAACTCACACGGTGTATGTAATATAAAAAATCATCCCATAACTATGTCAATTTGCGGTTTCTTTTTTTTTCTTTTTCATATGGCTTATTGTTTGTTCTATACATATTTAGTACTATAATCTTTTATAAAATGCCCTTACATAAAGCATTTTATCATTAAAAAAAATCCCATCCTAGGAAGAAAGAAGCACCAACTGTATAATCAACCAATGAATCATCAACATAGGAAGAATGTTGAGCCTTTATTAGCTCAATTGATAGGGGATGTTAGTCTTGGTGAGGCTTTGTATCTCATTATGTTGGATTGGCTTCAAATATGTTTCAATGTTTCATGTGTAGATGATTATTCGTTTTTATTTGATATGGAGTCCGTTTTTCTTTTTCCAAATATGAGTCCTAAGTTTTTAAATATGACCATCCTCTATAATAATCTAGCTGCTTGGTTCTTAGCCCTTGGTTTGGACACTCGATTAAAATTTGGAAAATAACAATCGGACCCTTTGAAGTTTGAACACAGGAAATACTATAACTTTTGTTCCCGGATCACGTATAAAGCTGCCATGAGAACTGAGAAGCCTTAATTTAGTTGATTGGCGTGTTTCTCATTTCGGTAAAGAAGTAAGGAAAGGGTAATTTACCACAGGGTTAGTTAGTTGATGCTTCCAATAGTTTTTTAGGGGATACCCCAAAATATCAGGGGCTTGTATTTGCTGATAGTACTGACCTTTAATTTCATGTTCACAATGAATTTTTAGTATAATTCTCTTTTTCTAATTAAATTGCTCTCATTTAGATAATTTGTGATGCCTTTGTGGCAGCCAATAGGGTGGGGGAAGATTTTCAAGCTTATAAATATGAGAGAGATGAAAAATCTCAAGGTTTGTGTAAAATATAATCTATGAGTATGCTCCCTTCTTTTCATTGTCGTTGATTTTTATTGGCTTTACATATAAAACATTTGCCACCAACATGAGGCAAGAGCGATAGGGAAGTAGATAGAGGATGGAGTGAGGTTATCCAATACCCTAGCAACATACAAGGAAAACTATGTTGAGATTGCGCATATGCTTCCCTGTAAATTGAAAAAGTAGTTGCTATTGGAGAGTCAACTAATTTCCCTTTAATATAGTAATTACCAGTATTAGTCTTCATTCGAATTCTCCCCTTCAGCTATCTCCTACATGAAAAATAAATATGTGATTTTTGACCTACTGTTGTATGTGTGGCTCAATTTCAATTATGTAGGTTATAAATTTTTTTGCTCGGTTTGGTGCTTATGATCCCTGTTGAAACTTCCTTGTGTTCTCAAAATGTTTTACTCCCTTATTTGTTGTTAGCAAATTAAGGCCTTATTTGGTTGGGAGGAATTGGAAGGAAAAGAAAAGAAAGGAAAGGTCAAATAAAGTTTCCTGTATTTGGTACAAATAATTATACGGGAAGTGGAAGGAAAGGAAGGGAATTGGAAGGAAAGCTCCTTTATAAAATTTTCACTTTCCTTTCCTCTCAAAATTGAAGGAATTTGGAAGGAAAGAGAAAATTAAAAGCTGTCATTTAGATTTCCTTTCTATTCCCTTCGTTTCTTTCCCTTAAACCAAACACATGAAAATAAAATCTTTTTCTCTTCCTTTCTTTTCGCAATTTCGATGGTGCAGGCGTGTGCACCTAGATCTAGGTGCACCGGGATTAAAACGCAAACATTTTAAAACAAAACGCGTATTTTCATTAATTCTGCAGTTAAAAAGAACAAGTCTCACAATACAAAAGAACATCATGTGCTCTGTTCTTCCCTGTTTAGTTTTCGCGATTTTTTTTGTTGTTCGCTCCTTTTTATATGTCTGGGCTTCATAATTTTGAATTCAAAAAGTGTGAATAGGAGAGAGAAAGCTTACATTTGTGCATAATTTTTTTTTAGAGAGAGAAACTGATGGAAAATTCTCAAATATTCCATGATTTCTCTGTTTCAACATCAATTTCGAATGATTCTTCTTCTTGTCATCTGAATTCTTCAGCTGAAAATCAGAGTTACGAAGGTATTCTTTCAATTTGTAATAACGAGTTGCATTTTTCTTTGATTTTATGATTTCGATTTCATAATAATCGTACTTTTTATGTTTTTTGTGATTGTAATTAGTTTGATTAATTTAATTTTGAATCTCATTCTTCGTTGATTTTGGTGATTGTTGATAATGAAGGTTACGAATTGGTTTTTTTCGTTGATTTCGCATTTATTTCATTTATGTGGTGAAACAGATTCTGTAATAACTATTATATTTAAGGAATATACGTTGATTTTGTCTGTTTGCAGAAAAGAACATTGTATCATTTCAGAAGAACATTTTTCAGTATCAAATGAACATGTTTAGAATACGTATTGAGACGTTCCTTTTTATTATATTTAGCTTTTCAAATAAACACTGATTGTTCTTTATTGATTGTTCTTTTAACTCTTCATTGATTGTTCTTTAAGTCATAGTGTTCTTTTCGGTCACCTTTTGTGTTCGTTTACTCTATTTTTATTGTTCATTTTAATAGTTACTGTTCCTTTGATTCTTTATTGGTTTTTTTATTATATCTGCACGGATTGTTCTTTTATGTTTTTATGAGTTTACATTGTTCTTTTGATTGACAAAACTGATTGTTGATAATTATGCCGATATTGTTCTTTTAGGTTTTAATGTGTTCTTTTGATTGACAAAACTGATTGTTCTTTTAACTGTTTATTGATTGTTCTTTTAATGCGTAGTGTTCTTTCCAGTCTAGTTGGAGTGTGTAATTTACTCTTGATGCATTGTTCTTTTCTAATAGGTACTGTTGTTTTTTATTCTTTATTGGTTGTTCTTTTATATCTGCCCAAATTGTTCTTTTAAGTTTTAATGTGTTCTTTTGATTGACTAATTGATTGTTCTTTTAACTCTTCATTGATTGTTCTTTTCATGCCTAGTGTTCTTTTCAGTCTACATGGATTGTTCGTTTACTCTTGGTGCATTGTTCTTTTTAATGGCTACTGTTCTTTTAAGTTCTTTTGTTCTTTTCTTTTTCTGATTTTTTTTATTTTATAAATTTCCAGATATATTAAATAATGCAGTTAATAATTCAGAACAAAATGATGCTAATGAGGATCCAGAATCCTATGTGGTTGTTGGCCAAGGTACATGAATTGTACTTTTACTTGTTTATCACAATGTTCGTTTACGTCTTGTGTTTGTTCCTTTATCATACTTATGATGTTCTTTGTGTTCTTTTTTATCGTCATGCAGATTTTGAAGAACCAGTTTCATTAGAGGGAAGTGTAGTTAAGGATGATGATGAGGCGTATGAGTTATACAACAGTCATGCATTTAGGAATGGTTTTGGTACTAGGAAGGGTAAAAAGGAGTATAGAAGTGGTACTAGAATAGTTCGACAACGGTTTTTTGTTTGTGCATACGAGGGGTTTAAAAATCCAGATGGTGTTGTGCCTAAATCCTTTAAAAAAATTGATAGGAGAACTGGATGCAAGGCTTCAGTTCAGTTTGATGTTGATAAGAAAACTGGAGTGTATGTTCTTTCTAAGCATTCCCGTCTGCATAACCATTCAATGGTTCCTGCTAATAAGAGACACCTTATTAGGTCACATAGGCACATTTCAAAAGAACAATTGGCTTTTCTTACTACTTTTACTTGTAGTGGCACGAAGCTTGCTGATGTTCTTAGAGCTATGAGGAAAGAAGTTGGTGGTGAGGCGAATTTAGGGTTCACTGTTCCTGACGCGTATGATGCTGTTTTGGCAGAGAAGAAGAAAAAGTTGGATGGTTGTGATTCAAATCAGTTGATCAGATGGTTCGCTATGAGGCAAGCTAAAGAACATGATTTTTATTATGATTTTCAATTGAATGAAGAGAATCAGTTGATCATTTTTTTTTGGAGAGATGGAAGAATGCGGTCTGATTATGAAGCTTTTGGTGATTTATTGATTCATGATACAACTTATCGTACTAATAAATACGATATGATTTGTGGGCCTTTTGTTGGAATGAATCTTCACACTCAAAATATCATGTTTGGAGTGGGTTTTATATTGAATGAGAAGGCAGGTACTTTTGACTGGCTTTTTAATTCTTTTTTGACTTCAATGGGAGGGAAGCAACCTGTGACTATCATGACTGATCAATCTTCTGCCATGGACAAGGCTATAAGGTAAAGTTCTTTTAGGTTGTTTGTATGTTCGTTCATCAAACACTTTTGTTCTTTTGTATTTTTGTACTATTTTTTATGTTCTTTTTCTTTTGTCTTTCTGTTTAGTTTATATTTTTATCTATTTTTTTGGTTTATGGTTTTTTAGGGAAGTGTTTCCAAAATCGAGGCATCGTTTGTGTACATGGCACATTGGGGAAAATGCTGTTGTAAACATCAAAGGTGTTATGGCCAAAGAAGGTTTCAAACGTCGGTTTGATTATGTTTTGAAATATACTGACACAGTTGCTGAGTTCGAGCATTATTGGAATAGGTAAAAATTATTTTGCTAATAGACTGATTAGTATTTAAAATTTTGTTTTGTTCTTTTCATTCGACAACATGTTTTTTGTAATGTTAAATAGTGTTCTTTTCATGGTTGATGAAACTTGTTCTTTTAATCTGGTATTTTAATGTTCTTTTCTTTGTTTAATAGAGTCCATACTTCTTGAACTGTGATTGTGTGTACTTTCTTTTCAAGTTTTATTGTACTGTATATTGTTCTTTTTTTGTCTTCATTTGTTCTTTGTTTTACTCAGGGTGTTCGTTTTGTGTCTCTGATTGTTCTTTTGTTCTCCTTGTTTGTTCTTTTGTAGTCTTATGACTGATTACAATTGCAAGACACACAAATGGATAGAGAGGTTATATGATTTGAAAGAGAAATGGTGTCCTGCATATAACAAAGAGTGGTTTTCTGGGGGTATTTTATCTTCTCAAAGGAGTGAGACGACAAATCATTCTATTTCTAGGAGGTTGCATAAAACGAATGGTTTATGTGATTTTTATAAGTGTTTTTTAGATGTAATTGATGAATGGAGAAGTAAGGAGAACAAGGGAGATTATAATTCTTCTACTTGAAATAGATATTACGCATGTGCGGATAACATGTTATGTTTGCATGCGCGGGATGTGTATACCATTGCAATATATTTGATATTTGAGCAACGATTCATCAAAGCAATTGGTTTGAGGTGTCAACGCATTTCCTATGAGTTTCCAGTTTCTAAGTACATTGTTGGGCATCCTACAAAGGATTTTATTAGACATGTTGTGATGTTTAATGAGCAAGAGATGGTTGTTGATTGTACTTGCAAGTCATATGGAGAGATAGGAGTTCTTTGTTCTCATATTCTTCGAGTTTTCATTGTCCATAATGTTGAAGAGATTCCCAAACAATACATTATGAAGAGATGGACCAAAAAGGCTATGAACATGATTGTTGAAGAAGGAGAAGATAGAGATAATGAAGTAAGTGTTGTTTCTGCTTCAGTTTGGAGGATGCAAAGCATAAGAAATTGCATTAAAGTTATAAATGAAGCTCAACATTGTCCGGCTGCAAGGAAGCTTATTGATTTGGGTGTGTTGGATATGTCATGCAAAGTGAAGGAGTATATTGGTGGTGTTGAAGGGGATGGTAATGTATCAAACAAGTATGTGTGAGAAGAAACTCTACTTGATGTCATTGAGCCTTCAACAGACACAGTTTTGCCGGATGTTGTTGAACCGATTGCTGAAAAAGTCATTCCAACAATGATTCAAAATCCACCAAAGCGAAAGAGGAAGATTAAGAACGGGACTGAAAAGGCTAATGAGAGGAATGTGAGACCTAAAGGAATTGTTGAGAAGAAACGCAATAAACTGAAAGGTTGGAACAAGAGAAGAGAAAGACATGTTGATAATTTGAGGGAGGAAACTCAGTCTACTGATCAGGTAAACTGTTCTTTTTAAACATTTATTTGTTCTTTTATTACTTTGGAATGTTCTTTTTGTTTATCATTGTTCTTTTTTCCATTTTTATGTTCTATTTATCCTTTTTGTTTATGATCTTTTAGTTTACTTTATTATGTTCTGTTCTTTTTAATAATCTATTTGTTCTTTTATTCCTTTAGTTTGTTCCTTTTGTTTATCATTGTTCGTTTTTCTTTCTATATGTTCTTTTGTCTTTTTGTTTATGTTCTTTTGCTAAACAGTTCATTTTTAAAAAAAACATCTATTTGTTCTTTTAATGTTTATTATGTTCTTTTTTGAACTGTTCTTTTTTATTATCTATTTTGTTCTTTTTTCTTCTTTATCATGTTCTTTTTTTCCTTATTGTTTCTTTGTTCTTTTTCAGTGTATCATAAATTTACCTGTTGGTGGGGTTTTGGTTCATCCAACATCTTCAAATTCACAATTGGAAGCATATGTTCCAGATGATTATTTTGGAGTACACATACAACCTTTGTAGATTCATTTACGATTGGTAATATTTTTATTTTTAGTTTGTTGTGTTTTTAATCATTTGTTTTTGTATTCTCAATAATGTTCTTTTACTCTTTTGATGTATATTTTTACGGGCTACTGATGTTTCGCTCAATCAATATTTTGAAATGAGAATTTTTAGTTGTATATATTCTTATTTTTGTTTTGATTTTTGTGCAATTAGGATTGCAAAATTATTGCATAAAGGAGTATATGCTTAAATGTGAAAAGAACTTACTAAAAGAGAATAAAAAGAATTTTGGAAAGGAAAGAACATATCCCATGATATAGAAGAACATGGTCTGGGATTGAAAAGAACTTGAACCTTTAATTGAAATACTTGTTTAAAATATCCAAACTACTTATCTGCAACTACTAGAACATCTAATTGTTTCCAAAATAACACCACGCATGTTTAAAAGAACAACCCATAACTCCAGCAATAACCATATCTACAAAATATACCATTGTTTTTTAAAGCATACTTCTAATAAAAGGTAACTATTATTCTGCCTTCATGAAAACAACCAACTATTCAACTTGATTAGCTCTCTTCAATGCCAGATACATTAGCTCATGCCTTTTGTTCAGAACGGATAATAAGATTTCAGTACCGTACCGCATTCTCAGCTTGCAAATAAAGTCTTTCTGAAAACATAAAATAGTACATTAATAAAAGATTATATATTAAAATAATATACGTACATATATTCAAAATTTACTTACATCTTCATCTGTGTTTTTGAAGCCACAATTCCAAGTCTGGTTGCCTTTGTAGGTCTCCATATGCCTCATTGCATATACCCCACAATCAGTCTTGTTTGTTCTGTTCTTCCATAGCATTTCAAGCAACACAATTTCATATGCTGAAATCTGTGCCTTCCGCAAAGGATGTCCTTCTTGTTCAGAAAATATTGTCCATGCTTCAAACTGAAATAAAAAGAACATTTAACTTAGTAAAAGAACAAAGAACAAAGAACAACAAAGAAACAAAGAAAAACAAAGGAAGGAAAAAAGAACATTTAATTTAGTAAAAGAATAAAGAACAACAAAGGAAAGAACAAATAAAATATATAAGAGGAAATTCTTCAAATAGACTTACAGTTCTTTCTGCAAATATTTTATATTTATCATCATATGTAATTCCTTCAGGTAAGGAGAGATTGTCAATGATCTCCACCTTCTTCGCCTTTTGGTTGATTACAATGAGATAAAAATGATCACCAGACCAGACTGGAAAGAACAACTACAAGCAGAGAAAAGAACATTAAACAAAGGAAAACGAACATATGTAAAAAAGAAAAGAACAATTTTATAATTTTACCAGATGGAATCCCTTCAAAGACTTCACACCAGCAGTTACATACTCATGGCGTACACTTAAAATAAAATTTTCTAAGCGTTTGCCCTCGGTTGCTTGACTATCCTGTGATCCACCATACGGTTCATTCTGGCAGAGCATATTCTGCACCAAAAAAAAAAAAATATATATATATGTTATATAATAAAAATAACTGAAGAAGTACGAAAATATGATTTTTTAGTGATATTAAAACTTACGAAAGGGATTGTAGAGAAATAGAACTTCAAGTTACTCTTGACACTTTGATCTGGATCATCATTCAGTATTCTTGCAAAAGTGTCAATAACATTATTCATCACCCACACATTGGGAGCTGTTTTAAAGGAAAAGAACAAAAATATGAGTAAAAGGAACATCAACAGCATTTAAAAGAACATTTTAAATTCCAATAATTAAATATATACCTAGGGTTTGAAACTCTTCTCTGGTAACTATATTCCAATCATCAGTGTACAACACCTGACTGTTATAAGAATGAAAATAAAATTTCCATAAGAACATGTACAAAAAGAACATCTACATTCAAATACTTGTAATAGTATAAAATTCTTACGTTGGGCTTCCCTTTCCAAAGGCATAATCCAGTACGCATCGCATGTCCTTTTCCTTTTGATTCAACTGTTCTTCCCCAACCAGTAGGTGTGAATACTGAGTTAAGAAGGGTGACAGTAACTTGAGGGGAACATTTTTCTTTCTCTTAACAAGTTTAGGTACTTGTACGTTATCTGGATCCTCTTCCTCACTTATGAAAACAAAGACATTATAAAGTAAAAAGAACATATTAGAGGGAAAAACGAATTCAGACTAACAATAAAAAGAACAACAAAGTGAAAAGAAAAGAACATTTTATAAATGATAATGAAAAATAACTTGTAATAATAAACGAAAAATAACTTATAAAATAAAATGCAGTAGTCATACTCTATGTTCATAGATGTAGGTGCATTTTCTGGTTGCGAGTACACCGCACTTGGAGTGCTAAAAGAGTGGAAAGAAAAGAATATATTACTATAAATAAAAAGAACAAAAGCGAGAAAGAAAAGAACATTAAATTGAAGATTATGAAAATTATATTTTAATAAAATACAGTAGTCTTACTTCAGGAATATTGATGGAGTTTCCATTTCAGTCTGCGACTCAACGGCAGTTGGAGTCTTAAACTCGGATTCTTCAGTTCTAACAGTTGGAGACATGGGGTTTCCATCTTCAGCTCCTTTGATTAAACCTTCCATAGTCTGAAACTCGGAGTCTTCAGTTCTAACGGTTGGAGACATTGGTTTTCCATCTTCAGCTCCTTGGATTAAACCTTCCATATCTGATCTCACATTTTCAGGTTCTCTGTGTATTACAAAAAAAAAACATGTGAGGAGGAACAAAGAACACAATGAGAAGAATTAAAGAACAAAAGTGCAATGAAAAAGAACATATAAGTTAATATTAAAAGTAGGAAGATATTAAAGTAAATATAGAAAGAACATAAAGAAATATATGAAAGGAACATTCCGAATAAAAGAAACAAAAGATCCATTAAATAATTGTATAAAGACAGAGAATTAATAAAAAGAACAAATCAAACGAATAAAAAAACAAATAATTGTTTATAAAAGAACATTGTGAATAATGAAAGAAACAGTCACATATTTATTATACATGTGTATGTGAACTGTTTTAAAAGAACGCATACTCAGTTTTTTCTGTAGGTGGCTGTTGTTTTTCAGCTTCATCTTTGTTGTCCCCTGAAATTGTCTCCAAATCACGTTCAGTCAAAGTTTTGTTTGCCAAGATTGCTTCTAATCTCATTTCCTCTTCAAAGTCGTGTGCCTGAGGAGAAGGATTTGAATCGGAAACCATTCCAAGCTTCAATGTCAAATCAGCAAATACATTAGGCTGGGAAGGCATGATCGGAGGTGTTAAAAATGGTGGCAAATCAAATGGAACATCCTCAGATTCCTCGATTTCCTTTCTTTCATTTCCTTCTGTTGCCTTTCGTACTGCTTCCTCAAATAGTATTGTGAAGTAGTCTGAACTGAAAAATTCTTTATCTTGACTGAGGATTGAACCAATCTCCTCAGTATTCCTTCCTTCTTGCCGCTCTTCTGTAGAGTTGCCCTTCTCAAAAGTAACTGGAATTTCAGTTCCAGAGCATGTTGACCACATTTTTGCCATATTGAATGGCAGACTTTTTTTGACATCAATAGTAGTGTCAAAGAACTTTCTGGACAACGACAATAAGTCGTTGAACTTGTTCATGACACTACTGAGTTCAGTAGTGGTTTTAGTGAATTCAGCATGGAATTCCTGTTTAACAATAACAACAATAAGGACTGGATAAATAAAAAGAACATTCGAATGGAAAAAAGAACAAGAGAGATTCCTAAAAGAACATTCAAGTAGAGCTTAGAAACATTGTTAAAGATCGAAAGAACATGTTAAAGAGATAAATGAACATGTAAATAACATGCTTAAACATATAAAAGAACATTCAAATGTAAAGAACATCTTTTTAAGAAAAAAGAACATGCTTAAATAACATGAATAAACATTTAAAAGAACATGTAAAAGAACGTAAAGAACTAGTTTTTGATAAAAAGAACATAAACACAGAAAGCAAAAAACATGGTAGGAAAAAAGATTATATTGAGTACGTAAAAGAACATTTGTTGGAGGAAAAAGAACATTACAACAAAAACGTTGAAAAAATAAATGCAATGGTTTTGTTGAGTGAATTTAATTTTTACCTCAATTGTAGAAGGGACTTTTGCTTTCTCACTGGGGTCTGCCTGTTGCTCTGGCAAATCTTTGTCATCCCCGAGTTGAGTCACTGGTGCACCTTGATGTTCTCTGGGCACATCATTTGTGGACCAGTTAGGCTCTTGGTGTTGATGTTGCTGTTGTGGTTGCTGCAGTGGTTGCTGCGATGGTTGTTCATCATGTTGCTGCTGTTGTTGTTGTGGGTGTTGAAGAAGAAGTGGTGGTGGTTGTTCACTGAGTGCTTTTTGCTGTTTGAGCAGCTCCATCTCCTCCCTGTACAGTTGTAGCTCAGGTGGACCTTGAATTCTGTCCAGAATCAAGCCATGTCCGAAGCCTGTAGCATTGTCATTGCGTACCCTGCTGCTTATCATATCTCTTGTCCAGCAAGAAATTAGGGGGAAGTTCCTTGGAGGGTACTCTTCCATGATCTGCACCCGATCGAAATAACATACCTAATTTAACAATAACAACATAATTTATTGTTAGTTAGGTGAAAGAAGAAGATGAAAGTAATATATATAACAAAGGGAAATGCTAGCTTAATGATTGAAATTTACCATTAGAAATGGTAGTGGACCAGCAAACCATCTGCTACGGTCCACATTCCAGTACATAGCTGCCCCAAGAAGGCTGGTGTATGCATACTGGCACCAATTTAGATTCCTCACTTGCTCCAAGTCAACAGTGCTTGCTAGGAATCTGAAGTTTGGCTTTTGAAACAGAAAAATATAAAAGAAAAGAACATTAATTATGATTTTAAATAGAATAAGAAAATAGAACATTCAATAGAAAATAAAGGAACATTAGAGAGAATGAAAAGAACAATGAAAGAAGAGCAAAAGAATATTGAATACAACTGAAAAGAACACAACTAACATTCATATAAAGGAAAGTACAACAATAGGACAGTGAAAGAGAAAGAAAGAACATGGAATTCGACAAACAAATAAAAGAACAATAAATATTAATAAACATTTAAAAGAACATAATACGCAAACAAAAGAACATTAATGAGAAATAAAAGAACATTAATGAGAAACAAAGGAATTTTGATGTAAGAAAGAACATGGAATATCATACAGAATAAAAGAACAGTGAGAAATATTTAAAAGAACATAATACGCAAACAAAAGAACATTAATGAGAAATAAAAGAACATTAATGAGAAACAAAGGAATTTTGATGTAAGAAAGAACATGGAATATCATACAGAATAAAAGAACAGTGAAAGAGAAAGAAAGAACATGGAATTCGACAAACAAATAAAAGAACAATAAAAATATTAATAAACATTTAAAAGAACATAATACGCAAACAAAAGAACATTAATGAGAAATAAAAGAACATTAATGAGAAACAAAGGAATTTTGATGTATACCGATAAATTAGTAGTGGATTTAATGCAGGTGTTAACTGCAACCACTAGGAAAGATCTCTTCCAGTTATCATCAACTGGAGTCTCATCTTTGATC
The DNA here is from genome assembly GCF_020520425.1 of Spinacia oleracea. NCBI lineage: Eukaryota > Viridiplantae > Streptophyta > Magnoliopsida > Caryophyllales > Amaranthaceae > Spinacia > Spinacia oleracea. Next base: position 134,104,535 of record NC_079489.1, on the reverse strand, counting down.
AGTTTTTCAACCATTTCTTTCAATTTTGGGCATCCAGACTTCACTTTCCAGTATGCCCAAAATTCAGCAAAAACCCTCAACACTTCAGGATCTTGTTCATCAGTCCATTCCACGACCGGAGCTCCTCCAATAGGTATACCGTACACCAGGTATACATCCTCTACAGTAATATCAAGGGAAGACTTTGGTAGATGCAAGGACCGGTCGGACGAGTTGAAATTCCTAACCAACTCGTACGGGAATGGATTTTCGTTTTGTGGGATGTCAAGTTGCAGAAGAGATCCAAAGCCTAACTCCACGATGGCTTGTTGTTTTCTTATATCATGTGGTTCATTAGATGCAATTCCCCTCAAGAATCGCATCATCAATTGCGGAGTTTGCCTTAGATTTAGTTTCCTTTCTTCAGGTTTTGGTTTGGCAACAACCAAAGATTTTGGTTTCTCATCATCCACCACCTCCATGACCTCATCAGAAACAACAATTTGTTTACTTCTTGTTGCTCTCTGGAAAAAAGAAAAAATATAAAGAACATTAGTCAGGGAGTAAAAGAACATTATATGGAAGAAAAAGAACAAATAACTTAAGAAAATTTTTGACCTTCTCAACTACTTTTTTCCCCTTCTTCATTAAGGGTTCACTTTCCTCTTCTACTTCTTCACCTTCTTCTTCACCTCCTTCTTCATCTTCCTCGTCTTCATAAACCTCCCTCACAACTATCTGATTAACTTTGCTACCCCTCTGAATGAAAAAAGAACATAAATGATGATGTAAAGAACACAAGACAGGAAAAAAAGAACATTCTTTATTTAAAACACAGCATTTATCTCTATTATAATATAACATTAAGGTAAATAAAAAGATATACAAAAAGGGTAATGTGAAGTTTACCTTAAGTGCTGCAGTCTTTTTCAAAGTAACTCCATTCCCCTTCTTAGCATTTGGTGCAACTTTTTTTGTTGAAATTTTCTCAGCAGGCAACAAGCTCTTCTTCTTATGTGCCTCTTCCAATTCCTGCTTTACCTCTTTGATAAGATCGGGAAATTCTTCTTTCAGCAATTGACTTCTGTTGACCAAAACAATAGAACATAAGTAGTAAAAAAAAAGTAAAACACAGAAAATAAAAAGAACACCATTTATGTAAGTTACCTTGTCCTTTTCCTGTTTGGTATTGATTTCCTAGACTTCCCCTTTGCTTTTTCAGGTTCCTCACCAGCTTCTTCTCCGTCTTTTTTCTTTCTAGTAAAAACATAAATGCAAAAGTATGTTTAAGAAACGAAAATAACAACTACAATGTAAATATGAAATAGTATTAACAAACACAGATGATACCTCAAAGTAATTTTTAAGTTCGTTTTCTTTTCTTTTCTTTCTGGTTCATCCAGCTCTTCTGGAACTTTTACCTCAGCCTCCTCTTTTTCAGGTTCTTTCACTTCTTCATGCACTTTTACTTCATGCTCTTTCTTTTCAGTTTCTTCCTGCTTTTCAGGATCTTTGCTGGAATTTTTTTGTCCTTCTCCACCCTTCTTTTTTTGTTCAATCAGATCCAGCTGCTTTTCCTGTTGTAGCAGCTTTTCCTGAAGTGCTTGCACCATCTTCTGTTGTTCTTGCAATGCTTTCCTTTGTTTGGAAAGTCTATAATGAAAAAACATATGTCATGAAAAAAAGAACAACACCAAAAACACATGTTATGAAAAAAGAACAACAGAAAAATGTTTGAAATAACACATGTAATGGAAAAAGAACAACATGTCGTGTACAAAAGAACACATCTATGCTTTTGGAAAGAACACATATTATGAAAAAAGGAACAACACAAAAAACAAGTGCACAGTTCTCATCCTGCACCCTTGTACAATATCTTATTCATCTGATTTTTTTATTTTTTCATATACAATATATAAATAATGTTTGTCCTCCATATTCTCATTCATTCATCATTTCATAATTTTAGCAACACATTTTAGAGAGAGAAAAATGAGAGGTTTTATTTTCTCTCAACAGAAGAGAGAATTTAAGAGAGAGAAAGAGTGAAATGCGATTATTTTCTCTCCAACTTTTCGCATTATTGTTCCTGTTTTTTTGAGAATTAGTGAATTAATCAGAATACTAATTCTCAGGAGATGAAAAAATACAATTTGCTAATTTTCGTAGAAAGAAAATTGAAGGAGATAATGAAATTCAAGAGGATTGTGATCATTTGCTGAGGATTTATGTTGATGTTGTTGATAAATGTTGTTCAACTGTTGATCAAGGTATGCTTATATGTTCCTTTTCTTATGTTCTTTTTATTAAGTGTTCTTTTACTGTGTGCTAACAGTTTTAGGTTTGTCTTTTAAATGTAGATGGTTTGTTCTTTTATCCGTGATTGATTGTTCTTTTTTTTTTTAAATACATTTAAGAACAAGTAAAAAGAACACCATCTCATCAAATCTAAGCACATTGTTCTTTTTAATTTTCATTGATTGTTCTTTTAATGCCTAGTGATCTTTTAAGTAGACATGGACTGTTCTTTTCTTCTAGATGCATAGTTCTTTTTAAGCCTACATTAATACTGTACTGTTCTTTTGAGTGTACATTGGTTGTTCTTTTGAGTCTACATTGATTGTTCTTTAAACCTGCACAGTTGGTTCTTTTAAGTTTTTATAGATAAGAACATAGATAAAAAAGAACATAGATCAAATTCAATAGATAAGAACAAAATTATAGATCTAGGTTTAAGTTCGTCAAAATTGTACTGTTCTTTTTAGCCTATTTGTTGTTCTTTTAACCTGGGCGAATTGTTCGTCAAACAGTAGGGCTAATAAAAAGAACAGACAGTAAATAAATAAAGGAACATAGATCTACTTATTTAATTTAAATTTCCACTGTTCTTTTTGTCAGGTTATGATACATATGACAATTCATAAATCATGCGGAAAAACCATAAACCCAGGAAAACATATTATTTACACATAATCATTTAGCATAGATTAGATGCATACTCTTTGTTGCGTGCCTTCCCTAGCTGCGCCCGAACCGAACAAGAACAAGTCTTTAGGACTCCAAGTGTCGTCCCTCCGTAGATAGTCCACAGCACGTCCGGATCCGCCTTAAGATTGACCAACTAGAATCGCCCTTAAGGTACTATTATTTTCGGCACTTTATAGGCAAATGTGTGACTGAATTTTTCTCTCAAAAACTCACTTTGAATACTTTTAAACTTGTGTTATAAATTGTGAGCCCTAGCCTCATATTTATAGCGGTATGGAAAGGGAATCGAAATCCTATTCAGATACAAATTAATTAAACCTAGAATCCTATAAGAACTCTAATTTAATTAATTTATCAAATAGAATTAGGAATTTAATCATTACCGAACTCTGCATGTTTTAGGAAACGTGCACGAACACAAACACTTGCACACACACGCACGGCAGCCACGATGGGCCCCATGCGTGCGCGCGAGCAGCAGCCCACTCAGCGCCCGCGCGCGCTGCGCGCTGCGCGTGCTGTGCGCGCTGTGCGCGCTGTGCGCTGCGCGTGCTGTGCGCGCTGTGCGCGCTGTGCGCTGCGCGTGCTGTGCGCGCTGTGCGCGCTGCGCGCTGCGCGCAGCCTGCTGGGCCTGGCCTTGCGCTGGGCCTGGCGTGGCTGTTTGTGCGGCGCGCTTGGCTTGCTGGGCGATGGCCTGGCTTCGTGCTGGGCCTCGTCCGGCAGGCCTCGTCCGATGCTTATTCGTACGATGCGCTTCCGATTAAATTTTCCGATTCCGGAATTCATTTCCGATACGAACAATATTTAATATTTCCGATTCCGGAATTAATTTCCGTTTCGAACAAATATTTAATATTTCCGTTTCTGGAATTATTTTCCGATTCCGGTAATATTTCCGATTCTGACAATATTTCCGTTTCCGGCAATATTTCCGATTCTGGAAATATTTCCATTTCCGATAATATTTTCCGACACGTACCATGTTTCCGTTTCCGGCAACATCTACGATTTGGATAATATTTATATTTCCGATACGATCCATATTTCCGTTTCCGGCAATATCATCGTTTCCGGAGTATTCATTCCTTGCCTGTGACGATCTTAGCTCCCACTGAAACCAAGATCCGTCGGTTCCGAATATTCATAGATGGAGTATTTAATGCTATTAAATACTTGATCCGTTTACGTACTATTTGTGTGACCCTACGGGTTCAGTCAAGAGTAAGCTGTGGATTAATATCATTAATTCCACTTGAACTGAAGCGGCCTCTAGCTAGGCATTCAGCTCACTTGATCTCACTGAATTATTAACTTGTTAATTAATACTGAACCGCATTTATTAGACTTAACATAGAATGCATACTTGGACCAAGGGCATTATTTCCTTCAGTCTCCCACTTGTCCTTAGGGACAAGTGTGCATTTCCTAATTCCTTTGTCACTCGATGCTTGCTCTTGAACATAAGGTAAGAGTTGTCATCCTTATTATGTCCAGAGGTGTTCCTCGGTTTCAGAGTTCAACTGATCAAATAAACAGATAATCATAGCCTATGATTCATCCGAGCACGGCCATGCATTTCACAGTTTCTAGCTCTCCGAGTGGCCTTGTACAACTTTTAAGCATCTCATCCCGATTTATGGGAGGACAATCCCAATCTTGCGATCTTGAGATTAGACTTCGTTTGATAGGTGATTACCTGAGCGTTGCCTTTATAGCCTCCTTTTACGGTGCGACGGTTGGTCAACGTCAAAGCAACCAGTTCTCAAACAAGTAATCTCAAATCACTCAGGTATTGAGGATTTAGTGTCTAATAATTTAATGAAATTTACTTATGACAGACTTTCATCTCTTACAGTAAAGTTTCATAGGTCTCGTCCGATACTAGTCTTCCCAAAGTAAGTATCTATGCAAATGATTATGACATTGCCATGTCCACATAGTTCAAGAAACAGAACTACTAGTCATCTTGCATTCTAATCGTCTAACGTTTTCTATGCGTCCAATTTTATAGAAAACTCCGATTAGGGACCATTTTCAACCTTTGACATTCAAGTTCACTTGATAGACATTTCTTAGTCACAGGACTGGTCCTGACAGTCTATCTTGAATATATCGTCAAATTGAAGGGACTCATCATTTAATAAACCACAAATTAAATGGAAAAATGAATTCTTTTCATTTATTGTGAATGATTAACCAATAATGTTTTACAAAGATTTAAACTCTAAAACTTTAAAACATTAAACAGAGACATCAAAGCCATTCTCCAATATGCTTGATTCCCATAGCTGCAGTGTGCGAGTTGTGCTTCGCCTGCGGCAGAGGTTTAGTTAATGGATCTGATATGTTGTCATCAGTTCCAATTTTGCTTATCTCGACTTCTTTTCTTTCAACGAACTCTCGTAGAAGGTGAAATCTACGAAGTACATGCTTGACTCTCTGGTGGTGTCTAGGCTCTTTTGCCTGTGCAATAGCTCCGTTATTATCACAATACAGGGCTATTGGTCCTTTAATGGAGGGGACTACACCAAGTTCTCCTATGAACTTCCTTAGCCATATAGCTTCCTTTGCTGCTTCATGTGCAGCAATGTACTCCGCTTCAGTTGTAGAATCCGCAATGGTGCTTTGCTTAGCACTTTTCCAGCTTACTGCTCCTCCGTTGAGGCAGAAGACAAACCCAGACTGTGATCTGAAATCATCTTTGTCGGTTTGGAAACTTGCGTCCGTATAGCCTTTAACAATTAATTCATCATCTCCACCATAGACCAGGAAGTCATCTTTGTGCCTTTTCAGGTACTTCAGAATGTTCTTGGCAGCAGTCCAATGCGCCTCTCCTGGGTCTGACTGGTATCTGCTCGTAGCACTGAGTGCGTACGCAACATCCGGGCGTGTACATATCATAGCATACATTATTGAACCAATCAATGATGCATATGGAATCCCATTCATTCGTCTACGCTCATCAAGTGTTTTTGGGCACTGAGTCTTGCTTAGAGTCATTCCATGAGACATGGGTAGGTAGCCTTGCTTGGAGTCCGCCATCTTGAACCTATCAAGCACCTTATTGATATAAGTGCTTTGACTAAGTCCAATCATCTTTTTAGATCTATCTCTGTAAATCTTGATGCCCAATATGTACTGTGCTTCTCCTAGATCCTTCATCGAAAAACATTTCCCAAGCCAAATCTTGACAGAGTTCAACATAGGAATGTCATTTCCGATAAGCAATATGTCGTCGACATATAATACTAGGAAAGCAATTTTGCTCCCACTGACCTTCTTGTATACACAAGATTCGTCCGCGTTCTTGATGAAACCAAAGTCACTGACTGCTTCATCAAAACGTATATTCCAGCTCCTGGATGCCTGCTTCAATCCGTAGATTGACTTCTTTAGCTTGCATACCTTTTTAGCATTCTTTGGATCCTCAAAACCTTCAGGCTGTGTCATAAACACAGTTTCTGTTAAAACGCCGTTTAAGAAAGCAGTTTTGACATCCATCTGCCATATTTCGTAATCGTAATATGCAGCGATTGCTAACATTATTCGAATAGACTTTAGCATTGCAACTGGTGAAAAGGTTTCATCGTAATCCACACCGTGGACTTGCCTGTAACCTTTTGCAACCAATCTAGCTTTGAAAACTTCAAGTTTCCCATCCTTGTCCTTTTTCAGTTTGAAAACCCATTTGCTTCCAATGGCTTGGTAGCCATCTGGCAAATCGACCAAATCCCATACTTGGTTTTCAGACATGGAGTCTAATTCAGATTGCATGGCTTCTTGCCATTGCTTGGAGCTAGGGCTCGTCATAGCTTGCTTGTAAGTCGCAGGTTCATCACTTTCAAGTAATAGAACGTCATAGCTCTCGTTCGTCAAAATACCTAAGTACCTTTCCGGTTGAGATCTATATCTTTGCGATCTACGCGGGGTAACATTTCTAGATTGACCATGATTCTCACCAGATTCTTCTAAAGATCTCTGAGTTTCATCCTGAATGTCATCTTGAGCATTCTCTAGAGTTTGTTGTTCGACTCGAATTTCTTCGAGGTCTACTTTTCTCCCACTTGTCATTTTGGAAATGTGATCTTTCTCCAAAAAGACACCATCTCGAGCAACAAACACTTTGTTCTCAGATGTATTGTAGAAGTAATACCCCTTTGTTTCCTTTGGATAGCCCACAAGGATACATTTGTCAGATTTTGGATGAAGTTTGTCTGAAATTAATCGTTTGACGTATACTTCACATCCCCAAATCTTAAGAAAAGACACATTTGGAGGCTTTCCAAACCATAATTCGTATGGAGTCTTTTCGACAGCTTTAGACGGAGCTCTATTTATAGTGAGTGCAGCTGTATTTAGTGCATGTCCCCAAAATTCTAATGGAAGTTCGGCCTGACCCATCATTGACCTGACCATGTCTAGCAAGGTTCTGTTCCTCCGTTCTGACACACCGTTCCATTGTGGTGTTCCAGGAGGAGTCAATTCTGATAGAATTCCACATTCTTTCAGATGGTCATCAAATTCATAGCTCAGATATTCACCGCCTCTATCAGACCGCAGTGCCTTAATCTTCTTGCCTAATTGATTCTCTACTTCACTCTGAAATTCCTTGAATTTGTCAAAGGATTCAGACTTATCCTTCATTAGGTAGACATAACCATACCTACTGAAGTCATCAGTGAAAGTGATAAAGTAGCTGAAACCACCTCTAGCATTTGTACTCATTGGTCCACATACATCTGTATGGATTAAACCCAATAGTTCATTTGCTCTTTCTCCAACTTTAGAGAAAGGTTGCTTCGTCATTTTGCCAAGTAAACATGATTCGCATTTACCATAATCCTCTAAGTCAAATGGTTCTAGAATTCCTTCTCTTTGAAGTCTTTCTAAGCGTTTCAAGTTTATATGGCCTAATCGACAATGCCACAGATAGGTGAGATCTGAATCATCCTTTTTGGCCTTTTTGGTATTTATGTTATATACTTGTTTGTCGTGATCTAATAAATAAAGTCCATTGACTAATCTAGCAGATCCATAAAACATCTCTTTAAAATAAAACGAACAACTATTGTCTTTTATTATAAAGGAAAATCCCTTAGCATCTAAGCAAGAAACTGAAATGATGTTTTTAGTAAGACTTGGAACATGGAAACATTCTTCCAGTTCCAAAACTAGCCCGGAGGGCAACGACAAATAGTAAGTTCCTACAGCTAATGCAGCAATCCGTGCTCCATTTCCCACTCGTAGGTCGACTTCACCCTTGCTTAACTTTCTACTTCTTCTTAGTCCCTGTGGATTGGAACATAAGTGTGAGCCACAACCTGTATCTAATACCCAAGAAGTTGAATTAGCAAGTATACAGTCTATAACGAAAATACCTGAAGATGGAACGACTGTTCCGTTCTTCTGATCTTCCTTTAGCTTCAAGCAATCTCTCTTCCAATGCCCCTTCTTCTTGCAGTAGAAGCATTCGGATTCAGAAGTGGGTTGACTGACCTTTCTCTTTGCAGATTTGGCGCCAGTTTGCTTAGTTGGGCTGGCTTTGTTGCCACCTTTCTTAGCATTCCTCTTCTTTCCAGATTTCTTGAACTTGCCCCCACGCACCATAAGCACATCCTGCTTATCACTTTTGAGCGTCTTTTCAGCGGTCTTCAGCATACCGTGAAGCTCAGTGAGCGTTTTGTCCAGACTATTCATACTGTAGTTCAGTTTGAACTGATCATACCCGCTATGAAGAGAATGGAGGATGGTGTCTATAGCCATTTCCTGAGAAAATTGCTGATCCAGCCGACTCATATTCTCAATGAGTCCAATCATTTTGAGAACATGTGGACTTACGGGCTCGCCTTTCTTAAGCTTGGTCTCAAGAATTTGCCTATGAGTCTCGAATCTTTCGACTCGAGCCAGATCTTGGAACATGTTCTTCAACTCACTGATGATTGTGAAAGCATCTGAGTTGATGAACGTTTTCTGCAGATCCGCACTCATGGTGGCGAGCATTAGACATTTCACATCCTTGTTGGCATCAATCCAACGATTGAGGGCTGCCTGAGTGACCCCGTCGCCTGCAGCTTCGGGCATCGCCTCATCTAGGACATACTCCTTTTCTTCCTGCATAAGAACTATTTGCAAGTTCCTTTGCCAGTCAAGGAAGTTTTTCCCGTTCAACTTCTCCTTTTCGAGAATTGATCGAATGTTGAATGAATTGTTGTTTGCCATATTAAAAACTACAATTGAAAAGAATAAACAAATAAATAACCATTCACAGTTTCTCTTAATAAACTTAAATTCTAGCATACATGCATAATTCAATGTTTATTAAGCATTTTATTCAAATTATGTGTTCCGGCAGGTGTGAATAAAATGATTCCAAGATCCTAAAATCATTGAAGAACTAAGCACAGTTTGTCGACTTAATCCTAGAACATCTTAGGTAAGCAAAAGCCTTTTGCTAATAGTCTAGAAACTATTCTTGGTTGATAGGTACGTCTAAGAACTTATTAGGTAAACCTATCGAATTTGCCACGACATAAAAGGACTCCTTACTTATATCGTTGAGTTTCACCAAAACTAACATGTACTCACAATTATTTGTGTACCTTGCCCCTTTAGGACCAATAAGTAACACCTCGCTGAGCGAAAACTATTACTAGATTGATGTAAAGGATATCCAAGCAAGTGTATATTTTGGCATGGCACCTTTTAACTCAATTTTTAACTTTGGAACTTAAGGCTCTTACTATGTTGGTTAGATTTTAAGTGAACTAAAATCCTTAATCATGCAACATAATCAAGCTTTTGATCTCATGCATTTTAAGACATATTTAAAACAATAAATAACTTAAAACATGCATAAGATATTTGTGATCTAGTATGGCCCGACTTCATCTTGAAGCTTTGACTTCAAAGTCCGTCTTGAAAATCTCCGTGGGAGGCACCATTTTCTTCAAATAGGATAAGCTATAACTAATTACAACTATTTGATGGTTCGCAGACCATATTTGAATTGAAAAATAACTTTGGTACTTTAGACCAATTACATTCAAATTAATGGTACGCAGACCATATTTTCTATCCTATTTGGGCCATACTAGTCACTTCATAACCTGCAAAACAGTACATATACAATATATACCATTCACCCATTCATTATCATGAATGGCCCACATAGCTGGTTAGTAAAACACATTATGCATCACGTAAACATTTGCAGCAATTAATCAAGGGCACCAATAATCTACCAATTATTCAGTCCTTATTAATTCTAATCAAGTTGTTTTAACCTTAACGATTTGTAGACCTAATCAAGAGTTTATGACTAAAAAACGCTCCCACTTAAACCAATAAATTCATATGCTTTACCAATTTTAAACATAAAAATGTATTTCTAGTCTAACCGGAAACATACAAATTTAATTAAAATTTAAAGCTCATATAAATTTATAATTGAATCCAAAAAGTTTAATTTAATTTCAGTCGCATTTAAATTAATTCATGATTTTAATTTTAGTAAAATAATTAGAATAAATAACATTTATTATAATTATAATATTCAAAATTAAAATCCAAGAAAATAATTTAAATTATTAATTTTAAAATTAATTAAAATTACGTGAACTGAAATTTTCAAATTAAACATTCAGAACGATCTAATCGTAACGCAAACACCCTACGCGTTGCACGCCCATGGGCCGCACGCACACAGCCATTGCTGGCCATGTGCGCGCAGCCCATGCGCTCGTCGCATAGCTGCTGCATCCCTATCGCAAGCCTCCGCACGCATTGGTGCTCGCTGCGCGCGCCAGCGCTCGCAGTGCGCGCGCGACATCGCTCGCTGGGCGCGCGACATCGCTCGCTGGGCGCGCGAGCCATCGCTCGCTGGGCGCGCGACATCGCTCGCTGTGCGCGCGAGCAATGCTAGGCGCAGCGCTCGTGGCACGCGAGCTTGCACTCGCTGCGCGCGAGGCTGCGCGCTCTTGTGCGAGGCAGCGCGCGTTGTGGCGCAGCTCGCTTGCTGCCCACACGCGACTGCCTTGGCTCGCCCTACGCCCATGCCCATTCGTCCATTGGTCGTGGCACACGACACAAGGCAGGGCTGCTGCCTTGTGCTCGTGCACTACGCCCTTGCTCATTGCATTCGTGCCGCACGGGCGACGAGCTCCCTTGCTCGTCGTCGCATGCCCGCATTATACAACACCCCTTAAGGGTAACACGAAGCGTCCATTGCTTCGTGCGTGCAAGTTATATGAACGAATCGCATTAAAATTTAAAATTTATATTTAAAATTAATGACAAATTAATAAATAATATTAATTTCATAATTTTAGGGCGAAAAATCGAAAATTTATTATCCAATTGATTTCCGATTGTTATGGATTCAAGTCTAGGTCATAAAAATTAAAATTTATCGTAAATTTACAATTTTTATGGTGGTTTTTAATCATAGGTTTCTAATTAAATTACAATTAATTATGAAAATCAAATTAATTCTAAATTATTCTAATTTTCAACAAATTAATCATAATTACAAATTAGATTGCATAATTAACAAGACTAGGCATTCAAACTTGTTAAACATATGCAGTAGGTCAATCAAAAATTCAAGATTTATCAACAAGAATCGCAAATATTTAATTTAACATCTTAAATTTACGAAATTTTGCATTCGAAAAACTAAAACCTTCGAAAAGTCATAGTTAGGCTTCGAATTTGAGAATTCTGGGTTCGGCAGAAAAATAACTATTTTTGTCAAAATTTTAGAATGCCTTTTACATGCGGAATTGACAAAAAAATCACTCAATTCGGATGAGTAACGAAGAAACTGCCGAAAAACTGCGTACGTATAATTAAATAAACGCAATTTGCAATTAATTAACAATTACGAAAATTAATCACCCCTTTTAATTCTTGCAAATTTGTAATATTTAACCATGTTCATGCAATTTAGATTATGAAAATAATAAGGGGCTCGTGATACCACTGTCAGGTTATGATACATATGACAATTCATAAATCATGCGGAAAAACCATAAACCCAGGAAAACATATTATTTACACATAATCATTTAGCATAGATTAGATGCATACTCTTTGTTGCGTGCCTTCCCTAGCTGCGCCCGAACCGAACAAGAACAAGTCTTTAGGACTCCAAGTGTCGTCCCTCCGTAGATAGTCCACAGCACGTCCGGATCCGCCTTAAGATTGACCAACTAGAATCGCCCTTAAGGTACTATTATTTTCGGCACTTTATATGCAAATGTGTGACTGAATTTTTCTATCAAAAACTCACTTTGAATACTTTTAAACTTGTGTTATAAATTGTGAGCCCTAGCCTCATATTTATAGCGGTATGGAAAGGGAATCGAAATCCTATTCAGATACAAATTAATTAAACCTAGAATCCTATAAGAACTCTAATTTAATTAATTTATCAAATAGAATTAGGAATTTAATCATTAACCGAACTCTGCATGTTTTAGGAAACGTGCACGAACACAAACACTTGCACACACACGCACGGCAGCCACGATGGGCCCCATGCGTGCGCGCGAGCAGCAGCCCACTCAGCGCCCCCGCGCGCTGCGCGCTGCGCGTGCTGTGCGCGCTGTGCGCGCTGCGCGCTGCGCGCAGCCTGCTGGGCCTGGCCTTGCGCTGGGCCTGGCGTGGCTGTTTGTGCGGCGCGCTTGGCTTGCTGGGCGATGGCCTGGCTTCGTGCTGGGCCTCGTCCGGCAGGCCTCGTCCGATGCTTATTCGTACGATGCGCTTCCGATTAAATTTTCCGATTCCGGAATTCATTTCCGATACGAACAATATTTAATATTTCCGATTCCGGAATTAATTTCCGTTTCGAACAAATATTTAATATTTCCGTTTCTGGAATTATTTTCCGATTCCGGTAATATTTCCGATTCTGACAATATTTCCGTTTCCGGCAATATTTCCGATTCTGGAAATATTTCCATTTCCGATAATATTTTCCGACACGTACCATGTTTCCGTTTCCGGCAACATCTACGATTTGGATAATATTTATATTTCCGATACGATCCATATTTCCGTTTCCGGCAATATCATCGTTTCCGGAGTATTCATTCCTTGCCTGTGACGATCTTAGCTCCCACTGAAACCAAGATCCGTCGGTTCCGAATATTCATAGATGGAGTATTTAATGCTATTAAATACTTGATCCGTTTACGTACTATTTGTGTGACCCTACGGGTTCAGTCAAGAGTAAGCTGTGGATTAATATCATTAATTCCACTTGAACTGAAGCGGCCTCTAGCTAGGCATTCAGCTCACTTGATCTCACTGAATTATTAACTTGTTAATTAATACTGAACCGCATTTATTAGACTTAACATAGAATGCATACTTGGACCAAGGGCATTATTTCCTTCACTTTTGAGTTAACATTCGTTGTTCTTTTAAATCTATACCATTGTTCTTCTAAGTGTATGATTTAGTGACTTAAAATACATTTAAAAAAAACATAAATGTAGATCTTCTTTTAAATTCGTTAAAAAATGTATTTGGTTTCGTTATTGTAATTAGAACATTAAGGAAAACAAAAAGAACAAACAGAAGGTGTAAATGAACCAAGGTTTTTGTTTAAAAAATCCACTTACTCGCTCTCTTCTTCTTCTTCCGTTTCTGAAACTTCTTTGTTGATATCTTCCAACAAATCCGCATCAATTGTTGGTGTAATTTCTTTCTCTTTCTTCTTTTTGTTTCTTAAGTTCAATAAAGTCGTTGTCAAAGGAACATCATCCCTTCAAATGAAATTTTATAGAAAATTAAAATTCATGGGAAATTCTCTAAAAATTAAAATTAAACTGAAATTCAAGAAATAGAAAAGAAAAATGAAGTTGAATTCTTACTCAATAGAACATTTCGCATCAACTTCTTCTCCTTTTTTCGATTTCCCTATTTTCAATTGTTAGGGTTCAAGTTTTTGTAACCAGATTATCACTTCCAAAAAACAAATTGGGGAAGTTTTTAGAGTGAAAATAGTAGAATTCCAAATTGGGGAAGTTCGGATTTGCAAGAATTTGAAAGGTTTTGCACTGTTTTTTTGATTGTTGGTGAGTGAAGGTTTTGCATGTAGGTTGAGTGTGAAAATGAAAATAAATGTCGCATTCAATGATGTATTTATATATGATAAATTGAAGAGAGAGAAAATAACTGCTACAGTATTTTCAAATTTAAACTTCCTTTTTTTTTTGTTGTTCTTTTCGTCCGCTCTTTTGTTCTTTTGGCCTATAAGTAAAGAAAATGATGTTCGTTTGAGTCTCCTTTGTGTTCTTTTTATTATCTGTTGTTAGTATTTTTAAATTTGTTTTTTATTACTGTTTTTACTTAAATTATATTTTTTAATTTTTTTTATTTTAAACAGTAATCTATTTTTTAATTTTTTAAAATACAAAATGAAAGACAAGTAACTTATTTAATTTTTTTTTTTATTAAAAGATTTTGAGGAGAGAGAAATTAACTGCCACGTTTTATGTTTTCATAGGAAAACTTCTGTTTTGCGGTTTTTTTCTTGCCACGTTCATTATTTCAATAAAAAACTTCTGTTTGGCGGTTTTTTCACTTTTTAACGTTTTTGTTGTTCTTTTCGTTGGTTCTTTTGTTCTTTTGTGCGTCTGGTGTTGCATTTGCCATGTTCTTTTTAAAAGTGCAGAGAAATCGTTCTTTCCTTGTTTTAACCTTTCTGGTTTTTAATATGTTTGTGTTTTTCTTTTTTTCTTTTTGTTCTTTTCCTTTACTTTCTGATCTTCTCTCATTTTAGTGTATTATGTTCTTTTACGTGTTTTAATCTTTTTGGTTTTTAATATGATTGTTCTTTTCTATTTGTTCTTTCGTTTAATTGCTGATGTTCTTTCTTTTTAGTGTTTTATGTTCTTTTACGTGTTTTTACTTATTGTTCTTTTACGTGTTTTTACTTATTTGTTGTTTTAACCTTTTTTGGTTTTCAATGCTATTGTTCTTTCCTGTTTTACTTATTGTTCTTTTGGTATGTTTTTGTGTTCTTTTATGTTTTATGTTGCTTTTTTATGTTTTTGCGTTTTGTTCTTATTTTTCTGCGTTTTGGTGCAGGTGCACCTAGATCTAGGTGCACGCGCCTGTACCATCCGCGCGTTGCTTTCTTTTCCTTTCTTTTCCCTTCCTTTCCTTTCTTTTCTCTTCCTTTCGACTAATAATGAACCAAATAGGGCCTAAAGATGTAATGATACAAATCCAATAGTCGCGTTTGTCCTTCCCTTCTCATCCTCAGTTCTTTTTGTTTCTCTGTCCTTTGTCCCCTGCTTCTCTCTGTAACGAAATGACGATCTTCAACCAATCTGCTCTTCAAACCCTTCTCTCTCAATCTCTCTGTTAAATCTTATTCAAGATATGAATTATTTGTTGAACTTCAAAGGACATTCAGGTATTTTTCTTCGTTTCTCTTATCTCGATTTCAGAATTTTCTAGGTTTAGTTATTTTACAATTCGATTTTAGGTACTTACAATTCGACTTTTTTGGGTTTTTTTTTTTGTGTTTCGAAATCTTATATTCTATCAAATTCTGAAATTTAGTAGGGTCTTGATATTTAAAGTTCGATTTTTAGGGGTTTTGGTGTTTTGAGGTCCTATATGTTCTGAATTTTCTTGGGGTAGATATTTAAATTTTGATATCTAGGGGTTTTCAATTTCTGAATTTTCTAGATCTAAGAATTAAAATTTTGATTTTAGGGGTTTTACCATCTCAATAGTGTGTTCTACTTCAAAGGAAACTCAAGCACTTTTCTTTGTTTATCTTTTCTTAATTCTTTCTGAATTTTCTAGGTCTAGGTATGTGAAATTCGATTCTTGTGGGGTTTTTGTTTCAGATTCTTATATTCTATTCATTTCTGAATTTTCGTAGGTCTTAAAATTCGAGTTTACGGCTTTGTCGTGATTTCCTATTTCTCGATTTCTGCATTTTCTAGGTGTAGGTATTTATATTTTGAGTTTTAGGGGGTTGAGGGGTTTTGGTGTTCAAAGTCTTATCTTCTCCCAAATTCTGAATTTTTTAGGTGTAAGTATTTAAATTTTGATTTTAGTTTGATCTGTTGTTTCTGTTGTTTCTGAATCATCTGATATTTGATCTGCCAATATATGCAGATTATTATTTTTTCACGAAACCAAAGGTGGGTGTAAGAGTAATTTCACCTTACAAGGTTCAAGTAGGTTTGCTGCAAGAAAAATTAGAGAAGAAAACATAAGGATAACTTTTGCTCTATTGATGTGTTGCTGGATTTCAAGGCCAGTGGTGAGGAAGACATCATAATAATCTCAACTGGTCGGAGGAATTTAAATGGATCAGTTGGATTCCTTTCAAGTTGTCAGAGAACAAATGTTGCTCTTACCAGAGCAAGGTACGTAATACTTCTAAGTTCTAAGTATTCTAGCCAATTTCCTTTCAATTTTTTTTTCTCTCTTACGACATTCATGATGATGCCTTAGTTGCTTGTTACACTTGATACAGTTATACGTATAGGGTTTATAGTGGATTTCTGTTTTGTTTTTCCTTGTGCTTTTTTGCTAAAATTACTTATTATATAGTCTTGGATATTGTCTTTATTTACTGGCTCTTTTAATTGTGAACTGGTTTGAACTTATGAAAAGCTATTGTTGATATGATGTTGATTTAATTACTTATTAAGGTTTGGCTTAGTAATAATATGATGCTGATTTCCACTGGTTGGATTTACATAATTGTGGACTGTTTCTTGCTAAGTTGCTGTTGAATTGATGACAATTACTATTGACAGGTAAACACAGTTTTCCAACTCATCTTAGTCGCTGGTGCCTTGCAGCCTGAACTCGGAACTCCTGAGACTCAGGCATACATCACATATCTAAGGTATATTGGTAACCGAGTTCTGTCATTTGCACCATTTGGTTGACATAAGCTTCTAAGCAGAGCTGAATTTTGGCAATTTGGTGCAGCTGGCTGGTGGCTTCCACAACGGTTGGTTCTACTGCAGCATATGGAGTGCAACACATGAGGACAGAACCATCTCTACTGTACGGAGTCGTTGAGGTGGGAAATTCTCCACTTCACTCCACTCCACTGATTAGTTTATGGATGGTTGCACTTGACGGAAACACTGTTCACTATGCTGAGAAGGTCATCCCGTTAACGTATCAGCCTGTCTTCTTTGCATCGCGCTTGAAATTTGACACTAGATTTTTTGTGTGTTTAATTTTTTGATTGTACTGTTTTTAGCTGTGCTAACTCCTTTTGTTTCGTAACATTCTGTTTGCAGTAATGGGGATATACAACTACCAGTCAATTCCTCCATAATGTTAACTCAATGAACCGGGCCTTCATGGCCTCATTTCACATCTCGTTTTTTTCGGGTATTCTTCATAATCCCGCGTTATTTATGTACATTTCTGTTCTTTAGTTAATTATAATTTGGGTGTAAGTTATTTTTTTTATTAGTTCGAACGTTAATCTCACAAGCTTATATGCACTATCAGTTTTATAATTGTGTTTAATTTGGTTTTAGAGTTGAAAAAGTAAGATCACTCCTCGGTTCCGCATCGATGTTCCAAGGCCTCCAACTAAGTCTTGTAGCAGTACATGATTTGTGTAAGAAGAGTGAAACTTTTAAAAGAGCTTAAATCATTAAAGTGAAGAAACTATGCCTCTATTGTATGTCTTCTTTAAATATTAGTGTCGGTCTTTAGGTGCCAACTGCTTCTCCCTCCATTTCTTATAAAAGGCAACTACATATTTTGAGGTTGAACTTTGACCATCTATACAAAAACAATATTTTGAAAGTACTTTTAAAAATTGATGTAATGTAATTTTTATAATACACATCAAGAGGTATTGGCAGTCGAAATAAAATATTGAAAACTAGACGTGCCTTATAAAAAGAAATGGAGGTCGGGGATATTGGTAGTTGTACATGCCTGTAACCACCGATGTAGAGTTTAGAAGCTAACTGAATTTTTGGGCATATGATCGTTTTACTTCTAACGAGCAATTTTTTTTACTGGGAAATGGGAATACATGGTACTGGTACTCTTAAACAAATTGCACCATATATGTAATATTGGAGTCGAATAAAGTGTGTGGATACCTGTATGATATGGTACAATTGATAGTAAAGGAACTTCAACTTTGTACTGCACCCCAAATCACTGTGTAACTGTGTTGTATTCTGCATTATGTGTTATGCTTTTAAAGGAATACAAAAACTCACGGTGCTACATGTTTTTAGCAAAGACTTTAACATCTTGGTAAGGCTTATCTCTAAATTGCCAAGTGCAATGCGCATTTCGATTTCTCTTCCTAATTTAATTAAATTTTTTTCATCCATTAAATTTCATTGCAATGCATTATAAAAGGTTTTGGTTTTCATTTTTCCTAAATCGAATCTTGTGAAATTATTTCTTGGGTACGCATTCAAAGAGCGCATTGGCTCTGGCTCCCTACAGGTTTTGATTATAGTATCCTACAGGAGTTGTAGTGCGCCATGAGATGCACATTAATCACTGAGCTTTACTGAGATCAGAAAAGGTTGTACTCTATCTTGAATTAATTGACTGCCCGAAACTTGTTCTCAATCTTGAAACATGGATGACATTAGAAAACTTAGAGAAATCAATTACAAACCTTGACCATCTAAAGAAATGTGTGACTTCTAGGAGGAGGGAGTATATGTTTGAACAATGTAGTTATAAAGACAGGAGGTAAAACTTGGCAGTTGGATATATATAGTTTATATTCAAGCTTGTATCATTTCATTATTTTCCCTAAATCAAGAACCAAGTTCGGAATAAGTCAGGGCGTTATGACCTTAAACTGGTCGTCTATATATAGTGTTGTAAATAATAGGGACTTATTGTGCTTTCTATGGTCACATCTTACTATCCACCTACATCTTGATTTCAGCAGCTCCTGTACAACTGCTATACAATAAGACAAGATGGTTCGAGGACATTTATCAGACTCTTCAGGAACACAGAACATTTCCTTTCAGTTTGTTTTCCGAGAAACGGAAGAGAATTAGCATTGAAGATTAGTTAGATAATAGTTCGATCAACATGTTCAGGAGTTGTTAGATGGAAAGCACTGGCCGGATTTACGGGAGCACAAAAATGACCAGAGAATATGCAAGCATGGGCGGTAACAGGTCCACAAGCTCTACTTCCCTTTAGATTCTTCAGGACTGGGCCAACGACTGATCTCCCATAGCCTTGAAAACTTTGTGTTTTCTTCTGCTAGGATTAAGAATGAGGAGGAAAGTAATTAATGGGAATTGTAGCCTTTATGAAAGGCGTATGGAGATGCTGCAGCAAAGTCATTTGTGTGTATCCTCTAAAGTGAAAAGAGGTTAATCATCAAGTGAAAAGACTACAGTTTGGAGTATTCTTATATATTGTGGTTTAAAAAAGCGAGAAGCTAATAACTTAGAGATTCAACTTCTTAATTGTTACGCGCCC
This sequence comes from Spinacia oleracea, assembly GCF_020520425.1. Lineage (NCBI taxonomy): Eukaryota > Viridiplantae > Streptophyta > Magnoliopsida > Caryophyllales > Amaranthaceae > Spinacia > Spinacia oleracea. The sequence continues at coordinate 134,085,083 of NC_079489.1, read as the reverse complement.
AAATATTTCCATATACTTATTAGGTTCGGGTTTTACCATGCATTTTGGAAATTATTTTTCTATATCTTGAAAAAACAAGTGAGGCGTAGAAGTTATTTAGAAATTGAATTATATATGATCTAAGTGGACTCATAGAAGAGTGGAAAATAATACTCAGTAAACAATTGGAAAATAGGTGTAAAAGTTACAAAAAATTGGAAGAGCGACTCATAAAAAATTATGCTCAAAAGTAGCAATTGTAAAAAGTTATGGAGGGAGTACTCCGTTATATAATTACCGATAGCTTTCCTATGAGATTGCTTTATAGTTTATACATAAAAACAATTTTCCCTATATCTTTGTTTTTAATTTTTATAGAATTGAATTTTTTTTATTTTTTTTTTCTGGTAAGAATCATCAGAATTTTGATGATGACAGGCAATTCTTAAGCACAAATTTTTGTTTATAATGGGTGTACAATAAATATTGTACACCGGAGTAAAAGTTGACTCAAAATGCTTAAAAATTACATTTATATATGTAAAAGTTATCTATTTTTTAATGATAAATTTTTTCATTTGAATAAATATTACTTTTCAAAATCACTAATAATGTATAAATTAATCATTTAACCCTTTAAAATGTTTATCTATTAACTTTTTTATTTTATAATATAAAAGTTACAGAAAATAGGTTAAAGTTATGAAAAACTGCATAAAAGTTATCTTGGTGTACAATAAATTTATTGTACACCTTGTACACGCAAGACCTTTTGATTCTTAAGATGGTACGATTAGCTCCTCCCAAAAGGAAAAAGCTGAAGATACTCCATAATGTCTGCGGCATTGTTAGACCCTCCAGGTATAAACAAGCATAACTTTTTACTGACAGGAGAGATAAATAGTGGTTTTTAATTGACGCCAACATAACGTCCGTGTATTTACAGTGAAATGACGTTTATGCCCCCTCCCCACTCCCAATCTACGTCTCTCTCCTCTCTGATTTTCCGGCCACCATAACAGAAGCAAATTACAGATATTGAAAATTACAGAAATGCCAACTTATCAACGATGGCAAAACTTACAATGGTACATTTGTGTTCTCGAGATTTTCTTTACAAGAACTAATGAACTAATGAACTATACAATATACGTTTGCAAGGACCGCGATTTAAATAGCTTTGAGTACAACAAAAATGAGAGACATGGATTCCGATCAAATCAAACTATCAAAAATAAATAAAAACAGACTAACACCTTCAAAATCATCTGAAGCACCACCATTACACCATATGGCTCCACGGTCCACACTGCATCAGTGAACAAATTAGGGATGACGTTTACAGCTCGTACTCCTGCCTCTAGGGCGACCGGTTAGTTTAGTTTTTTTTAAAAAATTGGTGTGGCACGCTTTTTTGCACCAGAGACCACGGCCAGCTGCACAAGATCTGCGACGCGGCTGTGTAGCTGCCGCAAAAAGCATGCGGCTGGGCTCTGTTTTATTTCAACAAAAAACTTCGTTTATTATTTCTGAAAACCCTTATTTTCGTTTATTATTCTAAGTTATTTAATTGGTTTTTATAATGTAATTATTTAATTGTAATATTTGTTTTAGTTATAAGATTATGTAAAACTCCATGAATTGGAGTGTATTCCATTGATCATATATATAGGGATTATAATATGATTCCTAATAAAATTAGGAATACTAAGAGATAAAATCCTACAAGATTTGTATCTGTATCACACCCCGTAGTCGTAGCCGGAGGAAGTCGTACGCTAAGACTGGATCTAAAATCCAAAAACAATTGTCGAGGAAGGCCCTTAGTGAAAATGTCTGTAAACTGATACCGCGAAGGAACATGTAACACGTGTACCTGACCCAAAGCTACTTTTTCGCGAACAAAATGGATGTCTATCTCCACATGTTTGGTGCGCTGATGTTGGACATGGTTGCTAGATAAATAAATAGAACTGCCATTATCACAATAAACAATGGTGGCCTGACGTAGAGGGCAATGTAACTCTAGAAGAAGGTTAAGTAGCAAACACGCCTCTGCAACGACGTTTGCGACGCCTCTATATTCTGCCTCTGCACTTGATCTAGAAAGAGTAGGTTGACGCTTAGAGGACCAAGAAATAATATTGTCACCTAAGAAACAACAATATCCTGAAGTCGAACGGCGATTGTTAGGACACCCACCCTAATCTGCATCAGTATATGTAATCAAGCACAAAGTAGATGTAGGATATAAGTGTAATCCGTGATCATGGTACCCTGAATATAATGCAGGATGCACTTTAATGCATTCAAATGAGGCTCCCGTGGATCAATGAAAAAAAGACATACATGTTGCACCGCATAGGCAATCACTACAAGAAAACTAAAAATTAGCGACCGCTAAAAGTAGTCGATAAAACAGCGTTTTTGGTCGCAAAAAAATTTACCGACTAAAAATAGTCGTAAAAGGTTGTCGGTGATAGCCTGGTCGGAGTTTGGAAAAATTCCGACTATAAAGTAATCGGTAAAAATTTCTGACTACTTTACCCGGAAAAATCACCGACTAACTAAGCAGTAGGTAAATTACCGACTACTTTTTTAGTCGGTAATTTTCCGACTACTTAGTTAGTCACTAAATTAACGACTACTTGGTAAAATGATTTTTGAAAATAAAAAAAAAATTGAAACCTTACTGGTTTCCATTTGAAGCTTCTACAAGAAAACCAAAACCATCCACTGAAAAATACCAGCAATAGTTTTTATATCTCCAAATTTCAAATCAAACATATAACAAATTGAAAAAAAACTCAAAATTTTATATCATAAGAAGTTAATACAATTACAGATGATGAAAATTAAAGAATAAAAAAAAGTTCAACAAATTTAGATCTGTCTTGCTCTTTAATTTCTTGCTCTTCTAATAATAAAAAAAAAAAATCTCCTTCAATTGTTCAATTTCTTGAATCAAAACAATTCCAATAAAAAACTCTCCTTCAATTTCTTGCTCTTCTATCTTCTTCTTTGAGCTGCATCCAAAATAAACAAAACAAACAAATTATAAAAGTAAAAAAAATGAAATTCGCACAGAATAATCAATAAAATAACAAAATACGGATGAAACATCATTTCATTTACCAATCAAACCTAAAGCTGGATCCCCTAATAAAAGAAATATATTTTTGAAAGAAGAAAGTCATTAAGAGTGATCAAAACCAGCAACTGAAAAACCAATCAACTGAAAAATACCAGACTACTTTTAACAAAAAAAAACCAATCAAACCCGAACAAAATGATTAACCCGAAAAACCCGAAAATTTACCTTGAGTTTATGAATTCACCCGATCTTCATTTGCATAATAGAGAGGATGAAATGATGATAAGAAGGGAGAAATGATGAAGAGATTGAATATTATGAAGAACGGTTGGGAGGAGATAGAAGGAAGAGGAAGGTGAGAGAAGAAATTAAAGAGGACGGCTGTGAGGAGGAGAGAGAGGGGGGTTGTTAAGGCTTTTTTCTCTTATATATGGGCTAGGGTTAGGGGGAGAAAGCCCAAAGTAGTAAAGCGTAATAAATTATACCGACTACCCTAAGATTTTCAAAAAACAAAAATTAGCCATACAGTCGGTAAACGTAAAAATATAGTCGGTAATTTACCGACTATCTAAAAAATGGTCGGTAATTTACCGACTACCCTAAAAGTGGTCGGTAATTACCGACTACTCTTAAAATGGTCGGTAAATAATTTTTTAATGACTACTTTTATAGTGGTCGGTAATTTCAGTCGGTAACAGCCCGGTTTCTTGTAGTGAATGTTAGGGCGGGTAAATGTAAGGTACTGTAGAGCACCTGCCAGAATGCGGTTCTGAGTTGGGTCCGCCACTGGAGGACCTGAATCTGCACTAAGCTTTGAATTAGAGTCAACATGAATGGCAGCAGGCTTACAAGTCTCCATGACGGCACGTTCCAAAAATTCTTGTGCATACTTTGTTGAGAGAGAAGCATATAAGGAGTACGGGAGACAAAAATTCCAAAAACTAATTAAGGGGCCCCAAATCAGACATCGGGAATTCTGTTTTCAAATGGGAGATCAATCTGTCACGCAAAGCATCAGATAATGTGCATAAAATAATATAATCAACATAAAATAGAAGGTAATTCATGTCATCCCCATACTTAAAAGTAAACAAGGATGTGTCACGTTTTGCAATAACAAAACCCATATGTAATAAAAACTGAGCAACCCGTTGATAAAATGCACGAGGAACCTGTTTAGGGCCATATAGTGCCTTACGGAGTAAACAGACATAATTGGGAGTGCGTCTGTCAACAAAACCTGGAGGTTGATGCATATAAACTGTCTCCTGGAGATCACCATGTAAGAAAGCATTTGTTACATCAAGTTGGTGAATAGACCAACGCCTAGCCATAACTAGGCCCAAAACTGTGTGAATGGTAGCCGGTTTGACCACTGGGCTAAATGTCTCATCGCAATCAACTCCCTTTTTATGCGACCTGCCATCACAAACAAGTCTAGCTTTGTGCCGTAGAAAGTAACAATTATCATTTTATTTATGAGAAAAAAATCCACATGCAATTAACACTATTCACCCTCGTAGGCTTAGTCACCAAATCTCATGTCCCAACATTAATTAAAGCACCATATTCATCGTGCACCGCCACATTTCAATTTCGGTTAGTTAAGACTAATTTATGGTTTTTGGGAATGGGAGAGCGATGGAGAGTTGGGCCACTAGGAAATATGGATAGGTCGTATTTTCGCGTTGAAAATTTAAACCTGACCGAACACATTCTCAAATTTTTGGCTATACCCGGGTACAACCAAAGCTGGCTGTACCCCCATCCAAAACGATGTCGTTTTGTGTTGTTTAAAATGAACATTAATATACTGGTACAAAAATGAACATTTACTATTCGGAAATGAACATTTATTTATTTATTTATTTGGAATGAACATTTACTATTTTGGAAATGAACATTTATTTATTTATTTATTTGGAAACAAACTACAAAAATGAACATTTACTATTTCGGAAATGAACATTTATTTATTTATTTGGAATGAACATTTACTATTTTGGAAATGAACGTTTAATTATTTATTTATTTGGAAATAAACAATATAGACGCTTGCAAAAACATAAAAGACCAATGAAGTGAACAATTTCATTATGAACATTAACCATATATTTATTGTGAACAAACAAATAAACAAGAAAGAACAAATAATTCAACAAAAAAGAACAAACAATATAAAAAAGAACATAAAATTCCAAAAAAAAGAAATGAACATTTACTATTTTGGAAATGAACATTTATTTATTTATTTGGAAATAAACTACAAAAATGAACATTTACTATTTCGGAAATGAACATTTATTTATTTATTTGGAATGAACATTTACTATTTTGGAAATGAACATTTATTTATTTATTTGGAAATAAACAATATAGGCGCTTGTAAAAACATAAAAGACCAATGAAGTGAACAATTTCATTATAAACATTAACCATATACTTATTGTGAACAAACAAATAAACAAGAAAGAACAAATAATTCAACAAAAAAGAACAAACAATATAAAAAAGAACATAAAATTCCAGAAAACAGAACAAACAATACAACAATTATGAACAATTTTATGATGAATTTTAAAGCCAACATGAAAGAACAAACAATACAACAAGAAAGAACAAACAATAAAGCAGATAATTATTATGAACAAACAAATAAACAAGAAAGAACAAATAATTCAACAAAAGAGAACAAACAATATAAAAAAGAACATAAAATTCCAGAAAAAAGAATAAACAATACAACAATTATGAACAATTTTGATGAATGAATTTAAAAATCAACAAGAAAGAACAAACAGTACAACAAGAAAGAACAAACAATACAAAAAGAAAGAATAAAAGATTAATGAAGAGTTTAATTATGAACATTAACCATATGATTATTATAAACAAACAAATAAACAAGAAAAAACAAACAATATAAAAAAGAACATAAAATTCCAGAAGAAATAACAAAAATACAACAATTATGAAAATTTGATGATGAACTTAAAAAACAACATGAAAGAACAAACAGTACAACAAGAAAGAACAAACAGTACAATAAAAAAGAACAAACAGTCGACAAGAATGAACAAATAATATGAGCGCGTCGTTTTTGGGGGATACAGCTAGAGCTGGCTGTACCCGGATACAACAATTAGCGATTGAAACACATTTAATTAAACGGTTGAATTGGGGTAGTTGGCCTATTTAAATTAAACGTGTCAAAAATCTTAATCCAATCCATTTTTATTAGGTTGGGTTGGTGGGTTGGATCAACTTATGCTACTCTAATAATTGGTTAGATACCACTGTATAAAAGTCTGATTTTGTGAGTAACTTTTTAAGCATGTAGAAACCTTAATACAATTTTTTTGCCATTTATCGGCGTTAACTACACATGCGGATTAATTTATTCTCATTAATGGATTATCGCAAAAAAAGTTTCTCAACGTCAAATTAATCTCTCTCCATATAACACATAGCCCTGTTTAGCTAGGAGCTATTAGAGGTTAATTGATTTGACCAACTGTTCTTTTTGCATTAATTGGTTGAATTAACTGTTTGTGTAAAAGTGTTTGGTAAATTAGTTGCTTAATAAATAAAATGACCATTAAAGACAGTGACATGCTTTGCTGCTGGGTATTTTATTTCTTATTAATGTTAGAAAAATAATTAATAAGTTAATTATTTTCTCTTTATTTTTTGAATAAACATTGAATAAATATAATAAATTTATTTTCCCTTCAATTTATTTTTAAAAAATTATTCTTAATTTAGTTATATTACAAGTATGATTGCAACAACTTTCAGGTGCTTCAAAATGCTAATATAAAATTTATTACAACAAGAAACGAGTAGCAAAAGGGGTAAAATGAAAAAAAAGAGGTGTGAGCAATGTTTTCAGGAGGGAAATAATGTAGGGTGTTAAGCTTGGTAAGTATTGTAATTTTAGGCAATATTAGGACAAAGTAGTCATTTGACATTCACGTTCTCTAATCTCTAATTACAAAAGACTCCTACGTTGAGCTTTTTGACTATTAGCTTCTCACCCCAAAACTATCCTAACCAAACACTTCCACTTAGATTTTTTAAAAAGTCAAACCTTTAATTTACCTCAATAAACTTTTTCTCTCAAACCTCTTCTAATCAAACACCCCATAATAAATCATGGAGTGCTAGCAAGGTTTTAATTGCAAGGTTTTAACGAAAGGCCTAGCCCATCAACTATTGTTTTGAATCAAATGATTAGAGGTTATTCTCACAGTGGCACACCACAAAATTCAGTATAATTGTACCCTAGAATGATGTATGAAGGAATCTTGTCCGATGAATACACCCATTCTTATCTTGTAAGTGCTTGTTTGATTTAGTGCTTCAAACTAGTATAATACCCGTGTGATGCACGATTTATAATCTAAATATAAATTTATATGAAATCTAAACTATTATGATAGACAATTATTATCAAAATAGAGCTTATATATGTGTATTCTCCTAATTAAAATTAATGATCGATAAATTTGTTATTGCTTCATACGATGTATTATTTATTTATTTTTTAAAAAACAAAAGAGGGTACCAAAACAAAACTATTTCATCCACATTTCATGACTTGTGGCAAGCATAAAGTTATTATCATCCAACCTTAACTTCGATAGTCATACTCATTTAATACTTGCCCTTATACCTCATTACCCGACCACCTAACACTTACTCTAATCATTTACATTATTCAGTTATATATGACTTTGAGGCGGGGCGTGGCCTCCAAACTCCTACCTTCTAAAATGCTCATTTTTATCCCCGCCACCCACAATTAGAACAACACCCCCACTCTTCCTAATCCCCTTCTCATGGGGTAAAAAATAAATTCATCCCCGCTTCACCACCCATTCGTGTTCCAAATCCACCTCAAATTAACTCACCTTTAGGCTCAACATTTTCTTTTGGTAAGAGAATTTTGAATTTTAGTATAGAGTCATCGATAATTCGGTTGTTTGATTAGAGTAATTGTATGAATTAACAAAACATAGTAATGTGTAGGTTAGTAGTAAAAGAAATGTTGATAAGTTCATAATCAATTAGATGAACGATAAGCGAGGCAGGCATGTCCAATCTAAAATTCATCTTCGCCCCGTCACCCGTGACGAATACGTTTTGTAACCCTATCACCTAGGGGTGAAAGTTCGGTTTTCGGTTTGGATTAAGGCCCAAACCGAATCCAAACCGAACTAATTCGGTTATCATTTTTTGAAACCGAATCCAAACCAAATAACCTTTTAATCCAAACTAAATCAAACCGAATTTTTAATTTTCAGTCCAATCCAAACCATAAAACCGAATTTTCATGGGCCTTTCATTTAGGCCTATTTAGGGCCTATATTATACATGGATTTAGCCAATTTTCAAGCCCTTATTATACTTTTTAGCCGAGTTCGATTTATTCGGTTTTAGTTCCGTTTATTCGGTTTCAAACTTTTCAGTCCAATCCAAACCATAAAACCTTTTTTTTTAAAAAAATCTCAGTCCAAACCGAACCGAATAGAAAAAAAACCGAACCGAACTTCTTAATCGGTTCGGTTCGATTTTCGGTTTTTTGCTACAAAACTTTCACACCTACTATCACCCACCAAATTTTCCTCCATCCCCGCCCACTTCAAGCAGATGAGCGGGGTTTCTCCCAAAAATACAGCCCCACTGACAATCTATATTCAATAAATAATTCACTTTGCCTTTCAGCTAACTTTTGAATATTTTAGACAATCATTGTCATATGGTTGTGAATATTTTTATATTGAAGTAGATTCTCGATCATTTAAAAGATTAAGAAACTATTAAATGGAACGATAAGGAGAAAGTTATAATTGTGAGAAAGAAAAGATGCTAAGTAATTAAACAATTTCTTTTAATAATCATGTTTTAGACAACCTTGTTAGAGACTACTTTGTATATTGAAGCAAAGGGCAAACATTTATTATACATATCCGCAATGAAACAAATTCTAAATAAAAAATGATCGTACATACAGTTAGTCATTAGGGAAAAAAAGTAAACTATTTTAATACATGCTAAAAGATGTTTACGAATTTTTATTAATATTTTGGACAAATCATTGTCGTACGGTTGTGAATATTGTGATATTGAATCGAGTTTAGTAAAGACCTATTATAGTAATATTAATCTCTTATATCAGTTGTACATAAACAATAATGACAAAACTGATGCATTATTATTTGACCAATTGTCTCAAATAAAATAAATATTTCGTACCAATAGAGAAATAAAAAATAACGACATAAATTAGGTGCATAATAATTTTTAACAAATCAACTCAAACAAAATAAATACTCCGTATCGAGATTTTATTTATAAAATTAAAAGTATATTCTTCTTTTTATAAGATATCCATATTGTATATTTATTTGTTATACATCTCATACTTATTTGTTTTACAACCTTCATGTGATAAGTTACTACACGTATATCAAATAGATTCTTTCACGTTGTATATCTATAATGTATAAATGGTCTTACACGTACTCTATATGCTTATCTTAATTTTAGTATAGTATAATAGTTCTTTACTAACATAATAGGTCTTATATTAGGATAAGAAATATAAATAATCATTGAACTTAACATAATTATATCATTTTGTTTTTGAATAGTTATATACTACGTATCTTGTAAGAGTATAATTATAGCATATAGATTCATGAGATCACATTGATTTGATTAACTAATGTGTAAATAGAAAGAATAATTATTTAATGTAAATAAATAATTTATAAGGATTAATTATTTATATTATATATTTAATTATTTTTTATATTAAAAGAGAGGCGAATCAATGAGTGACATTTGTCATCACCACATTGATTTCATCTCTTTTAGTATAATATATAGATTTGTGATCTTCCCGTTGGATTTAGTGCTTCAAATTTGTGATCTTCCTGTTAGATTTAGTGCTTTAAATTAGTTTTAGTGATCCTTAAGATCCTGTTCTGTTCAACTTATTTTAACTTATTTCAGACAAAATAAGTTTAGATAATTTCAGTTAAATTCAGATAAGTTCAGATAATATAAGTTCAGCAAAAATAAGTTTTTTCATATATTTTCAAACACAAATAAATTTCAGACAAAATAAGTTTTTTTTCAGATAAAATAAGTCCAGATAAGTTCATATAAGTTCAGTTAAGTTTAGATAATACAATTCCAGTCAAAATAAGTCCAATAGAACGGAGCCTAATTTTAGGAACATGAATATTATTAGTGGGCAGTAATGAGTTAGTGGGTTATTCCACATTCTAGCAATTTAATATGTTTATGAGCCCATGTTTATGAGCCCATAAAAAGTTCTTAATGTAACCTAATTAATTGAATTGAATGAAATAGTAGTATAATTTTGCTACACTATTTTTTCCCCTCTCATCTCTATTATAATTAACATGGCATCAGTGCCAGATAGATCTTTTAAAAAAAGGAGTGAGGGAGAATGAAAAGTAAGCCATTGCGGGTCTTCTTTTGTTTTATGAGGGAAAAAATGAATAGGCAAACCACCATGGCTTGAGTGGTTGAAAAAAAAGAGTTCATGATGATGATTATGATTATGTGAATTATGGGTGAAGAAAGCTAGTCCTTCACAAGTTTGTACGGAGAGAGGGGCTCCGAAAATATGACGTTTGTGATAATGCGCATCAATCAATTGTGTAAAATGATGAGACGTGCAACACAAACGACAGTGTCAGCAAGATGTGAAAGTTGACGAGAAGTAAGTCAAATAATTGATAGAATGAAGTAGGTAGTTATGGTTATGGCAGAAAAATTCTCCATGGACTTGATAAGTTGGAAAACAAGCTAATTTTGCTTCAAATGTGGAAGAAGATGGCAAACCCTTCATGGAGTTTGAGAATTGATGTTTTGGTCAAGGTTAAAGGTGAAGGTCGTGAAAATATTATTATTATTATTATTATTATTAAAAGTTTCAATAAGTTCCAATAAGTTCAGATAAGTTTCAATAAGTTCCAATAAGTTCAGATAAGTTCAGATCAGATAAGTTTAGATCAGTTCAGATAAGTTGAGGTCAAATAAGTTGAACAGAACGCACCCTAACTTAGAATTTTGCTGCTTCTGGGATTATCAGATGTGGAGATTTTGACAGGCGTTTAGAATATTTTATGGGAGCAAGGAGGCAGTGGCGGATCTTGGCCAAAAAATTACAAGGGGTCAAGGTTTGAAACTTTAACATATTAATGAATATAAGATTATAAGTGCATTCAATCAATATATCACCGGCATTTTATATGTATATTTTAACTTGTAAAATTTATAGTTTCAAAAAACTTATCAGGGACCGGGCCCCGAATGGCCCCGGTGGAAGGTCCTCCTCTGCAAGGAGGAGAAATGTTACATCGTGCATAAGAGAGAGAAAAATGGAGGGAAATATAAAGGAAAATGAATTGTAGGTGATTTTAATTGTCGTGATACGTGGGTGGTCAACGCCTGATAAGAAAGTCAATGATATGTTTACAAGATGATTATTTTGACAAAATAAAGTTACTCATGTTCTTTTTGCTGTAAAATTTACATGGGGTATATCATATTTTTTTTTTTTGGTTACCACGTGGTTTACTATTAGGGCTAAATTGGATTCAGGTGAGTTTTGGGTAGATAAGTTCCAATTCCCTCCCAATTTTTGTTGAGGGGCACCGAACATGGGTTCTTCCTACCAAGTTTATCCTCAATCACCGAACCAAAAGACAATTGATTGAGGTATATCATATATGGTTGTTCACAAAGTTAGACTTTTTAAGATGGGTTCTCACAAATTTTCCATTATCGCTCGTAGATATTCAAAACTGAACGATTTTATTGATTATATTAGGGAAACTTATGGTATTTTAAGATAAATGAGAGAACTTTTCTTATGCTTCTAATTTCAAGAATTTAATTATGCCACTAAAGTTAACAAATTTTAATTTTAAATGTGGTAATTAATGCGCTTGTTATTTGGTGTGTTCATTATCAGGATGACATTACTTCTTGGACCTCCAAGGTCAGGAAAAACAACATAACTTTTAGCTCTTGCAGGGATGCTTGTTAACAGTGAGCTAAAGGTGTGTTCTCTTATTCTATTGTTGTTTGCGGTAATAATAATAACAAAAGGTCTTGCGCGCACAAGGTGTACAATAAATTTATTGTACACCAAGATAACTTTTATGCAAATTTTCATAACTTTAACCTATTTTTCTGTAACTTTTATATTATAAAGTTAGATAAACATTTTAAAGGGTCAAACGATTAATTTATACATTATTAGTGATTTTGAAGAAATAATTTTTATTCAAATGAAAAAATTTATCATTAAAAAATAGATAACTTTTACATATATAAATGTAACTTTTAAGTATTTTGAGTCAACTTTTACTCCGGTGTACAATATTTATTGTGCACCCATTGTAAATAAGAATTTGTGTAATAATAATAACAATAATTTGTCAAAAACCACTTTAAAAACAATGCAAGAAGAACTAGATTCATAATTTTTTGGAAAAATTGAAATTATCGGTCCCAACTATGGGCAGATTTACTTTAAAAGGTCCCACTTTTGATTATCTCAAAGTTTTCCTAACTATAGATAGTTCTTTCCAAAAATGGTCATTTAGTTAAATTAAGTGTTATACTTAATTAAGACTCATATCTTTCATGCAATAATCATATTTTTTTAATTAAATAAAGTTAACGGAATTGTATAATATGCTTAAATGAACGTAATTACCAGTTTAATTAAGCTAAAAGACCATTCTGGGAAAACACACCGCAAAGTTGAGACCACTCTAAAATAATCAAAAGTTGAGAGCTTTTAAAGTAAAGTGACCATAGTTGAGACTGTCACTATCAATTTTTCCTAATCTTTTCTTCTAACGACCACCATTCAGGTGTTGACTAAGCACGTGCCACACACGTGACTACTTCAACACATGTTTCTTCTTGTATTATGTCACATGAGTTAATGATGATTTCTAATGATTGATTTCTGCTCTTAATTTCGTCATTATATCTTCTGGATTGGGAAATAGGTAACTGGAAAGATAACGTATTGTGGCCATGAGCTAAATGAATTTGTTCCTAGGAGGACTTGTGCATATGTTAGTCAAAATGATCTTCACCATGGATTGATGACCGTCAGAGAGATCCTAGATTTTTCTGGGCAATGCTTAGGAGTAGGAACAAGATGTGAACTGCTCAAGAACTCTTAAAACGAGAAAAACTACGAGGATTGAAGTCGGATCCAGAGGTTGATGCATTCATGAAAGGAGTAGCTATCAAAGGCCATGAAACAAGCCTTATGACGGAATATTTGCTCAAGGTCAGTGATCATCTTCTCGATCTTTATCATAATACGTATAAACCAACTCTTGAGCAGCTTGATGTTCACCTAAAATATCTAAAATGACCTTATACTTTATGAAAAATGGTTTGTCATACATGTTTTGAAATTAACAAACTTGCATCGTGTGCGTATAAATTTACTTCATCTGTTTCAAAATAGTTACAACAGTTTGTTTTTTGCACTATTCACGTAATCTACCATGTTTTTTTTTTATGATTTATACTTTAGGAAAAAACATATTTGCGTGGGATCTTCACTACAAGAATTTGTATCTTTAATGACAACCTAATAACGATGGGTAAAAAATTCCGTCGCAAAAACTTTTTGTGACGAAGCTAACAACCAAATAAAGACGGGAACAACCGTCGTAAATGGCTTTTACGACCGGTTAACGACGGGATTTTCCATTAATGACATCCCATTTTATGACGGATTCGCAACAGAAAATTCCGTCGTTAATCAACGATTATTGGCCTTTAGCGTCGGGATTTTCCGTCATTAATGGTACAATTTCTAGTGTTGTTAGATTTTTCTTAATGTATATTTTGTGAAAATTAATTTATTATAATTTTACTTATCAGTAATTAAAGATATTAATTATTTAAGATGCATTGGCAAGCGTGAAAAAAAAGTGTTCCAACTAAAAAGAATGATGTATTAGTTAATTTAATGTATTTAAAAAGTTAACCTTTTTTTAAACAAGTGCAATTAACGTTGTATTATTTACATTTGACAGATACTTGGGTTGGATATTTGTGCTGATACCATTGTGGGGGATGATATGAGGAGAGGTATTTCTGGTGGTGAAAAGAAGCGTCTTACCATTGGTAAATTCCCATTAAGAAAATAAGAAAATTTCAATTCATAATATAATCACAAACTTTTCAGAAAGACCGATCTACGATAATATATTGTGTGGCGGCTTAAAAGAGGAAGGTTATCCGCACTTGTTCTGTTATTTTAGTTACCCTTATTGATGTTATAAATTTTCCTTATTTTCAAGGCTATTATCTAAAATGGTAGAGCAATGTACAATATTGTACATGGTGTGGGGTCAAGCTCCACGTAGCCTACTACATATATTACACTTGTGTATTGGTGTATATTTTCATTGTTGGTGTTGTATTGGTCATAGTTATAACTTGTAACAAGTATATCACTTTTGATCAGGGTCACTTAATTGTTTATTGTTAGGGTCGCATTGTTCAATGGTTAGGGTCACATTTATCCTTGAGTAAGGTAACTTTAGTCCTCGAATAAGATCACTTATATCTTTAGTCTAGTTTACTTTTATATTTGGATGTACAGTAAAATACCGTAGATCAGGGACACACAAAAGTTTTTATAATTTAATACGTAGAATATATACTTATGATTTTTAGATGTTTACATATGTAGGTGAAATGCTAGCAGGACCTGCAAAAGTATTGTTAATGGATGAAATATCAACTGGATTAGATAGCTCAACCGCATTTCGGATATGCAAATACATAAGTGAAATGGTTCACATAATGGACATGACAGTAGTTATCTCATTGTTGCAACCTACTCCTGAAGTATTTCATCTTTTTGATGATATTATTCTTCTCTCTGATGGCGAAATTGTGTACCAAGGCCCGCGTCACCATGTCCTTGATTTCTTTGAATATGTCGGTTTCAAGTGTCCAAAACGAAAATCAGTGGCAGATTTTCTTCGAGAAGTTACCTCAAAAAATGACCAACAACAATACTGGCCATACATATATATTCCTGCTCCTCAACTTGTTCAAGATTTCCAATCTTTCCAAGTTGGAAAAGAGTTGGCATCAGAACTTAATATACCATATCAAAAAGCTGAATCTCACAGTTTTTCTTTGGTAAAAGAAAAGTATGGTATCTCAAACAAGGAACTGATTAAGGCATGTTTTTGGAGGGAATGGTTGTTGATGAAACGAAATGCTATACTATACATATTTAAAAATGTCCATGTTATGATAATGTCGTTGGTTATGATGAGTGCATTCTATAAGACGAAGATGCATCATAAAACTTATGCTGATGGTGAGAAATATTTAGGAGCTATATTTGCCAGTCTCACAAATGTTGTGTTGAATGGAATGGCAGAAGTTACTTTAACAATTATGGGACTTCCTGTATTCTATAAACAAAGGGATTTCTTGTTTTACCCTGCATGGGCTTATGGATTACCTGTTTGGATCCTTAGTATCCCCTCTTCCTTCATCGAATCTGGATTGTGGACTATTCTAACCTTTTACACCATTGGTTATGCTCCTGCTCCCACTAGGTAAGTCTCAGTTATCCTCATCGATCGATGGGGTCATTTTTTCGGATATCAGATATGTGTGGCACCACACATATCAGCTAAAAGACAAATAGTTAAAAGACAAAACAGGAAGTATAATTCATATCAAAAAAACCATTATGTAAAAAACAGTAATTTTGGTTTAAAAACAGTACATTTAATTTCTTTTTTGTCTTTTTTTCTTATTTTGTCTTTTGCTATGAGATGCATTTGCAAGCACATATCAGATATCCGAAAATACTTTTTCATCGATAGATTAGTTTTTTTTTAAAAGTTTGTTATCTCTCTAATTTATACTCCCTCCGTCCCGGAATACTTGACCTATTTTCCTTATCGGGCCGTCCCTTAATACTTGACCTGTTTCTAAAAATGGAAATATTCTAACAATATTATATTATTTCTCACTCCACCCCTATTAACCCACCTACCCCCTACTCCATACAAAAAATAATTAAAAATTCAACCCCTACTCTCCCCCAACCCCACCCTTTACACATTTCCCACTAACTACATTAAAATAATACCCCACTATCAACTACTACCTATTAAATTAAATAAGTCAATTCAAGTCCCTTAAACTCCGTGCCGGTCAAACCGGGTCGAGTATTCCGAGACGGAGGAAGTATATGATATGCTTTTCAATCTATCAGGTTTTTTTGTCAGTGGCTTGCCTTCTTTTGTATCCACCAGATGGCTTTATCAATCTTCAGGATTCTTAGTGCTTTAGGAAGAACACTTGTTATTGCTAACACTTTCGGCATGATTGTGTTGCTAATTCTTTTCGTTCTTAGTGGTTTTATCATTGCAAAAGGTATGTTCATTTCTACCTTATCAATTCAAAGTTAATTAAAAAATAAACTTTCTTTCATTTTAACTAAGCAAATTTGTGAAAAACTATCTTATAAAATTGAGTTTTGTGAGAAATTACCTTATAAAAAAAATGTTGTAATTATCTTTCTTAATTATAAAAAACGTATGTTGTATGACACCGTGCATGCCTTTGGGTCAGACTATGGACAGTGATTCAAGATTTCGGAGTTGACTTTAATAGGTGTATCTCGTGGCATCTCACGAGAAACGGGTAATTAAATGGCACGTAAGATGCACATGGTAAAGCCAATCCTGAAATTTTGAGTCAACGTTCATAATTTGGTAAAATGTAATAACTTACAACTTAAATTTTTTTAATTATAAAGTACTCCCTCCGTCTCTTTTTGTTTTTTACGTATTTCATTTTGGGTGTTTCATTTTGTTCTTTACATTTCCTTTTATATTGTCACATAATGCATTAATATTCTATTAAAATTTGTGCCCAAATATTATTTTAACCAATTAAATCCATTGGACATTAAATATTTTTCATTTTTCCAATGTCAGATTTTTGATAAGAGTGAAAACATTATAAATAAACGTAATTTTTCTTGTTTAAACAAAAAAATAGAGGAATCTCAATGCACATTAAATAGTCGTTAAATCGCGTGAAAAACATCAAACGTAAAAAACAAAAAGAGACGGAGGGAGTAGTTAATTACAATAATTTTTTTTATAAGGTATTCTATATACCTGTTATTAAACATTAAATATTTATAACATAACTTTTGAAAAATTTCCTAAATTTTTTGAAGCTCTTAATTTTGATGATGCACGAAAGCTATACTTGTTATTAAACATTAAATATTTTCATACATAGGGGATATTGGCCGATGGATGATATGGGTGTTATTCTAGTAGGAACACGCACAAGAGGGGGGGGGGGTGAATTGTAATTGGAACTTTGGTAAAGTTTCTTGCGAAACTTAGAAACAATCAAGGAACTGAGAATAGAAAAGACAATAACAATAATTGTGAAAATTTCTTGACACTAATCAAGAAGAGAATTCCTTTTATTATAGTAATACCTCGATTACGATAATCTCTCAAACACAAGTTCCTCTCAAACTTGTGTTCCTCACAGTAATCTACTCTGATTACAACTCTTTTACTTCTCTCTCTCAGACTTAAACTCTAAGTCTAAACAGGATAACTCTATCCTCACTAATACAAAATACAATCCGTGTTTGGATAACTCTAGATATTAATGATGCTTTTGTGTGGATATAGGGCACTTAGGAACTTTGAATTAACTAGGACACAAACTGTTTTTAGAAAATCTTTGACAATACGTTTTTAGGAAAGCAAGAACTCTTAGAATGTTTGTGTAATTTTTCAGAAAACATACTTGCCATTTTATAGATTTACCCCTAGGGTTAGTTCCCTTCAAAACCTCAACTGCCAACTGCCAATGCTTTGTTCTTCACGTCCCTTGACTTGAGGAACAAGGGGAAGACCACTTCCCACGTTTCAGCAACAAGGCGGTTAGTGGTTTGACTCAATCAAACCCTAAAAGATTTTCTTCAACAGATTTTATTTGTTTACAAAAACTGTGGCAAATTTTTAGGAAAATAAGTTTTGATAAAATAACATAAAACGTAAATCTATTTTATAATAAAAACTTATTTTTATTTAATTACATGTTTTCATAAAAATTTCTTCCAGTAAAATAAATGACCTAATTAAATCACAAGTTCCTTGAGTACCCTATATATCTTTTGCAAAATTAATATTTACATAAAATTCTAAGTACATTAGACTACCTAGACTTTTATGTCTTCCTTTTGTCTGGAACTTGCAACTCAGAAGCTTCAGACGTTCCAGCTCAGGAACAATGATGAGTTCCTCTGTGTCTATCAAAGGAACTCGTGGCCATGAGTCTGTAATAGTTCTTGTGAGTATTCGGAACTCTTGATATGTAACTGTGTTGCTCCTCTTGTGACTTCAAACTGGAACAGATACAACTTCCAGCTCTGGAACTCCAATGACTGTTCCAAGTGTACATCAGGAACTTTACCATCTGATTCAAGTTCCTATCCTAATAGAAACTTGGGCATTTACCTGTCCAAAGTCATTAGCAACCATAATCAGGAAGTTTGCAATATGTGTGTGTCATCAACCAAAACTTAGGAACAACAATATTCCCCCTTTTTGGTGATGACAACACTTGCAAACTTTTTACAAATGAGAGTAAGCACAAACAGGAACTTATGCAGACTACTGTGAAACAGAACACAAAAATTGAAAAACAAAAGAGAAAGAAAAAAAACTTACAGAGAGAGTACACACAAGAGATTGATGCAGGAACTGGGATTGAGTGTACCTTGGAAGTTTGCACCTTGACTTCCCCCTGTTGACATCAACAAAAAGCATAGCACGAAATATAGCCATTCCAAACACAGTGCCCCACGATCAACGTTTGGCAAGTTAAGCTAGCCTCAAAGTATTAAACCAACTCACACAATAAAGTAAAAGCAAGCAATAATGATCAAAACTAGAAAACACAGAGATATGTAACCAAGCAAGTCAAAATAAGATGGAACAAATACCCAAGTTTTAAAATTATACAGACCAAAAGCAAATTAAAAAGATTGTTCCATGGCAAAAGATAATTGAAACATGGGATAGGGTGATTAAGCTTGAGATGGGGAACCAGAACCAGCAGTTTCTTCTATCACAGTCTCCTCAAAAGATTCCAGATTATTGATCTTGGTGAGAATTGTGGCACGAGTTGCATTGGCTTGTTCTGAGTAGTGGTGAAGAGTGGTTTGGAGAGTCTTGACACTGGTAACCAATGCGCCTATGTGAGCCTGCATTGAGCTGATCCTGTGATCTGTTCCCTCCTACAGTTCCACCAGACGAGTAACTGTTGCCTTCAGCTCCAATATCTGATCATCCTTTGTGTTCCAGGCACCCCCATGATCTTGAACATGTTCCTGTTCAGATGGAACACGACGAGCTTTGGACTTTTTGGAGGATCTGGGTGTTAGGTTATGATACATATGATATTACATAAATCATGCGGAAACAACCATTAACCCAGGATTACATATTATTTACACATAATCATATAGCATAATTTAGATGCATACTCTTTGTTGCGTGCCCTCCCTAGCTGCGCCCGAACCGAACAAGAACAAGTCTTTAGGACTCCAAGTGTCGTCCCTCCGTAGATAGTCCACAGTACGTCCGGATCCGCCTTAAGATTGACCAACTAGAATCGCCCTTAAGGTACTAGAATTTTCGGCACTTTTAAGCAAGATGTGTGGCTGAATTTTTCTCTCAAAAACTCACTTTGAATACTTTGAAAAACTCGTTATAAATTGTGAACCCAAGCCACATATTTATAGGGGTATGGAAAGGGAATTGGAATCCTATTCAGATACAAATTAATTAAACCTAGAATCCTACAAGAACTCTAATTTAATTAATTTATCAAATAGAATTAGGAATTTAATCATTAACCGAACTCTGCACGTTTTAGGAAACGTGCACGAACACAAACACTTACGCACACACACACGGCAGCCTCGATGGGCCGCCCATGCGTGCGTGCGAGCAGCAGCCCATGCAGCGAGGCCTGCGCGAGCCACAAGCCCACGCAAGCACCCGCGCGCGCTGCGCGCGCTGTGCGCGCTGCCACGGCCTGCTGGGCCTGGCCTTGCGCTGGGCCTGGCGTGGCTGTTTGTGTGGTGCGCTTGGCTTGCTGGGTGATGGCCTGGCTTCGTGCTGGGCCCTCGTCCGGCAGGCCTCGTCCGATGCTTATTCGTACGATACGCTTCCGATTAAATTTCCGATTCCGGAATTCATTTCCGATACGAACAATATTTAACATTTCCGATTCCGGAATTAATTTCCGTTTCGAACAAATATTTAATATTTCCGTTTCCGGAATTATTTTCCGATTCCGGTAATATTTCCGATTCTGACAATATTTCCGTTTCCGGCAATATTTCCGATTCTGGTAATATTTCCATTTCCGATAATATTTTCCGATACGTACCATGTTTCCGTTTCTGGCAACATCTACGACTTGGATAATATTTATATTTCCGATACGATCCATATTTCCGTTTCCGGCAATATCATCGTTTCCGGAGTATTCATTTCTTGCCTGTGACGATCTCAGCTCCCACTGAAACCAAGATCCGTCGATTCCGAATATCCATAGATGGAGTATCTAATGCCATTAAATACTTGATCCGTTTACGTACTATTTGTGTGACCCTACGGGTTCAGTCAAGAGTAAGCTGTGGATTAATATCATTAATTCCACTTGAACTGAAGCGGCCTCTAGCTAGGCATTCAGCTCACTTGATCTCACTGAATTATTAACTTGTTAATTAATACTGAACCGCATTTATTAGACTTAACATAGAATGCATACTTTCCTTCAGTCTCCCACTTGTCCTTAGGGACAAGTGTGCATTTCCTAATTCCTTTGTCGCTCGATGCTTGCTCTTGAACATAAGGTAAGAGTTGTCATCCTTATTATGTCCAGAGGTGTTCCTCGGTTTCAGAGTTCAACTGATCAAATAAACAGATAATCATAGCCTATGATTCATCCGAGCACGGCCATGCATTTCACAGTTTCTAGCTCTCCGAGTGGCCTTGTACAACTTTTAAGCATCTCATCCCGATTTATGGGAGGACAATCCCAATCTTGTGATCTTGAGATTAGACTTCGTTTGATAGGTGATTACCTGAGCGTTGCCTTTATAGCCTCCTTTTACGGTGCGACGGTTGGTCAACGTCAAAGCAACCAGTTCTCAAACAAGTAATCTCAAATCACTCAGGTATTGAGGATTTAGTGTCTAATAATTTAATGAAATTTACTTATGACAAACTTTCATCTCTTACAGTAAAGTTTCATAGGTCTTGTCCGATACTAGTCTTCCCAAAGTAAGTATCTATGCAAATGATTATGACATTGCCATGTCCACATAGTTCAAGAAACAGAACTACTAGTCATCTTGCATTCTAATCGTCTAACGTTTTCTATGCGTCCAATTTTATAGAAAACTCCGACTAGGGACCATTTTCAACCTTTGACATTCAAGTTCACTTGATAGACATTTCTTAGTCACAGGACTGGTCCTGACAGTCTATCTTGAATATATCGTCAAATTGAAGGGACTCATCATTTAATACTAAACCAAGATTAAATGGAATATGAAAATACATTTCATATATGATAAATGTTCAACCCCATTGTTTTACAACCATGGGCCTCAAACCCATCTTTAAAACAGTTCATGGAATTCAAAGCTATGCTTGATTTCCAGTGCTACAACGTGAGTGTTGCTTCTCACTTGTTGCATAGGTTTAGTTATCATGCTTTGCCAATCTTAATATCTTTTTCATCGAATGATATTCGAGATAGGATGATAAGATCTTTTGAGTTTGTTTATTATGTGATCTAGTCTTTCTTACTTCGATAGTGGTTCTACGCATTTTACAATGAAGAGCCATCAAGTTAGCAGACATGTGATCCACCCAAGTTCAATGAAGAACTCATTAATATAAACAACTCTGTTTTATTGCTTCTTAGGCAATAAGTACTTTTACTTCAACTGTTTAGGTTGCTAGTGATGCTTTGTTTGGATTTACTTATCCAAGCAGTTCACAGACATGTGGAAGACTTTCCAGCTGTATCTTAGAACATAGAAATTAATATTTTAATTTCCCACGCAACAACTCATGGTCTCCAACCCATGTTGCCATTTCAAAACACGATGCTCTATAGCTCGTCCTTATTAATGGTTAACTCCAAGGGAATCTTGCTTGATCCTTTGCCAGTGTTTATGCGTGTAGCATCAATATTTAGCATATCTTTATTTCCTTGAATCAAGAACTATTCCTATGTACCATTTCAAGTACCATAAGTATTCTTGATCTCAATCTAGTTGATCTTCACTTAGATCAATAGAGATTGGTATATGTTCGTCATGCCTAAAGTCATACGATACGTTTTTGGCGATCCTCATATTATATCATACATGATAAATTCTTTTGCAGAATAATTCCCAATTGAATTCTATTCATGTAACTTTAGCTTATCTAGTTTCAGTAGATACTAAATTCAGCTAAATTCTTTGACATATAATATAGGTTAAGAATCTCATTTAGACTCTTTGATGTTTAACTTAGTAAATGCTTATACATAGTTCAAACATCCTTTACTTAGATTTATTCACATGGGTCAAATATCTCCAATGGAGACTTTCGTGTTTGATTTAGTAAATGCCATTACTTAATCCAAAACAATATCATAAGATCTTTGTAAATAGATCTTAATACCCAGTATGTACTAAGTTCCGCCATGGTCCATCATTGATGAATAATTTCAAATCTAAGTCATTAGCATTTGAATGTTATTTCACAATAGAGAGATATGTGTGTAATACACATAGGACCAATTAAGTTTTAAGTACTCCCACTAAACTTCTTATATATCTATAAGAATCATGTATATTTTATGAAACTAAAATACTTATTAGCTTCATTAAAATATAATTCCAATTCCCAATTGCTTGCTTAAATCTGTACTTAGATTTTATAAGCTAGCTTTCTCTTTCAAGCATTTATTTGGATCCACAAATCCTATGACATACCATGTACATAGTTTATTCCAACATTTGATTGAGGAATACGTTTTGTCATCCAATTGCTATATGTACCAATATGCAATCATTGCTTGAATTATAGACTTGAGCATTACGATTATGCATGAGGTTTCAACACAATTCACACCATGAATTTGCTTGTAACCTTTAGCAACTAATCTCGCTTTGTGTGTGAACACAATTTCATGTTTGATGGTTTTTATCCTTAAAAACAAACTTGCAACCAATAGGTGTGAACCTATTCTTGCAAATCAACAAAATTTCAATTTTGTCATCAAAACATTGAGTATGTTTTATGGCCTCTAACCATTTAAAACATTTGAGTCTATATATGGCCTCTAACCATTTTAGGGAATCTAGGTTTCGTCATAGCTAAGTCACAAACTCATTAATCTACATGATAATAGTTTGACTGCAAGTTGTAGGTTTCTTCACTATCTAATAGAAGAATCTCATAGTTTTATTGACCAGAACTCTATGTTTCTTCACTATCTAATAGAAGAATCTCATAGTTTCAGTGACTTGAATTCTATGCCTACTTGGGTATAGAACATCAAACAATAGAATATCAATAGCCACTTAAAAGTCATTTGAATATTCTGTTCTCCTTGAAGCACTTGTAAAGTCTTCTAAGAGATGTCTATTCTTTAAAGCCACTTCTAAAGTCCTTAAAGAATAAGTTCGGTTTTTCTGAAGCACTTCGAAAAGCCTCCGGAATGTCCGTTTATGTTTGTTGTTCGCCTTGAAGACTTTCGAGGTCTATTTTCTCCCACTTGTCATTTTGGAAACGAATCTCCAAAAGGACATCATTTCGAGCAAACAAACATTATGTTCTCAAAAATTTGTGGTAGAAACAATACCCTTGTGTCTCATTTGAATAAATCACAATGAAACATATATCTATACTTGGGGCCTTAGTTTGTTGAATAACAAACACTAAGCTCCCACTGAGTTTAGGAACTCTTCAGATATATTATGAAAAGATATTTTGAAATTACTTTTCAATAGCTTTGACGAATTTGGTTTAGTTTGGTGGTAGTTGAGCATTTTGTTTTAGAAATTATAGGAAAAGTCTTTATGATTCATCATTAATCGAATCAAGTACTAATTGACTTCGATTATTCCAACTAAGATATGCCATATCTTATGGACCTAGATTGTGAAATTACAACACACAATCATTGATGATCATATTTGGTCTCAAGTAATCATCAACATGATCTAACCTAGATCTTTATGATTTCTTGTCAAGTGGATTTTATACTTCTGAATCTTTGAACTAGCCAAACAGATTCAACTTATATCACATTTGAGTAAATAAACCTATATTCACTCAAATCCATGTGAAATAATAAAGTAATAAAATCTTTCTTTAGCTTTGAACTCTATTGTCTAGGCGTTCTAACAATAGTTCATATCTTTTGTTACTTTCAACAAGTAAGACTAGTTGTCTTAAAATGATCTAGAAATCAATCAACTTTCAAAAGTCCATTAAAATAGAGCTTTTGAATGTTAACTTGTTGATATGGTCTAAGCAACAATGCCAAAGATTAGTGGAACTCAAATCAAGGGGTTGATTTGAACCTAGTAAAGTTCTTTAAAGAGTTGTTTGTTTTAATCAAGCATATTGACTCATTCTGTAAATGACCATTTCATTCAAATAAACAAACAAACAAGCATTGTTTTTGTTCTTCTGAATGTGAGTCTTTCTGTGTTTGAAGCAGAAATTTAGGTATGCTGATTATGGAACAAAATAGCCATTTAGTTCCAGCCTTTGAAAGGACTTAAAACAAACTTAGATGACCCTACAATTAATATAGCAATGTCATGCTTCATTTCCCACTTGTAGGTCATTAGTGTATCCTAGCTTCCATTGTTTGAGTTATTACCGAAGTAAGAACCTCAAGCGGTATATGATACCAAGGAAGTTTGATTGCTAGGTCACTTCTCTTTAAACATAAACTTATAGGTAGAAACGGAATCGTAAATTCCCTTCATTTGTTCCTCGTTTTCCTATTTCTTGTACCCTTTCTTATAGTCTTAAGAATTGAATTCTTTAGTGTTGACTTTTATACTTTGTTAGACATGTCCAATGTCACCAACAAGGTTCTTTACCATTTTAATTTATGTTGAATATTTTGTTTCAACTAGATGATCTTACCAGAAGCTTCTAAAGTTCTCTAAGCATCGATCTATTCGAATGTCTAGGGACTAGACTCATTCGAGAATTAAATGGACAAAGATATTAGGTTGTTAACCATTGGTAAAGCTGAGCGTATTAGACTCAATGCTTTATGATCTCAAAACTACAGTGTATTTTGAATTCACAAGCACCAATTGGTTTGCCATTTGATTTTGATGTTCGAAAACAACCATAAAAGTCGCTATAAGAAACGTACATTTTAAATTGCTCACTTTCTCTCATTTCCGTGAATCGTTCTTGGATTCACTACCAATCGAGGAAATTTACTGTTACCTTTCTAAAAGGATTTACTGCAGTGCAAGATATTTAATTATAAACAATAATTAAGACATACATTGAAGCATGCAAAGTCTAAACATTTATCATGAGTAATAACTTGAAAATTAAAGCAATCATGCAATTTTAACAAGTTATTAGCATTTTATTCGAATTTATTGTTCCGGCAGGTGTGAATAAAATGATTCCAAGATCCTAAAATCATTGAAGAATTAAGCACAGTTTGTCGACTTAATTCTAAAACATTTTAGGTAAGCAAAAGCCTTTTGCTAATAGTCTAGAAACTATTCTTGGTTGATAGGTACGTCTAAGAACTTATTAGGTAAACCTATCGATTTTGCCACGACATAAAAGGACTCCTTACTTATATCGTTGAGTTTCACCAAAACTAACATGTACTCACAATTATTTGTGTACCTTGCCCCTTTAGGACCAATAAGTAACACCTCGCTGAGCGAAAACTATTACTAGATTGATGTAAAGGATATCCAAGCAAGTGTATATTTTGGCATGGCACCTTATAACTCAATTTTTAAGTTTGGAACTTAAGGCTCTTACTATGTTGGTTAGATTTTAAGTGAACTAAAATCCTTAATCATGCAACATAATCAAGCCACAATCTCATGCATAATTAAGACATATTTAAAGCAATAAATAACTTAAAGCATGCATAAGATAAATGTGATCTAGTATGGCCCGACTTCATCTTGAAGCTTTAACTTCAAAGTCCGTCTTGAAAATCTCCGTGGGAGGCACCATTTTCTTCAAATAGGATAAGCTATAATTAAAACTAATTACAACTATTTGATGGTACGCAGACCATATTTGAATTGAAAAACAACTTTGGTTCTTTAGACCAATTACATTCAAATTAATGGTACCCAGACCATATTTTCTATCCTATTTGGGCCATACTAGTCACTTCATAACCTGCAAAACAGTACATATTCAATATATACCATTCACCCATTCATTATCATGAATGGCCCACATAGCTGGTTAGTAAAACACATTATGCATCACGTAAACATTTGCAGCAATTAATCAAGGGCACCAATAATCTACCAATTATTCAGTCCTTATTAATTCTAATCAAGTTGTTTTAACCTTAAGGATTCGTAGACCTAATCAAGAGTTTTATGACTAAAAAGCGCTCCCACTTAAACCAATAAATTCATATGCTTTACTAATTTTAAACATAAAAATGTATTTCTAGTCTAACCGGAAACATACAAATTTAATTAAAATTTAAAGCTCATATAAATTTATAATTGAATCCAAAAAGTTTAATTTAATTTCAGTCGTATTTAAATTAATTCATGATTTTAATTTTAGTAAAATAATTAGAATAAATAACATTTATTATAATTACAATATTCAAAATTAAAATCCAAGAAAATAATTTAAATTATTAATTTAAAAATTAATTAAAATTACGTGAACTGAAATTTTTCAAATTAAACATTCAAAACGATCTAATCGTAACGCAAACACCCTACGCATTGCACGCCCATGGGCCGCACGCACACAACCATCGCTGGCCATGTGCGTGCAGCCCATGCGCTCGTCGCATAGCTGCTGCATCTCCATCGCAAGCCATCGCACGCTGTGGTGCTTGCTGCGCGCGCGCCAGCGCTCGTCGCACGCGAGCCATCGCTCGCAGTGCGCGCGAGCCATCACTCGCTGGGCGCGCGACATCGCTCGCTGTGCGCGCGACATCGCTCGCTGGGCGCGCGACATCGCTCGCTGTGCGCGCGAGCCATCGCTCGCTGTGTGCGCGAGCCATCGCTCGCTGTGCGCGCGAGCCATCGCTCGCTGTGCGCGCGAGCAACGCTGGGCGCAGCGCTCGTGGCACGCGAGCTTGCGCTAGCTGCGCACGAGGCTGCGCGCTCTTGCGCGAGGCAGTGCGCGTTGTGGCGCAGCTCGCTTGCTGCCCACACGCGACTGCCTTGGCTCGCCCTTCGCCCATGCCCATTCGTCCATTGCTCGTGGCCCACGACACAAGGCAGGGCTGCTGCCTTGTGCTCGTGCACTACGCCCTTGCCCATTGCATTCGTGCCGCACGGGCGACGAGCTCCCTTGCTCGTCGTCGCATGCCCGCATTATACAACACCCCTTAAGGGTAACACGAAGCGTCCATTGCTTTGTGCGTGCAAGTTATATGAACGAATCGCATAAAAATTTAAAATTTATATTTAAAATTAATGACAAATTAACAAATATTATTAATTTCATAATTTTAGGGCGAAAAATCGAAAATTTATTATCCAATTGATTTCCGATTGTTATGGATTCAAGTCTAGGTCATAAAAATTTAAAATTTATCATAAATTTACAATTTTTATGGTGGTTTTTAATCATAGGTTTCTAATTAAATTACAATTAATTATGAAAATCAAATTAATTCTAATTATTCTAATTTTCAACAAATTAATCATAATTACAAATTAGATTGCATAATTAACAAGACTAGGCATTCAAACTTGTTAAACATATGCAGTAGGTCAATCAAAAATTCAAGATTTTTCAACAAGAATCGCAAATATTTAATTTAACATCTTAAATTTACGAAATTTTGCATTCGAAAAACTAAAACCTTCGAACAGTCATAGTTAGGCTTCGAATTTGAGAATTCTGGGTTCGGCAGAAAAACACTATTTTTGTCAAAATTTTAGAATGCCTTTTACATGCGGAATTGACACAAAAATCACTCGATTTGGATGAGTAACGAAGAAACTGCCGAAAAACTGCGTACGTATAATTAAATAAACGCAATTTGCAATTAATTAACAATTACGAAAATTAATCACCCCTTTTAATTCTTGCAAATTTGTAATATTTAACCATGTTTATGCAATTTAGATTATGAAAATAATAAGGGGCTCGTGATACCACTGTTAGGTTATGATACATATGATATTACATAAATCATGCGGAAACAACCATTAACCCAGGATTACATATTATTTACACATAATCATATAGCATAATTTAGATGCATACTCTTTGTTGCGTGCCCTCCCTAGCTGCGCCCGAACCGAACAAGAACAAGTCTTTAGGACTCCAAGTGTCGTCCCTCCGTAGATAGTCCACAGTACGTCCGGATCCGCCTTAAGATTGACCAACTAGAATCGCCCTTAAGGTACTAGAATTTTCGGCACTTTTGAGCAAGATGTGTGGCTGAATTTTTCTCTCAAAAACTCACTTTGAATACTTTGAAAAACTCGTTATAAATTGTGAACCCAAGCCACATATTTATAGGGGTATGGAAAGGGAATTGGAATCCTATTCAGATACAAATTAATTAAACCTAGAATCCTACAAGAACTCTAATTTAATTAATTTATCAAATAGAATTAGGAATTTAATCATTAACCGAACTCTGCACGTTTTAGGAAACGTGCACGAACACAAACACTTACGCACACACACACGGCAGCCTCGATGGGCCGCCCATGCGTGCGTGCGAGCAGCAGCCCATGCAGCGAGGCCTGCGCGAGCCACAAGCCCACGCAAGCACCCGCGCGCGCTGCGCGCGCTGTGCGCGCTGCCACGGCCTGCTGGGCCTGGCGTGGCTGTTTGTGTGGCGCGCTTGGCTTGCTGGGTGATGGCCTGGCTTCGTGCTGGGCCCTCGTCCGGCAGGCCTCGTCCGATGCTTATTCGTACGATACGCTTCCAATTAAATTTACGATTCCGGAATTCATTTCCGATACGAACAATATTTAACATTTCCGATTCCGGAATTAATTTCCGTTTCGAACAAATATTTAATATTTCCGTTTCCGGAATTATTTTCCGATTCCGGTAATATTTCTGATTCTGACAATATTTCCGTTTCCGGCAATATTTCCGATTCTGGTAATATTTCCATTTCCGATAATATTTTCCGATACGTACCATGTTTCCGTTTCCGGCAACATCTACGACTTGGATAATATTTATATTTCCGATACGATCCATATTTCCGTTTCCGGCAATATCATCGTTTCCGGAGTATTCATTTCTTGCCTGTGACGATCTCAGCTCCCACTGAAACCAAGATCCGTCGATTCCGAATATCCATAGATGGAGTATCTAATGCCATTAAATACTTGATCCGTTTACGTACTATTTGTGTGACCCTACGGGTTCAGTCAAGAGTAAGCTGTGGATTAATATCATTAATTCCACTTGAACTGAAGCGGCCTCTAGCTAGGCATTCAGCTCACTTGATCTCACTGAATTATTAACTTGTTAATTAATACTGAACCGCATTTATTAGACTTAACATAGAATGCATACTTGGACCAAGGGCATTATTTCCTTCACTGGGTGTTCTGGTCCTTGGCACAACAGTTTCAGGTAGTTCCTCTTGTTTGAGTGGAACAACATCCTCCTCTATGGGCATCTCCTTGACTTCCCCTTCTTCATTTATTTCCATAAAAATAGGCCCTCTTTTCTTGTTTTCCTTCATTGCCACCCTCATGCTCTTTCTTTTTCCTTGGGATCCTACACTCTTCTGTTTCCCTTTTGGAACTCGAGACACAGTGTCCTCCAAGTGTTCGAGTTCCTCCTCCATTTCTTCTTTAACTACAGTTCCCTCCTGATCTTCCTCATCTTGTTTCTCTTCCTTTCCAGCCCTAATGACTTTGCCCTGAACCACTTTAAGATTTAACAGATTGAGCATTTCAAGTTGAAGGATTTGGGTTGATTTTAAGGGAATCACAAAGTATGGGCTAAGGTCAACTGAGAAGCTTTTGAAGATTTCTGTGAGAAGGGAGGAGTATGGAATTTTGAATTTGGGGATACAGGTGGATAGGTGTTTGATCATGATTGCAGGAAAGTTTATGGGAATTTTCCTTTCAAGACAATACATGAGACATGCATCAAACAGACTGGCTATGTTCCTTTTCTGAGTTCGAGGAACTACACCTCTCCACACAATATTAAACAGTAATTTTTGAAGTGGTGAAAAGCAGTTGTGTGAGGTGGAGGTGGATACTTTGGAATCTCCTCCAATGGAACCAACTATATCTTTCTCATCTACATTATCAATGGTCACTGTGATTTGACCTTTGAGCCACATATCAAAACCCCTATTGGGTGTACCAAACAGCTGTTCCAGATAAGAGGCATCAAATTCGATGCGAGTTCCATTCACTTTGCTTGAACATACATTATCAACACATGCAAAGTTCTTGCAGAATTCTTTCATAGCTTCAGGAATTAAGGGTGATTTGGCATAGGTACTCAACAGACTTACCCATTTTTGTTGTTCAAGGATTTCCATCAACTCTTTAAATTTCGTGGCTTCACACCATGTTGAGTTGATTGCAAACCCCTCGACCAGGTTGTTTTCCTTTGCAGTGAGTTTCTTGGACCCTTTTGCTTCCCCCTGAGTTTGAGCATTCTCCTCTGTTTCCTCAATTTGTTCTCCAGAAGCTTCCACTCGACGTTTTTTGGATTTTCTTGTGGAGGATCTAGGGTTTGAAATTGGGGATTTCATTTCGATGTCAGTGTCGATTGGTTCCCCCTGAGTGATTGCGAGTATTGGATTGTGGGATCGAAGAGGAATTGGCGATTGAATGGGTGAGGTATCCATGGGAACTGGGGATGATGGATTTCTTTTTCGTTTGAGGGAAGTGAGATCAGTGTTGTTGCTTGTGAGAACCATGGTGAAGGATTTTATAGGTGGAAGGAGAGGTGGTGTCAGTGGAGAAGGCGTGTGTGAGAGAGAGAAAGGGGGTTGCATGGATTGAATGTAGAAAGTGAAGAGTTTCTCCTATTTATTGCCAATGGAACCGTTTCAAACATTCTTTGAATATGGGTATTCGATTTTTGAATTTTAAAAAAAAAATTAAAAGAAAAATATAGAAATAGATTAAATTAAAACCGTGTTTGACTTGGTATTAACTTGCTTAATTTTGCATCTCTGAATTAACTAGTTTGAAAGGAACTGCTTACCTTGCACATTTGGAGTGTGAGTGTATTTGCCACGATGGTAAGCTTCAACTATGTTTGCACACAAGATTTTGTGTTTGTAATAGTCTATATGTACTATAATTTTTGCTTTTGCCTTAGAGGAACTTCAATTCAGCAATTACCTTAGCTTGATCATTCCGAGTTCCATTCTCATTTTCTCATGTTTCTCCCTATTCAAAGGCTTAGTTAAAATATCAGCAATTTGGTGATCAGTTTGGCAAAAATCTAATTTGATCAAACCTTTCTCAACATTATCTTTAAGGAAATGGTGTCTAATGTGGATGTGTTTGACCCGGGAATGATGAACCGGATCTTTTGAAATACAAATATCACTAGTGTTATCACAATAGATAGGAACACAATCATAGATAATACCAAAATCTCTTAACTGTTGTTTTATCCATAGAATTTGTGAGCAACAAGCTGCAGCAGCTACATACTCAGCTTCAGCTGTGGATAGAGCAACAGTGTTCTGTTTCTTGGAACCCCAAGAAACCATGCATGGACCTAGGAACTGTACCATACCTGATGTGCTTTTTCTATTCACTAAGTCACCTGCATAATCAGCATCAGCATATCCTTTTAGCTCGAATGATCCACTTCTTGGATAGTATAGGCATAGGTCATCAGTTCCTTTGAGATATCTTAGTATTCTTTTCACAGTAGTTAGATGGGACTCCTTTGGATTGGATTGAAATCTTGCACATAGTCCTACACTAAAAGAAATGTCAGGTCTACTGGCTGTTAAATATAATAGTGATCCAATCATACCTCTGTATTTCGTTTGATTCACACTTTTCCCATTTGGATCAGTGTCTAATCTGGTAGCTGTTCCCATGGGAGTGTGGTTTACTTTGGCTGATTCTAGCTCATATTTCTTTAGGAGTTCCTTCACATACTTTTGTTGGTGTATCATGATTCCTTCCTCGGTTTTCTTGATTTGTAAACCAAGGAAGAAGTTGAGTTCCCCCCATCATGCTCATTTCAAATTCACTGCTCATCAAGTTTGCAAAATCCTTGCACAAATTCTCATTAGTTGCTCCAAATAATATATCATCAACATAAATTTGAACTACTAACAAGTCAATTCCTCTAGATTTTAAGAATAAAGTTTTGTCTATTCTACCTCTTTTAAAATCATTTTGAAGGAGGAACTTTGATAATATCTCGTACCAAGATCTAGGGGCTTGTTTTAGTCCATAGAGAGCCTTATCTAATTTGTAAATATGATTTGGAAATTCGGGATTTTCAAATCCAGGGGGTTGTTCCACATAAACATCTTCCTCTAAGAAACCGTTTAAGAAAGCACATTTAACATCCATTTGATAAAGTTTAAAACCCATGAAAGCAGCAAAAGCAATTAAGATTCTAATGGCTTCTAATCTAGCAACAGGTGCAAATGTTTCTTCAAAGTCAATACCTTCCTGTTGGTTATAACCTTTGACCACTAACCTTGCTTTGTTCCTTATGATTGTTGCATGTTCATCTTTCTTGTTCCGGAACACCCATTTCAGCCCTATCACCTTCTGGTGCTTTGGTTTGGGTTCCAAGTGCCATACCTTGTTTCTTTTGAATTCATTTAATTCTTCTTGCATGGCTATGATCCAGTCAGCGTCCTCCAGAGCCTCAATGTGATTTCTTGGCTCAAATATGGAGAGGAACGCGTGGAATGCACAAAAGTTCCTTAGCTGTGACCTTGTCTGAGTTCCTTTTCTGATGTCACTCATAATGAGTTCCATTGGGTGAGACTTTTGATGCTTCCAAGGTTTAGGTTGAAACTGAGCTATTGGTGTTGTGGCATTTTCGTCAGTTCCTTCTATGACCTGAGTTCCCTGTTGGTCATTGTGGGGTTCCTCTGGTTCTGGTGTTGTTTCGGGATCTTCTTGGATTTCTTCTTGTTCCACTAGTACGGGAACTTCTTGATTTTGTTGAGCAGTTCCTCTGGCTGTGTGTTTGCTTGGTTGGAACTCCTCATCATTTTCTGCAGCACGAGTTAAACCAATCTCGAAATGTTCTTGTTCCTGTACTATACCAGTTTTGTTAGATTCATCAAATATTATATGTACACTTTCCTCAACACACATAGACCTTTTGTTATAAACTCTGTAAGCTTTGCTATTTAAGGCATATCCTAGGAACACTGCCTCATCGCTTCTTTCATCAAACTTCCCCAAGTTCCTTTTTCCATTGTTGTGGACAAAACATTTGCTACCAAAGGCTCTAAAGTAAGAGATGTTGGGTTTTATACCTTTTAGTAGCTCATAGGGGGTTTTGTTTAGGATTGCTCGAATCATAACTCTATTTATAATATAACAAGCCGTATTGACTGCTTCAGCCCAGAAGTTCCTAGGCAAGGAACTGGCTATTAACATGGTTCTTGCCATGTCCTCTAAGGTTCTATTTTTCCTCTCAACAACTCCATTTTGTTGTGGAGTTCTGGGAGCTGAGAAATTGTGGTCCATACCTTGTTCCTTGCAGTATTCATCGAATTTGTAATTTTCAAATTCTGTTCCATGATCAGATCTTATATGGATCAGTTGTTGACCTGTGGTTTTCTGAATTTTCTTTGAAAATGCAACAAACTCATCAAACGTTTCATCCTTGCTTGTTAGAAAAATGACCCAAGTAAAGCGAGAGTAATCATCAACAATAACTAATACATATTTTTTTCCCACTTCTGCTTTGAATTCTCATTGGGCCACATAAGTCCATATGGATGAGTTCCAATGGTTTTGTGGTACTTACCAATTTCTTAGACTTAAAGGAACTTCGGACATGCTTGCCTTTTGCACATGCATCACACACTTTATCAGTTAGGAACTTGATTGAGGGGAGTCCTCGAACCAGTTCCTTTGATCTTAGTTTGTCAAGCAGGGAGAAACTAGCATGTCCAAACCTCCTGTGCCATAGTAGGGAATCTTCTTCAAAGGCACTGAGGCAGGTTAAATTGTTCCTGGGAATTGTATTGAGATCCACAGAATATGTGTTCCCTTTACGAGTTCCTTCCAAAATAACCTTCCCAGTGTTATTATTGATGATTTGACAATTTTCAGAAGTAAAACTTACAGAGTTTCCTTTGTCACAAAATTGAGAAATGCTTAGTAGACTGTGCATTAAACCCTCGACTAAAAATACATTTTCAATGGCATAGGAACTTGACCTTCCAACTTTTCCAATTCCAACAATTTCTCCTTTCATGTTGTCTCCAAATGTCGCAGTTCCTCCATTGTAGGCTTCTAGTGAGAGGAATTTAGATTTGTCTCCTGTCATGTGTTTGGAACACCCGCTGTCGAGATACCACGAGTTGTTCCCCTTCACTAGAATCTGTAAAGAGATCAAAGGTTAGTTACAAGAACTCGGGTTTCCTCGAGTTCCTTTTCAACTACA
Source organism: Spinacia oleracea (assembly GCF_020520425.1). Lineage (NCBI taxonomy): Eukaryota > Viridiplantae > Streptophyta > Magnoliopsida > Caryophyllales > Amaranthaceae > Spinacia > Spinacia oleracea. Next base: position 134,050,004 of record NC_079489.1, on the reverse strand, counting down.
ACTTCTGACTTCTTGACCCATTTTTGCTTTACATAATTTATGTTTCTTTGATCCTGTTCCTTCATCTTGGAACACTCAGTACTTACATGACTTCCACTTCCACATGAGAAACAGACTTTCACACTAGGAAGATCCACATACTTTTTCTTATGACTAGTTTTATGATTAAAGCCCAATCCTTTTGTTCTCTTAGATTGAGCATTCTCAATCCATTTGGGAGGAACTTTAGGTGGTTGTCTCTGTGTCCTGGCCATGGCTAGTTCCCTTTCTAGTTTCTCTTTCGGTTCCTTTGTGGTGATCAGATCTTTGTTTAAATTTTCTAAGTCGATGTTAAAAACTCCCATGTTGATCTCCAAGGATTTTGTAGGATCTAAACTTAGATTAAACATCTTATATTGACTGAGTTGTACTTGTAGAAGAATGTTTTCATTTCTAATTTTCTCGAATGAATCATTAATAAAGGTATTTCTATCTAGTAATTCAAAGAACCTGCCTTGAACATCAGATCTAATATTGTTCAGATAATTTATATGGTCTTTACTGAGTTCCAAGGCTCTGTCACTTTGTGCTTTTAACATACTTAGATTTTTGTAATCATCTAGAGTTTCTAGCAACAGTTCAATTAGTTTTGACTTTGAAAGGCACTGAAGAGTGGAGGAACTTACTTCTTCTGATGGAACTTGATCAGTTCCTTCTGTTCTAGCCATAAGGCAGAGATTTGCAGTTTCTTCATTTGGTTGTTCCTCATCGTCTTCTGAGTCTGTTGCTTCGCCCCATGCAGCTATCATGGCCTTCTTGAAGTTTGGCCTGTTGAAGTTAGACTTGTTAAAGCGATCCTTGACCTGTTCTTTTCCTTTTCCTCTGGTTTTGTCGTTCTCCCACAGAGGGCATTCACGAATTTGATGATCAGTTTCTCCACATTTAAAGCAACCTTGCTCAGTTTTGGAACTAGTGATTTTCTTAGCAAAGTTCCTTCCTTTCTGGTTTCCTGGTTTGAAGTTCCTCTAGAGCTTTCTCATTCTTCTAACCAGCATGGCAGCCTCTTCTTCATCTGGTTCAGATTCGTCGAGTTCCTCAGCTTTTAGAGCAAGTCCTCGATTTCTAGAGCTCTCAGGAACAACAGCTCCAAGATGCAATTCGTGTGTCATCAAGGAACCAGCAAGTTGTTCAATGTTGAACTTGGTAAAGTCCTTGGTCTCAAACAATGCAGAACGATCATCTTGTGGCATGCTTCTTAGTATTTTTCTTACCTGTTCATCCGTGGGAATGATTCTACCAAGAGAAACTAATTCATTGGTTATGTTAGTAAATCTAGTGAACATTTCTTGAATAGTTTCTTTTGGAAGCATTTCAAATCTTTCATATTTAGACATCAAAAGGTCAATTTTGGAACGCTTAACTTCATTAGTTCCTTCGTGGGTTACTTGTAGTAATTCCCAAATCTGTTTTGCGTTCTTGCACCCCATGACCCTGTTGTGTTCATGAGGTCCAAGCCCACAATGCAAGATTTTGACAGCCATGGCATTCATCTCATATTTATCAAAGTCTTCTTTAGAAAATTCAGACATTGGTTTAGGAACTACCTCGTTTTCAGCATTGGTCTTTGTTACCTCGAAGTCTCCAACTTCAATTACACGCCAAACTTGGTAATTTTCAGCTTTGATGAATATCTCCATTCTGTTCTTCCAGTATGAGTAGAACTTGCCATTGAACATAGGTGGCCTTTGTGTCGAGTAACCTTCTTCCAGTTTCTCTTGTGAGTTCATACTTTCAGGAACTTGACTCAAACAGGGTTTCCTGTGTTTTTAGTGAGTACTGGCTCTGATACCAACTGTTATTCTAGTAGGAACACGCACAAGAGGGGGGGGGGTGAATTGTAATTGGAACTTTGGTAAAGTTTCTTGCGAAACTTAGAAACAATCAAGGAACTGAGAATAGAAAAGACAATAACAATAATTGTGAAAACTTCTTGACACTAATCAAGAAGAGAATTCCCTTTATTATAGTAATACCTCGATTACGATAATCTCTCAAACACAAGTTCCTCTCAAACTTGTATTCCTCACAGTAATCTACTCTGATTACAACTCTTTTACTTCTCTCTCTCAGACTTAAACTCTAAGTCTAAACAGGATAACTCTATCCTCACTAATACAAAATACAATTCGTGTTTGGATAACTCTAGATATTAATGATGCTTTTGCGTGGATATAGGGCACTTAGGAACTTTGAATTAACTAGGACACAAACTGTTTTTAGAAAATCTTTGACAATACGTTTTTAGGAAAGCAAGAACTCTTAGAATGTTTGTGTAATTTTTCAGAAAACATACTTGTCCTTTTATAGATATATTCCTAGGGTTAGTTCCCTTCAAAACCTCAACTGCCAACTGCCAGTGCTTTGTTCTTCACGTCCCTTGACTTGAGGAACAAGGGGAAGACCACTTCCCACGTTTCAGCAACAAGGCAGTTAGTGGTTTGACTCAATCAAACCCTAAAAGATTTTCTTCAACAGATTTTATTTGTTTACAAAAACTGTGGCAAATTTTTAGGAAAATAAGTTTTGATAAAATAACATAAAACGTAAATCTATTTTATAATAAAAACTTATTTTTATTTAATTACATGTTTTCATAAAAATTTCTTCCAGTAAAATAAATGACCTAATTAAATCACAAGTTCCTTGAGTACCCTATATATCTTTTGCAAAATTAATATTTACATAAAATTCTAAGTACAGTAGACTACCTAGACTTTTATGTCTTCCTTTTGTCTGGAACTTGCAACTCAGAAGCTTCAGACGTTCCAGCTCAGGAACAATGATGAGTTCCTCTGTGTCTATCAAAGGAACTCGTGGCCATGAGTCTGTAATAGTTCTTGTGAGTATTCGGAACTCTTGATATGTAACTGTGTTGCTCCTCTTGTGACTTCAAACTGGAACAGATACAACTTCCAGCTCTGGAACTCCAGTGACTGTTCCAAGTGTACATCAGGAACTTCACCATCTGATTCAAGTTCCTATCCTAATAGAAACCTGGGCATTTACCTGTCGAAAGTCATTAGCAACCATAATCAGAAAGTTTGCAATATGTGTGTGTCATCAACCAAAACTTAGGAACAACAATGGGCTTACTACCTTTCTCCGATGATGATATGGACAACAAGCTATAGTTATTAATGAATTTCTTGACAATAGCTGGAGCATTGTGAGTTCTGATTTATTCCCTTGATATCTTGCATTCCTTTTTACTTGATCTCCTACTGATTTAGGATGCGCTTTATTTAATTGATTTTTAGTTGCTTTTCTAATTTTTTTTTCTTCTAGACAAGTGAAAATAAAATGAACAGAACAAAGCCTTAATCATTCTAACAATATTTGGGTTGCTAATAACACTCTATACTGCTACAGCCTAATGCAGATCCTAGAATTAATGAAACAACTATTGGTCACGTCGTCATTGCGTCAAGAGGTCTCTCGAAGCATCAATATTGGTATTGGATAAGTATTGGAGCTTTACTTGGGTTTTCTCTTATCAACACCCTCTCATTCATCCTAGCGCTAAAATACTCAAGTCGTACGTGTTCCATATTCTTTTTGCCTTTTCCTTTGCTTTTAGAAATCACAAAGCTTGTACAAGATTTACAAGATGAGAGTGGGGTAGTGGGTAAATGATTTATTAGATTAAAAAGATGATTTGAGTAAGTATTGAGACTACAAGAATTATAGAAATATCAATATATTAAAGTGGGATCAAAATATGTCAAAAAGAAAAGTGTATCTCTTTTTAAAATACTGTCGTCTAAGGAAAGTGTATTTTTTTTTAAAATAAGGAGGGAGTAACTAGTACTCCTTCCCTCCCTTAATACACGCACCGCTTTCCTTTTCGGGCCGTCCCTTAATACTTGCATCGCTTCTATAAATAGAAATATTTACCAATATTATATTATTTCTCACACTTACCTACTACCCCACCTACACCCCTACTCCCTACAAAAAATCATTTAAAAATCCACACCCCTTTCTCACCACTCCCCACCCCTTACACATTTCCCACTACCTATATTAAAAAAATATCTCACTATCAACTAACACCCATTAAATTAATAAGTCAACTCAAATGTCTTAAACTCCGCACCAGTCAAACCGATGCGAGTATTAAGGAACGGAGGAAGTATTGCTTATTTATGATATTTGTTTGGTTTTTCAGCTTTTAGTGAATCAAAATCCCTTGTGAAAAATAATGATGAAATCCAAAAGGAGAAGAATATATTCTCCGGGTTAGAGCCAAGCCATTCAGGATGCACTGATTCAACTGTGGCGACGGCTACCAAAGGAGTGTGCTTGCCTTTCCAGTCTCTTTCACTAGCGTTCAACCATATCAACTATTACGTGGATGCTCTACCGGTAAATCTCTCATCCTCCACCCGTAATTTTTTAGAGATTCACAAAACTACTCCATGTGTTTCTTTTGCTCTTTACGTTTTCTTTGTGAGTGTATCAAAATATTATTTGCGTTTCATTTTATATTATCATATAAATTTTTCTATCGGAATTTGTGTCCAATGATTTTTTTAACGGTTTTTTCATGAAATGCCCCCGAGGTTTTACGAAATTCACCAAATACCCCTGCGTGTTTCAAAATACATAATATACCCCTATTTTTTTCGTATTGTTCACCAAATACCCCTATTTTGACTTTCCGTTAGTCATCCGTTAAGTCATGTTTATAATTCACCAAATGCACCTATTTATAAACTTTTTGCACAATATAAAACTATTTGTAAATTTGTTTGCATCAAATACCCAAACTGCTTTTAAACTGCATAATTTAAATCTAGCGGCTAGTTTGCAGTTCTAATTTTCGTAGCAATGAAGTAGAGCAGTTTGTAACAAATTTCCAGCAATAAACAGGGATTATATTCCATAAAAAGCTGAATAATTTGCATAGTAACTTGCCAAGAACCTGCTCCTATAGCTCTGGATGTTGGTGGCTACTAATCTCACCAAACTGCCTCTTCCTCCCAATATTACTAATAGATGGTATCTCATAGTCTGTCTTATCAACATTTGGTCTCATGGTGTCATCTGAACAACCTGATGAACTTGTCTTAACTGTCTGCTGCCTTGACCTCTAGACAGAGCAGGCAAGGGAGAATCCTAATCTATCTATGCACTACCACTTATTCTTATTCTTTACAAGAACTAACAGCAGAGCTAAACACATGGCCAAACAAAACCAGAGATCCTTATGTCCCATGCCTATGTGAATCTTCCACACTTAATGGCCATTCTACGTACGTACCAAAACATACAAATCTCGTAAACCTAAGAAAATTCATAAAAAGGTAACTTGTAGATAGGGGGTGTAAGGCTTAATTGTGTGGCTGATGAGTATAGCTTCTAAATTGGGGAGCTTCAAGACTTGAAACTAGATTGATTTATAGCTTTGAGGAAGGCTTCATAGGGCAATTTCCAGTCCAAATCATCCATAGTTCTAAGATGGCTCATATGGACCTCTTATGTCTGCTTTAGAGCAACAACCATTGAAAATCCAACACAGGCTTTACCAAGGGGAATGCAAAGGGTGATGTTATCAATAATGCTGAGAACACTTTCAACAAAAATACGTCCGAACTTTCTACCAGTGGCTTCATAGTGTCATACCAAGGGTTTTACATGTTAAGTTTCCTCTCAACTCCAAAAGTGCAGGCACTCAGGCATCTCTTGAAACCAGTTCTAAAATACTCCTTAACAAAGAGAACTAAAGAAAACTAAAGCACTCACTATATCTACCTTTTCAAAGCCATCCACTCTTACAGTTTCATACTTCCTCGCTGAAAGCATTCGGGTCAGGGTCCATATAATGCGGGTCGATCACAAAAATTGGGTACACAAAATTCGACTCTGTAGCAGCGTGTTCAAGAGCCGGGTTATCGTGGATTCGGATCCCCTTTCGGAACCACATTAGAGAAGAATTGGATGAAGCTGCCATTTTTGTAATGAGTGAAGAAGTTTTAGCGGTCTGGAGTTTGGTAGGGAGAAGGAGGTGGTTTGAGGAGAGAGAATTGAGAAGGCGCCGCCGTCTTCTCCTTTCTTCGTTGCAGCCGCGCTTAGTCCTCTCCTCGATTTCAATGAATTTCTCCGGTAAAAATGGGTCGTCGGACTTCCTCGATCTCCTCTCGCCGCCAGCCTTCAACCTTCGTCGGCTGCAATTGTGGATTCGCCGGACTTCCCACCATCTGCACTACCATATCACTGGAAAAGAGGCTTGAATTTCTGGGTAATTTGAGGTGAATCAATGGCTATTGATGAATTGGGAGTGAGATCGAAACAGCAAAGGAGATGAGAAGAGAGAGAAGAAATGCGATTTTTTTTTAAAAGTTAAAATATAGAATATTGGATAGATAAGGGTATGAACGTAAATTAACGCTAACGGAGTACTAACGGCCGTTAAATCAAAGGGTATTTGGTGCACGTTAAGTTTCAATAGGGGTATATTATGTATTTTGAAACACGCAGGGGTATTTGGTGAATTTCGTGAAACCTCAGGGGCATTTCATGAAAAAACCGTTTTTTTAACCAATAAATTCATTGGGTCATTTAATCTCTCACACTTTTTATTGGGACATTATTATTTTTTTCTCATTTTTCCAGAATTCTGATAAGAGTGAAAACATTATAAATAAACATAATTTTCCTTGTTTAAATAAAAAAAAATAAAAGAATCTCAATGCACATTAATTATTAGTCGATAATAGACGTGCAAAAGGTCAAACGTAAAGAACAAGAAAAACAGAGGGAGTATTATTTTTACCGAATGAAACTCATTAATAATGGTTCTTTTCATACTCCTCTAGTCTCATAATGTTCATTATTTTTCCATTATGCACACTCTACAATGTACTGCTTTGACTTTAATAGTTTTAATTTTACATTAGTTAAAATTATAAAATTTTGATATTAGAAACTTTCCATCCAAAAAGAAGCCAATAAGATACCATAAGTTAGAATTATTTCTATTATTAATATTACTAATTATGATCAAGGTTTTTAAAGTTTTACTATGTGAATAGTAAACATGACGAACACTATGAAGCAGAGGAATTAAAATCTTATATTTTCCGCACTAGGAAATGGCAAATCATGAAAGGTACCGGGTGCAACTATTACGATTTACGAGACGTAAGTGGTTCATTTCGCCCAGGAGTATTGACAGCGCTTTTGGGTATAACTGGCGCTGGAAAAACGACACTATTGGATGTGTTGGCTGGAAAGAAAACTAGAGGATATATTGAAGGTAGCATCAGTGTATCAGGTTATCCTAAGAATCAATCGACATTTGCGAGGATATGTGGTTATTGTGAACAGATTGACATCCATTCACCGTGCATAACTGTTTATGAATCTCTTGTATTCTCTGCTTGGCTTTCGATAGAACAAAGGAAGAGATTGACGATTGCAGTAGAGTTAGTTGCAAACCCATCTATTATATTCATGGATGAGCCAACATCTGGACTTGATGCAAGAGCTGCTGCAATTGTCATGCGTACTATGAGAAATACCGTAAACAATGGTAGAACTGTTGTCTGCACGATCCATCAGCCAAGCATAGATATCTTCGAGGCTTTCGATGAGGTAAATGGAAATCCCACTTATGAATTTCTTAAGTAGTAGTACTCGTTAAAGAACATGTTGAAACCCAATGTTATCACATACTCCCTCCGTCCCTTAATACTCCGCACCGGTTTGGCTGGTGCGGAGTTTAAGGCACTTGAATTGATTTATTAATTTAATGAGTGTTAGTGGATAGTGGAGTATTTTTTTAATATAATTAGTGTGAAATGTGTAAGGGATAGTGAAGGTATGAATTTTTAAATGATTTTTTGTACGAAGTGAGTTACTACCTCCGTTTCAGAAAGTTCTTTACAGTTACTACTTGCACGGACTCAATGCAATATTTAACAACTACTCCCTCTGTCCCGGAATACTTGAAACCGTTTGATCGGCCCGGAGTTTAATTCATTATAATTGACTTCTTATTTAATTGAAAGGTAGTTAGTAGAGGGGTATTTTTTTAATATAAATAGTGGGATGTGGTGGGGGGTCATGAATTTTTTAATGTTTATTTGAGGTAGTAGGGTTGTTGGTGGGCCCTTAGGTAAGGTGAGAAAATAATAAAATATTATGTAAAGTTTTCATTTTTAGAAGCGTTTCAAGTAATCCGGGACGGCCCGATAAGGAAAGCGTTTCAAGTATTCCGGGACGGAGAGAGTAATATATCCAATTTCATATGTGGAAAAATTATAAAAAATTGATATTCTGAAAATACATACCGAGACCAATCTAACAAGATCTTACCTATAACGTTTTGATGTATATAATAGTGAGAATTTACGGTCAAAGTTTTCATATTTTGGACACATATTCCAAAGCGTAAAGAATTTTCAGAAACGGAGAAGTAGTAGGTAAGTGTGAGAAATAATATAATATTAATAAAAAAATTCTATTTATAGAATCGGGTTCAAGTATTAAGGGACAACAAGAAAAGGAAAATGGTGCGAGTATTAAGGGACAACAAGAAAAGGAAAATGGTGCGAGTATTAAGGGACAGAGGGAGTATAAGTGACTATGTGAGTTGTCACACGTTGGAGGAAATATATATACCATCTTATAAGCTTGTGAAATTATTCTTACTATTGTCAATTGGTTTTAGTGTGGAACCTCCATTGAACTTATAAGTGGACCAAATTCTCCTTCTCTTTATTGGGTTACTCAGACCCATTTAACCCACTTAATATTTCTCTGAAATTTACCGGAACAAGTAACTTTGTAAATATTTGTACATTGAATTGTATGGTTGCTTCACATGCATAACAGCTTCTATTGATGAAGAGAGGAGGCCGAATCATATACGCAGGACCCCTTGGTGAACATTTCTCTAAGCTCATTGAATACTTTGAAGTAAGTGATATGCTATTTGATCCACGTATATATATTATCTGTTTTTAAATAAAAACATTTATAAACTGATGAAGGTCGATTTCTTTAATTGAAGGCCATCCCTGGTGTTCCAAAAATAAAAGATGGTTATAATCCTGCGACATGGATGCTTGATATTACAAGTCCTGAAGCAGAGTCCCAAATGGGTTTGGATTTCGCCGAACTTTATTTTAACTCTATACTTTATCGGTATGTCATATACTGAAATGATAATCATAGTTCATATAGTATACAAAACATCAAGTTTTTTTTAATTATAATTCATAGTTTAATTGATCATAAGGTATGTACGTTGTTGGGATGCATTTCTGTAGGAGGAATCAGGAAATAATTGGAGAGCTTAGTACACCTTCGCCAAATGATGAGCATCTCCAGTTCCCAACAAAATACTCTCAATCATTCATCACTCAATTCAAAGCTTGTTTTTGGAAGCAATACAAATCTTATTGGAAGAATCCAGCGTATAACAATGTTCGATTCTTCATGACAACAATTATTGGAGCTCTAATTGGAATTATATTCTAGAATAAGGGAAGTAAATATTAAGTATCTTTTTTTTAATTTAGGATGAACCGTCATTACAAGAAACTGTACCATTAACAATGGGAAATCCGGTCGATAAAAATCAATAGTGGTGAGATTTCCTATCGCGAACCCGTCATGAAAGGGGGCCGTTATTGATGTAAAATCCCGCCGTTAGCCCGTCGTAAAAGGCATTTGCGATTGCGTTCCCGTATTTATTTGGTTGTTAGCCCCGTCGCAAAAGAATTTTACGACGGGATTTTGCTAAAACCTTTATACGGAGTAGTAGCAATTGTTTGGCATTCTAACAATAATTCTGCATTTATATGATTATGTCAACAGAGACAAGCAACAAGATTTGACAAACTTATTTGGGATAATGTTCTCTGCTATACTTTTCCTCGGAGGGGCTAGTTGTTTAAATATTCAATCTGTGGTTGCGAGTGAGAGAACCGTTTTTTATCGTGAGAAAGCTGCAAGGATGTACTCAACTTTACCTTTCGCATTGGCTCAGGTAATACTAGCTACATCCGTTTAATAATGATCTTTTCAATTATTATTTGCATAAATATTAAGACAAATGTAATAAAGTGTGTAACAAAGTAAGTGAGTATAATAAAATATAGATAAAGTAAGAGAAAAGTGTAAAAAAGCAGGTAGGGGTAAAGTTTGTGGGATAAGAGGAGTAAAATTGTATATGTTCATGTCCAAAAATAGTATAAAACACAATGTATAGAATATTATGAAACCTACTAAAACAAAAGTCTAAAAATCTTTTTGAACCGGAGGCATGACAACTGAAAATTTGCGAATTAAGTAAATCCTAAATGATCGAATTAATTAATAAGGTGGCAGAATGTATTCCTTTATTGCTCTTATTATTATCCTGAACAATAGATACGGAGTAGTATGTTTCCACGAGCGATTTACCCAAGTAAGGCTATTTCAAAACTTATTTTCCATTCTTCAATAGAATGAAATTATTTACCAAACTATTGTCCACATAGGCTTGGGTAAAAATTTTCTATTTTTAAAATTTTTCTAGAACAAAACAGCTATCTCAAATTGATGTTTTACTACTATAATCGCTATTTGGAATAGCGGTTTTGCTACTATAACCGCTATTTTAGATAGCGGTTTTGCTATTACTACTATACTTGCTATTTAGGATAGCGACTTTGGTTAGGAAACGCTATTTTGGACAATTATTTTACAGTTATAACTGTTATTCGAGATAGCGGTTTTGGTCTACAAACTCGGAAACACCTGCGCTATGCTACTACAAATTATATTTTTGCATATGCTCTGCTAATGCAAATTATATTTTTCGACATATATCAACCTGTACAATTTCAGAAACATTCTATGTAAAGGAGTTCCAAACCAACTCCAATCAAACATACACACATGCATTTGACAAACCAACTAAAAATCAAATTGCATAACCAAAATAGTTATAATTTACAATTGTGAGCTAAAAAGTTCACCAACATAAGTCTCGTTACAATTGTTTTAAAGTATCAAATAGGTTCAAAATTTCTCCAAAATTACAAAAGAAAAAAACATCTATATGGATGCCACTTCATCTGCAAAAGAATAGAGAACCTCTGGACAAGAGCTTTATGGAATAACCTTACTTTCGTACATCGTTCATGTTTCCACTCTACAAGCCTAATTTACTAAATACTTGTATGTTTTCCCATGCAGCTGGCTATAGAGGCAATCTACCTTGCAATTGTGAATTTTTTCTATTGCCTTCTCCTATACTCTATGATCGGGTTTGAGTGGAAGATTGGAAAATTCTTCTACTTCTACTACTTCATATTTATGTGCTTCACATATTACACAATGTTCGGGATGATGCTTGTTTCATTGACACCGCGCCAAGAAATTTCTGCGGTTTTCATGACGTTATTTGCCGCCCTATGGAATGTATTTGCTGGTTTCTTCCTTCCTAGAACGGTATGTACGTACTCTCTTAGCTAGCTTCTTAACAATTTACCCTATTTCGAAGCCTTTTACTTTACTTGAAAGTTTACATTACCTTAAGGCTGCGTTTTATTCATATGTTTTTTCACTTATTTTTCCTGAACTTATCTTATCTGAACTTATTAGAATTTATCAAAACTTATTTTAGTTATAAATTGTACTTGGTCAACCCTTATTTTTCCTAAACTTATCTTATCTGAACTTATTTGAACTTATTTTTTTCTAAAATAAGTGGAAATAAGGTGAACAGAACAAAGGTTAAGTCCTTAACCTAAGTAATCATGGTTGATTTTATTAACGTACACAAACTTGTGTAAATACATAGACTTTTGGTTACAACTTTAATGTAGTTTTGCATAGCCTAATACACACTATTAGGGGATAATAGAGTAGCATAAAATCTTTTACCAAAAAAAAAATAATCGTTAAATTTAGCATGTAAAGTTAAATAAACCGTATAGCTTAATTTCTTCTGTGAGAAAGGTGTTAAGGTGAATACCATTAGCCATATGATATGCGGTAGTATTTGGTAGAAGATTGTATTATGTAACGATATCTTAAAAATAATTTCTTAATACATTTAATTTGCAGCTAATTCCAATATGGTGGAGGTGGTTTTACTGGGCGTTTCCCGTTTCGTAGACAATGTACGGTTTATTGACATCGCAAGTTGGTGACAAAAGCATTCTACTTGAAGTACCAGAAGTTGGTAATGTGCCCTTAAACCTTTTTTTGGAAGAAATCTTGGGTTACAATTATGATTTCCTACCATTTGTTGTTATTGCACATATTGCTTGGGTCCTCCTTTTTTCCATTGTTTTTGCCCTAGCCATCAAGTATTTCAATTTCCTTCCATCAAAAAAAAAAAAAAAAAGTATTTCAATTTCCAACAAAGATAAATCATATTGTAAAAATGTTAAATTACGAGATGATTTTAATTGTTTTATATGAATTGAGATTTTGATTGATAGCAGCTTATGAACGTGTTTTCGTCCTCTAGCTTTTTTTTGAAGGGATCCTCTAGTAATTTTCACCAGATGCTTTTAATTGTTGTATACTACGTACAATCCTTAGTGTTGCATTATAACAATTAATTTTGTAAAAGTATACAAAAATCGCATACCGATCATTGTAATAAATGTCTGATTAACTCTTTTTATAACGTAAGCTGGCTAGGAACATTATATTAAACGGTTTTCCCCCAATGTTTAACTTAATTCACCAGCTACGCTCGTATTTTCAGTAATTCACCATATGCCCCCGACACTACAAGAATTTGTATCTTTAACGACAACCTAATTACGACGGGTCAAAAATTCCGTCGCAAAAGTCTTTTGCGACGGGGCTAACAACCAAACAATGACGGGAATAACCGTCGCAAATGTCTTTTACGACGGGTTTACGACGAATTTACGACGGGATTTTCTATTAACGACGGCCCCCTTTTATGACGGGTTCGCGACAGGAAGTCCCGTCGTTAATCAACGATTATTGGCCTTTTGCGACGGGATTTCCCGTCGTTAATAATACAATTTCTTGTAGTGCGAGATCTGAAAAATTATCATGACTTACTTACCTTGAATGCCTAATGGCGTCAAAATTTCGTCAGTATTATTACCCATTCTACCCCTACTGGGAGTAATAATATTGGGCCAAATGAAGCCCAACAAGCAATAAAGCCTTGTATCATAAGCTAAACTATATCCTAAATATGACTTTAAGGCTCCGTTTGGTAGAGTTTAAAACGTTTTCATTGTAAAATGAATTTTCATGGAAAACATTTTTCAAGGGAAAACACAATTCCAAACTAGTTTTCCTTTGTTTGGTAGGTTAAAGGAAAATGAGAGAAGATGGTGAAGATTGAGGGGAACAAAGGAGAGGGAGGTAAGGAGGAAAGAAGGAATAGTGGTTTCCCTCACTTTCAAATGGAAAAGAGTATTCCACCTTTGAGGTAGTTATGGAAAACGGTTTTCCATCCCTTACCCAACCAAATAACGTAAAATGATTGAAAAGAGGAAAATCACTTTCCATGAAAATTAATTACCAATTTATGATTTCTATAATCTTTACCTAGTCTATATCTAGTCTAGTATTTAAAAAGGAAAACCATGGACGGTTAGATGACACGTGTCACCCAATATTTCATCCATAAATTTATATATTTAAACAAAAAATTCCTTTTGTTATATTACCGTTTCAACACCTCTTACATCCATCTTCCTGATTCAACATCAATTTACCATTTAAAATTCATATATTCATTCAACCTCTTCCACTCCATCTCTCTCTCTAACATGTACTCAGTATTAATTCACCATCTAATTTTCAAATTTCACCTCTATATAACATCACTACGACGGAAAATGCTTTTAATATCGCTTAATGATGCTTTTAACAGCGCTTCTTGAAGCGCTGTTGATGGCCCCGCTATTAAAAGTAAAAGGTATCTTTAATAGCTCTTTTCAAAAGCGCTGTCATATGTAATATTAGGATAAGTCAAATGTTTCTTTCATAACACGTTAATTATAAGCTCTATTAAAGAAACGCTGTTAAAGATTTAGCGCCAACTTTTAAATTATTTTCTAATAGCGGATGTATATGAAGCGTTATCAAAGGTTTTTTTTTTATTATTTATAATATACCTGAAAAATATTTCATTTTTTGCCACAAAATAACACCATATATTAAAGAATAGTAAATAGTTGAAAAGTAATTTCCAAACCTCAATTAATTTTTTTTTTGCAATTGTCACCCTAATAAAACCGATTACATAGATCTAAACTAAAATTCTTAACATTAAACTACGTTAAATACATTAATTAATAGTCTTATGTTTGTTGGTTCCTTCAACATAACCTAGCGATTATAGAATTATTGAACAACATGACGCACCCATTCGGTTCTTAAATTACTTCGTCGATCAATCTGCTCTTTGTCATAACTTGGAAACTGACAATCTGAAAAGTACTGAGAAACAATGGGTATAAGAATTCACACATATTAGAAGGGAAAAAAAACGAAAGAATTAATATTACCATAAAAAATAAGTGCCATACACGAAGATAAACAAGACAAATATTTTTCATTATTTAGGGTATACCCTAAATAAAAGTTGATAAGAAAACCAGAATGAGAAGACAACTTTCATACCCTAAATAAATTTTTTATACCCTAAGTGAAAATATTATGAAACTTGAAATTAATGAAAGACAACTTTTATTTAGGGTATACAACTTTTAGACAACTCTTCACTATTTCACTTCAAAATCTTATGAAACTAATTTTTTAGGGGTGTGTGAGAGACTGACATCTCACCTTTGCATTCTTATTTAGTGAGGCAAAGCCTAAATGAACTAGTGATCTTTGTCTTCTCTCAGTCTGATTGATTCCATCGATTATCTTTGCAACAAACGAACTATATAGAAGAATTTCTATTAATTTCTAAGATAATATTTTTAACCGAAGTAATACGTGATAAGACAACATGACCAATTGGTGTTCTATCCAATAAGAATCTTACATAATATATCGGGCTTTGTTGTCCTTACATATTTGAATGAAATATAATGACAATCAACTGACAATGTACACTATCTAGAATGTGTGTTACATTAGCACCCCCAAAGCTCTTATTTCCATAAAAAAAAGCTCTTATTTCCATAAAAAAAAGCTCTTATGTGGGTATAGTTTCTACAATGTGCAACATTATCATCCATTTTATCTTACATCGATTATGAAATGAAATAGGAGATAAGTCCAAACAAATATTTAAAAACTAGTATTGGCAGACTTGGAATTAGGATTATGTAAAGAATCTATATTTAAACACCAACCATTTACTTATTACAAAATTTGGACATATAACATTCAACTTTTAGCTAACTGGTATCTGCTTCAGTTTACAGCTCCTTGGGTCCAAAACCTACTGCCCTAAACTAAGATACTAATGAAATCAGTATGATCTCCATACATCGAAGATAAGCATACCTTGCAATTATGGCGCCTAAGGAGATAGTTTTCAAGAGGAAGGCACGTAGATCAACGTTAATGCAGTCTTTGTATGCCAATAAGCGTTTAAAGAGAAGGATACAAAAGCGACCTACATACAATTAAGAAAATTTTAAACACGGTAATAGTCAGATCACGATTCTGATAAGTTTAAATAGCTCAAAAGTTGACGAGAAACGTTTGACACCGATACTAGATACATGGGCTATCAAGTTGTGTCTCCTTATCTCATCTTGTAACACCCTAATAATTCCTTGCTTTTTATAAAACATTTTCCGACTTAAAACACAGGAATTACCAAGATATTACCGCCACCGTGATAACGGCTAAGGCTATTTACCAGAATTACGCAGCGGAATTAACTAACTTTCAAAACATAATAAATAAATAGTTAATGGTCATTAAACAAGTTGGAACCGTTGAGGCCCAAATCCAAACTAATAAACCATTTGAAATCCATTAACTGAAAATAGTAGTAATAGTATTAGTCATGACTATAAATAAAAATAGAGTTTGTAAAATACGGAAGAATAAACTGTCAACTCGAATCCCATGATAACTTCTCCCGCAGGTTATCTCTACAAACCTGCTTTATTAAGAATCTACTCCCCAACAACGCAAATGCAATTGATGGATCATCATAGGGTCATTAAGGCAAAGGCCATGACCAGAAGACATGAAGCACGAAGTCAGCAAAAGCTGAGTACGAACAAGCTAGAATAACATTCTATCCTAACATGCTTCACTCAACACATTAAATAATCAACATGCAAAAGCCATGTAATAAACAGATAATCATGGAGAAAAGACTCAACTCATGACACGACTCTTGACTCACAGATTAATGAAAAGATAGCTTCGAACGGGTAAAGTAAAGTATCCTCAAAAGGAAAGAAAAAGGTGATGGGAGCCCACCATACTGAAGGAAATAATGCCCTTGGTCCAAGTATGCATTCTATGTTAAGTCTAATAAGTGCGGTTCAGTATTAATTAACAAGTTAATAATTCAGTGAGATCAAGTGAGCTGAATGCCTAGCTAGAGGCCGCTTCAGTTCAAGTGGAATTAATGATATTAATCCACAGCTTACTCTTGACTGAACCCGTAGGGTCACCCAAATAGTACGTAAACGGATCAAGTATTTAATGGCATTAAATACTCCATCTATGGATATTCGGAATCGACGGATCTTGGTTTCAGTGGGAGCTGAGATCGTCACAGGCAAGAAATGAATACTCCGGAAACGATGATATTGCCGGAAACGGAAATATGGATCGTATCGGAAATATAAATATTATCTAAGTCGTAGATGTTGCCGGAAACGGAAACATGGTACGTATCGGAAAATATTACCAGAAATGGAAATATTGCCGGAATCGGAAATATTGCCGGAAACGGAAATATTGTCAGAATCGGAAATATTATCGGAATCGGAAAATAATTCCGGAAACGGAAATATTAAATATTTGTTCGAAACGGAAATTAATTCCGGAATCGGAAATATTAAATATTGTTCGTATCGGAAATGAATTCCGGAATCGGGAAATTAATCGGAAGCGTATCGTACGAATTAGCATCGAACTAGGCCTGCCAGACGAAGGCCCAGCACGAAGCCGGGCCATCGCCCAGCAAGCTAGCGCGCCACAACGCACCAGCCAAGGCTGCGCCAGGCCCACCGCAAGGCAGGCCCCGCGCGCCAAGGCTGCTGCAGCGTGTGGGCCTCGTGGCAATGGGCTGCGAGCTCGCGGGCTGCGCGCGCGCGCATGGCGCCCCTCGTGGGCTGCTGTGCGTGCGTGTGTATGTTTGTGTGCTATACGAATCCTAAAGCTATCAGGTTTCGACATATGATTAAATTCCTAAACCTAAAAGGATGAATTAATTAAATAAGAATTCTATTAGGATTCTAGTTTAATTAATTCGTATCCTAATAGGATTACAATTCCTTTTCCATACCTCTATAAATAAGGGCCTAGGGTCATTATTTTAGACATACAATTCAATTATTCAAAGTGATTTTTGAGAGCAAAAATTCAGTCATATAATTGCCTACATTAGCCGAAAATTCTAAGTACCTTAAGGGCGATCCTAGTTGGTCAAGCTTAAGGCGGATCCGGACGTGCTGTGGACTATCTACGGAGGGACGACACTTGGAGTCCTAAAGACTTGTTCTTGTTCGGTTCGGGCGCAGCTAGGGAAGGCACACAACAAAGTGTATGCATCTAAACTATGCTAAATGATTATGTGTAAATAATATGCTTTCCTGGCTTTATGGTTTTTTCCGCATGATTTATGAATTGTCATATGTATCATAACCTAACAGTGGTATCACGAGCCTCTTATTATTTTCATAATCTAAATTGCATGAACATGGTTAAATATTACAAATTTGCAAGAATTAAAAGGGGTGATTAATTTTCGTAATTGTTAATTAATTGCAAATTGCGTTTATTTAATTATACGTACGCAGTTTTTCGGCAGTTTCTTCGTTACTCATCCAAATCGAGTGATTTTTGTGTCAATTCCGCATGTAAAAGGCATTCTAAAATTTTGACAAAAATAATAATTTTCGGTCGAACCCAGAATTCTCAAATTCGAAGCCTAACTATGACTTTTCGGAGGTTTTAGTTTTTCGAATGCAAAATTTCGTAAATTTAAGATGTTAAATTAAATATTTGCGATTCTTGTTGATAAATCTTGAATTTTTGATTGACCTACTGTATATGTTTAACAAGTTTGAATGCCTAGCCTTGTTAATTATGCAATCTAATTTGTAATTATGATTAATTTGTTGAAAATTGGAATAATTTAGAATTAATTTGATTTTCATAATTAGTTATAATTTAATTAGATACCTATGATTAAAAACCACCATAAAAATTGTAAATTTATGTTAAATTTTAAATTTTTATGACCTAGACTTGAATCCATGTTAATCGGAAATCAATTAAATAATAAATTTTCGATTTTTCGCCCTAAAATTATGAAATTAATATTATTTATTAATTTGTCATTAATTTTGAATATAAAATTTTAATTTTTATGCGACTCGCTCATATAACTTGCACGCACAAAGCAATGGACGCTACGTGTAACCCTTAAGGGGTGTTGTATAGTGCGGGCATGCGACGACGAGCAAGGGAGCTCGTCGCCCATGCGGTACGAATGCAGCGAGCAAGGGCATGGTGCACGAGCACAAGGCAGTAGCCCTGCCTTGTGTCGTGGGCTGTGAGCAATGGGCGTGTGGGCAGGGGCGAGAGCAAGGCACGAGCAGTCGCATGTGGGCAGCAAGCGTGCTACGCCACAGCGCGCACTGCCTCGCGCAAGCATGCGGAGCCTCGCGCGCAACGAGCGCAAGCTCGCGTGCCACGAGCGCTACGCCCAGCGTCGATCGCTCGCGCGCAGCGAGCGCCAGCTCGCATACTGCTGCCTCGTGCGATGAGCGCAAGCTCGCGTGCGGGAAAGGCAGGCGCGCAGCGAGCGATGGCTCGCATGGATCGAGCGCTGGCAAGCGAGCGCAGCGAGCGATGGCTCGCATAAATCGAGCGCTGGCGCGCGCAGCGAGCACCAGCTCGCGTGATGCCTTGCGATGGTGAGCAGCAGCGATGCGACGCAACGCATGGGCTGCGCGCACATGGCCAGCAATGGCTGTTTGCGTGTGGCCCATGGGCGTGCGTTGCGTGGGATTGTTGCGTTGCGATTAGATCGTTTTGAAATTTTAATTTGAAAATTTCAGTTTACGTAATTTTAATTAATTTTAAAATTAATAATTTAAATTACTTTCTTGGATTTTAATTTTGAATATTGTAATTATAATAAATTTTATTTATTCTAATTATTTTACTAAAATTAAAATCATGAATTAATTTAAATACGACTGAAATTAAATTAAACTTTTTGGATTCAATTATAAATTTATATGCGCTTTAAATTTTAATTAAATTTGTATGTTTCCGGTTAGACTAGAAATACATTTTTATGTTTAAAATTATTAAAGCATATGAATTTATTGGTTTAAGTGGGAGCCCTTTTTAGTCATAAACTCTTGATTAGGTCTACAAATCCTTAAGGTTAAAACAACTTGATTAGAATTAATAAGGACTGAATAATTTGTAGATTATTGGTGCCCTTGATTAATTGCTGCAAATGTTTATGTGATGCATAATGTGTTTTACTAACCAGCTATGTGGGCCATTCATGATAATGAATGGGTGAATGGTATATATTGTATATGTACTGTTTTGCAGGTTATGAAGTGACTAGTATGGCCCAAATAGGATAGAAAATATGGTCTGCGTACCATTAATTTGAATGTAATTGGTCTAAAGAACCAAAGTTGTTTTTCAATTCAAATATGGTCTGCGTACCATCAAATAGTTGTAATTAGTTTTAATTATAGCTTATCCTATTTGAAGAAAATGGTGCCTCCCACGGAGATTTTCAAGACGGACTTTGAAGTTAAAGCTTCAAGATGAAGTCGGGCCATACTAGATCACATTTATCTTATGCATGCTTTAAGTTATTTATTGCTTTAAATATGTCTTAATTATGCATGAGATTGTGGCTTGATTATGTTGCATGATTAAGGATTTTAGTTCACTTAAAATCTAACCAACATAGTAAGAGCCTTAAGTTCCAAACTTAAAAATTGAGTTAAAAGGTGCCATGCCAAAATATACACTTGCTTGGATATCCTTTACATCAATCTAGTAATAGTTTTCGCTCAGCGAGGTGTTACTTATTGGTCCTAAAGGGGCAAGGTACACAAATAATTGTGAGTACATGTTAGTTTTGGTGAAACTCAACGATATAAGTAAGGAGTCCTTTTATGTCGTGGCAAAATCGATAGGTTTACCTAATAAGTTCTTAGACGTACTTATCAACCAAGAATAGTTTCTAGACTATTAGCAAAAGGCTTTTGCTTACCTAAAATGTTTTAGAATTGAGTCGACAAACTGTGCTTAATTCTTCAATGGTTTTAGGATCTTGGAATCATTTTATTCACACCTGCCGGAACAATAAATTCGAATAAAATGCCAATAACTTGTTTGAATTGCATGGTTGCTTTAATTTTCAAGTTATTATTCATGATAAATGTTTAGACTTTGCATGCTTCAATGTATGTTTTAATTATTGTTTATAATTAAATATCTTGCACTGCAATAAATCCTTTTAGAAAGGTAACAGTAAATTTCCTCGATTGGTAGTGAATCCAAGAACGATTCACGGAAATGAGAGAAAGTGAGCAATTTAAAATGTACGTTTCTTATAGCGACTTTTATGGTTGTTTTCGAACATCAAAGTCGAATGGCAAACCAATTGGTGCTCGTGAATTCAAAATACACTGTAGTTTTGAGATCATAAAGCATTGAGTTTAATACGCTCATCTTTACCAATGGTTAACAACCTAATATCTTTGTCCATTTAATTCTCGAATGAGTCTAGTCCCTAGACATTCGAATAGATCGATGCTTAGAGAACTTTAGAAGCTTCTGGTAAGATCATCTAGTTGAAACTTAATATTCAACATAAATTAAATGGTAAGAACCTTGTGGGGGTGACATTGGACATGTCTAACAAAGTATAAAAGTCAACACTAGAGAATTCAATTCTTAAGACTATAAGAAAGGGTACAAGAAATAGGAAAACAAAGGAACAAATGAAAGGAATTTACGATTCCGGTTCTACCTATAAGTTTATGTTTAAAGAGTAGTGACCTAGCAATCAAACTTCCTTGGTATCATATACCGCTTGAGGTTCTTACTTCGGTAATAACTCAAACAATGGAAGCTAGGATACACTAATGACCTACAAATGGGAAATGAAGCATGACAATGCTACATTAGTTGTAGGGTCATCTAGTTTGTTTTAAGTCCTTCAAGGCTGAAACTTAATGGCTATTTTGTTCCATAATCAGCATACCTAAATTTCTGTTTCAAACACAGAAAGACTCACATTCAAGAAAACAAAAACAATGTTTGTTTGTTTATTTGAATGAAATGGTCAATTACGGGTTGAGTCAATATGCTTGATTAAAACAAACAACTCTTTAACAATAAAACTTTACTAGGTTCAAATCAACCCCTTGATTTGAGTTCCACTAATCTTTGGCATTGTTGCTTAGACCATATCAACAAGTTAACATCCAAAAGCTCTATTTCGATGGACTTTTGAAAGTTGATTGATTTCTAGATCAATTTAAGACAACTAGTCTTACTTGTTGAAAGTAACAAAAGATATGAACTATTGTTAGAACGCCTAGACAATAGAGTTCAAAGCTAAAGAAAGATTTTATGACTTTATTATTTCACATGGATTTGAGTGAATATAGGTTTATTTACTCAAATGTGATATAAGTTGAATCTGTTTGGCTAGTTCAAAGATTCAGAAGTATAAAATCCACTTGGCAAGAAATCATAAAGATCTAGGTTAGATCATGTTGATGATTACTTGAGACCAAATATGATCATCAATGATTGTGTGTTGTAATTTCACAATCTAGGTCCATAAGATATGGCATATCTACGTTGGAATGATCGAAGTCAATTAGTACTTGATTCAATCAATGATGAATCATAAAGACTTTTCCTATTATTTCTAAAACAAAATGCTCAACTACCACCAAACTAAACCAAATTCGTCAAAGCTATTGAAAAGTAATTTCAGAATAACTTTTCATAAAATATATCTAAAGAGTTGCTAAACTCAGTGGGAGCTTAGTGTTTGTCATTCAACAAACTAAGGCCCAAGTATAGATATATGTTTCATTGTGATTTATTCAAATGAGACACAAGGGTATTGTTTCTACCACGAATTTTTGAGAACATAATGTTTGTTTGCTCGAAATGATGTCCTTTTGGAGATTCGTTTCCAAAATGACAAGTGGGAGAAAATAGACCTCGAAAATCTTCGAGGCGAACAACAAACATAAACGGACAATCTGGAGGCTTTTTGAAGTTCTTTAGAAAATCCGAACACGTATTCTTTAAGGACTTTAGAAGTGGCTTTTAAAGAATAGACATCTCTTAGAAGACTTTACAAGTGCTTCAAGGAGAACAGAATATTCAAAGGACTTTCAAGTGGCTATTGATATTCTATTGTTTGATGTTCTATACCCAAGTAGGCATAGAGTTCAAGTCACTGAAACTATGAGATTCTTCTATTAGATAGTGAAGAAACATGGAGTTCAGGTCACTGAAGCTATGCAATTCTTCTATTAGATAGTAAAGAAACCTACAACTTGCAGTCAAATTATTAATGAGTTTGTGACCTGTAAGAAAGCTATGACGAAACCCAGATTCCCTAAAATGGTTAGAGGCCATATATAGACTCAAATGTTTTAGATGGTTAAAGGCCATAAAACATAACCAATGTTTTGATGACAAAATTGAAATTTTGTTGATTTGCAAGAATAGTTTCACACCTATTGGTTGCAAGTTTGTTTTAAGGATAAAAACCATCAAACATGGAATTGTGTTCACACACAAAGCTAGATTAGTTGCTAAAGGTTACAAGCAAATTCATGGCATGGATTGTGTTGAAACCTCATGCATAATCGTAATGCTCAAGTCTATAACTCAAGCAATGATTGCATATTGGTACATATGACAATTGGATGACAAAACGTATTCCTCAATCAAATGTTGGAAGAAAACTATGTACATGGCATGTCATAGGATTTGTGGATCCAAATAAATGCTTGAAAAGGAATGCTAACTTATGAAGTCTAAGTACAGATTTAAGCAAGCAATTGGGAATTGGAACTGTATTTTAGTGAAGCTAATAAGCATTTTAGTTTCATAAAATATACATGATTCTTATAGATATATAAGAAGTTTAGTGGGAGTACGTAAAACTTATTTGGTCCTATGTGTATCACACACATATCTCTCTATTGTAAAATAACATTCAAATGCTAATGAATTAGATTTGAAATTATTCATCAATGATGGACCAAGGCGAAACTTAGTACATACTGGGTATTAAGATCTATTTACAAAGATCTTATATTAATGTTTTGGATTAATTAATGGCATTTACTAAATCAAACACGAAAGACTCCATTGGAGATATTCGACCCATGTGAATAAATCTAAGTAAAGAATGTTTGAACTATGTATAAGCATTTACTAAGTTAACATCAAAGAATCTAATGAGATTCTTCACCTATATTTTATGTCAAAGAATTTAGCTGGATTCAGTATCTACTGAAATTGAATAAGCTAAAGTTACATGAATAGAATTCAATTGGGAATTATTCTGCAAAAGAATTTATCATGTATGATATAATATGAGGATCGCCAAAAACGTATCGTATGGCTTTAGGCATGACGAACATATACCAGTCTCTATTGATCTAAGTGAAGATCAACTAGATTGAGATCAAGAATACTTATGGTACTTGAAAAGGTACATAGGAATAGTTCTTGATTCAAGGAAATAAAGATATGCTAAATATTGATGCTACACGCAGAAACACTGGCAAAGGATCAAGCAAGATCCCTTTGGAGTTAACCATTGACAAGGACGAGCTAAAGAGCATCGTGTTTTGAAATGGCAACATGGATTGAAGACCATGAGTTGTTGCGTGGGAAAATTAAAATAATAATGTTCTAAGATATAGCTGGAAAGTCTTCCACATGTCTGTGAACTGCTTGGATAAGTAAATCCAAACAAAGCATCACTAGCAACCTAAACAGTTGAAGTAAAAGTACTTATTGCCTAAGAAGCAATAAAACAGAGTTGTTTATATTAATGAATTCTTCATTGAACTTGGCTGGATCACATGTCTGCTGACTTGATGGTTCTTCATTGCAAAATGCGTAGAACCACTGTTTAAGTAAGAAAGACTAGATCACATAATAAACAAACTCAAAAGATCTTATCATCCTATCTCGAAAAACATTCGATGAAAGGGATATTAAGATTAGCAAAGCATGATAACTAAACCTATGCAACAAGTGAGAAGCAACACTCACATTGTAGCACTGGAAATCAAGCATAGCTTTGAATTCCATGAAATGTTTTAAAGATGGGTTAGAGGCCCATGGTTGTAAAACATTGGGGTTGAACATTTATCATATATGAAATGTATTTTCATGTTCCATTTAATCTTGGTTTAGCATTAAATGATGAGTCCCTTCAATTTGACGATATATTCAAGAT
This sequence comes from Spinacia oleracea, assembly GCF_020520425.1. Taxonomy (NCBI): domain Eukaryota; kingdom Viridiplantae; phylum Streptophyta; class Magnoliopsida; order Caryophyllales; family Amaranthaceae; genus Spinacia; species Spinacia oleracea. The sequence continues at coordinate 134,025,325 of NC_079489.1, read as the reverse complement.
AGACTGTCAGGACCAGTCCTGTGACTAAGAAATGTCTATCAAGTGAACTTGAATGTCAAAGGTTGAAAATGGTCCCTAGTCGGAGTTTTCTATAAAATTGGACGCATAGAAAACGTTAGACGACTAGAATGCAAGATGACTAGTAGTTCTGTTTCTTGAACTATGTGGACATGGCAATGTCATAATCATTTGCATAGATACATACTTTGGGAAGACTAGTATCGGACAAGACCTATGAAACTTTACTGTAAGAGATGAAAATCTGTCATAAGTATATTTCATTAAAATTATTAGACACTAAATCCTCAATACCTGAGTGATTTGAGATTACTTGTTTGAGAACTGGTTGCTTTGACGTTGACCAACCGTCGCACCGTAAAAGGAGGCTATAAAGGCAACGCTCAGGTAATCACCTATCAAACGAAGTCTAATCTCAAGATCGCAAGATTGGGATTGTCCTCCCATAAATCGGGATGAGATGCTTAAAAGTTGTACAAGGCCACTCGGAGAGCTAGAAACTGTGAAATGCATGGCCGTGCTCGGATGAATCATAGGCTATGATTATCTGTTTATTTGATCAGTTGAACTCTGAAACCGAGAAACACCTCTGGACATAATAAGGATGACAACTCTTACCTTATGTTCAAGAGCAAGCATCGAGCGACAAAGGAATTAGGAAATGCACACTTGTCCCTAAGGACAAGTGGGAGACTGAAGGAAATAATGCCCTTGGTCCAAGTATGCATTCTATGTTAAATCTAATAAGTGCGGTTCAGTATTAATTAACAAGTTAATAATTCAGTGAGATCAAGTGAGCTGAATGCCTAGCTAGAGGCCGCTTCAGTTCAAGTGGAATTAATGATATTAATCCACAGCTTACTCTTGACTGAACCCGTAGGGTCACCCAAATAGTACGTAAACGGATCAAGTATTTAATGGCATTAAATACTCCATCTATGGATATTCGGAATCGACGGATCTTGGTTTCAGTGGGAGCTGAGATCGTCACAGGCAAGAAATGAATACTCCGGAAACGATGATATTGCAGGAAACGGAAATATGGATCGTATCGGAAATATAAATATTATCCAAGTCGTAGATGTTGCCGGAAACGGAAACATGGTACGTATCGGAAAATATTATCGGAAATGGAAATATTGCCGGAATCGGAAATATTGCCGGAAACGGAAATATTGTCAGAATCGGAAATATTATCGGAATCGGAAAATAATTCCGGAAACGAAAATATATAAATATTTATTCGAAACGGAAATTAATTCCGGAATCGGAAATATTAAATATTGTTCGTATCGGAAATGAATTCCGGAATCGGGAAATTAATCGGAAGCGTATCGTACGAATAGCCTCGAACGAGGCCTGCCAGACGAAGGCCCAGCACGAAGCCGGCCCATCGCCCAGCAAGCAAGCGCGCCACAACGCACCAGCCAAGGCTGCGCCAGGCCCACCGCAAGGCAGGCCCAGCGCGCGCCAAGGCTGCTGCAGCGTGTGGGCCTCGTGGCAATGGGCTGCGAGCGCGCGCATGGCGCCCCTCGTGGGCTGCTGTGCGTGCGTGTGTGTGTTTGTGTGCTATACGAATCCTAAGGCTATCAGGTTTCGACATATGATTAAATTCCTAAACCTAAAAGGATGAATTAATTAAATAAGAATTCTATTAGGGTTCTAGTTTAATTAATTCGTATCCTAATAGGATTACAATTCCTTTTCCATACCTCTATAAATAAGGGCCTAGGGTCATTATTTTAGACATACAATTCAATTATTCAAAGTGATTTTTGAGAGCAAAAATTCAGTCATATAATTGCCTACATTAGCGGAAAATTCTAAGTACCTTAAGGGCGATCCTAGTTGGTCAAGCTTAAGGCGGATCCGGACGTGCTGTGGACTATCTACGGAGGGACGACACTTGGAGTCCTAAAGACTTGTTCTTGTTCGGTTCGGGCGCAGCTAGGGAAGGCACGCAACAAAGTGTATGCATCTAAACTATGCTAAATGATTATGTGTAAATAATATGCTTTCCTGGCTTTATGGTTTTTTCCGCATGATTTATGAATTGTCATATGTATCATAACCTAACACATAGACCAAATAATAATAAGTCGGACTCCTACCGACAGTCGGACCCTACCGAAGGAATTCCAATGCACAACGACCTAAAAAGAAAGAATGAAACAACGTCTTGTATCATTCATGGAGTACAAGTTTTCCGGCAAGACTCACCCCATTGTTCATACTCAAGGTATATACATTCCAAGAGTTTTGAAGCTCTTTTGGGTTACGGTTTACGTTAATTAATATATAATGTTCAAGGCGACTCAAGACACAACATACAAACAATTAAACAATTAAGCCATTCAACAATTCAATGATGACTCTTCAATATTTTACTTCTTTATGACTTGTGATCAAACATCGACTCAAGTGAAATTACTCCCATTGTTCCTTCTCAAAAACACTGTTTGAGATAACCCGACATTGCCTATTAACAAGCGGGGTGTGCCCTTAGCACGAATTGTCCTCAATTCAATTCACATAGACTCTCCAACATATTCTACCCCTTGGTAGAATATATATTGCTCACTGGCAATATTCGACAGGCTCAATATATATGCTAGACATTCCGTACTATAGCATAATAACAATAACTTGCATGCGCACTACTCATACATGCAAACCAACTTGAACAACATGCTTGACATAATTCAACGATTATAAAAGTCCATAACATGATAGTTCAATAGAATCTATAAAGCATAATTCAATTCATAACATGCTCGTTCACATAGATTCGATAATAATAATAACATGCTCGTTCTCAATATCAAACATGAATTCATAATAACATATTCATTCCCAATCATCAAACATGAATTCATAATAACATATAAGTTCACATGATTCGCATTCAATACACTTCACAAAGTCCTCAAGGATGGGTGGTAACCTTAGTCTTGTACGTACCTGGAATACCTAAGTACGGGGGCCACTGTGCGAATCACGACTCTCTAGAAATCAACTCCTATAAACAAAACAAGAGAACTAAATTATTATCCATGTTTACTAAATTTCCAGCAACTATTTAAGATTCTAAAACTCTTAGTTTAATTAGAAATCATTCATTAATTGGTAATTTAATAGTCTCAAATAGTCAACTCAAGTCCTAACATAATAACATTGACTTTTTAGCTTTAAAACCCTTAAAACCCAACTTTTTAAAGCTTATCAACATTCTGAAAATTTAAGTTGATTCCCATAATTTGAATTGCCATTAAATTATGTGAATCAATCGCTCAATCAATTTGAAACCAAAATCCTAACAATAGTTTAATCCGAAAACATGTTTTGACTTCAAAAATCAACACTTTATAAACTTATAAAATCTGAAAATTATAAATTCAATCATCAAAACCAATCTCTTTAAGTAAAACACACTACTAACCCAATACGGTGTTCATAACCGTTTTAATTAATCTAAACAACCAAAATATTTAAACTAATCACAATAATTAAATCAATTTAAAACTGAAAATTAATATTTTTGAAAACATAATTTGATTTAAACCATTGATCAACACACACACACACAACGATTAATTAATTGTGTGTGTGTGTGCCGATTGTAGACACCTACTTTTGTCCCCATTCCCGAAAGGGAAGGTTCGATGATGAGAACATAAATCTCCACTTGGCAACACATCTCCTATAAAATAATGGATCTCAATCACCCTTTCATTTCAGCCGAAGCTACTATTTATAGAAACCTGCTAAGAATAGTAACTACCGTAAAAGGTAGTTGTTAAAAGTGGCAAAGTCATAAAAGATAGAAACCTGTCAGAATTAGGTGTTGCACTCCAACATAAATCCTAAAAGAGATAGAATTTGCATTCCTGGTATGATTCGAAAATAAGAGTTACGTATTAATTGCATTCCTAACGAACCTAGAGTTCGTAACGGGCCCAGACGCATTCCGTCATAAAGTTAATACGCACTAAAAGACTCGGATAAATCTCAAAAGATCCGTATTTTAAGAGTCCAAATCTGACAAAGAACTCGACCCGGATCCCATTTTCAACGCCTGGATCTGGGCGCCGAAATCTTCGGCGCCCAGCCGTGGGCGCTGAAAATGATTGGGGCCGTTTTATCTCCGGATTATTTTTGGATTCGTATCTTAAAATCTATCTTTCCACACACCCTTTTCCTATAAATACAGCCTAAAACCGACGTGAAAACAACACACAATTCCATAACCTGAGTATTGACTCTAGCCTTAAGCCTAAGCCTCACGCTGCGAAATTGATCCGGCGTTCTGTCGCAATCGACCCAAAAGTCGAACAGAACGCATCCTGCCCCTTGTAGCTTGATGAATTAAGCCTAAATACGGGAACATTGCTTAGAAACCCGAGATTCGTTAAATAAAAGGAGAAATTGCAAAGCCAAGTGGTTGGTTTTCTGAGAACCACAACGCACCTCTCAAGGGTGCGTTGTAATGTGTCCCTCATATGATTTAATCGCTTTTATCACCCTTTTATAAAATTGTCAAACTATTAACTTGATTGATCTATCACGCCTAATAAGATAATACCTTGGACAATTGAATTATCATGCTAGGTACCTTAAATCAATCTAAATAAGATAATCACGATCGATTTAGTGTTATGTGTTGCATATTGCTAAAATCAATTCAGAATAGTTTAATAGTTTAACGCATGTCCCTTCAATTATTTATGCTGAGCTAGTAAGGATAACCTGCCTCTGGAGTATTATCGATGAGCACTCCTCTCGGTAGCTACAGTCCCCCGAACTCTCAATCTCTGCCCTGCGGGTGTACGTTGAGCGATCCCTACACCAGGGATCACAAGGGAACCTATGGCCGTCGTGGTCGAACATAATTGCACTCCCTTTATGTCACGATAACCGGGTTTTGTCAGTTTTTCTCATTGTCGTTAAAAACTGAATGGCGACTCCTATATTACTAGTCGATTGGGTGTAAACTCACAGGAAATCCAATTACACTTGATCTGACGACGTCACGCCCACGAGGGACGAGGTCATGCATTAGCCTCGTGCTTTTTCGACCCCCTCACAGTGGCGACTCCACTGGGGATGTTAATGAAATACTCGTGCTCGTAAGTAATCAAAATAGCCGAAGGGTGAAACGATCCTACCCCGCGTTTATTTCCCTATCAAGTTGGGACGACCTGAAAATCAGCATATTAATGTGAACGGACAGAACCGCACAACGAATCTTGGCTCCCTTGGCATGTTTCATCTCGGGAGTTGGGAATAAGGATACCCATAGCCACCTGGGGGGTGCATACGCTTCGAATGTTGTCCACTCGGCACTTTCGCTAGTAGTACACCTATCCCAAACCCAATCGCTCGTCCACTAGGTCCATCTCATTGGTGCATGCCCCCTTGGCTTACATCGTGATTGGCCTTTTGGGACGTAATTCGCTCGTGAATGCACTACCCCGACCGGGGCATGTGTTGGATCGACGATAGAAGAGGTACCAAGCCGGCGCAAATATTACCCATAGAAGCCTATCATAAACTACGTGACATATTATTTTGCTTCATGTTGTAATGTTAGTTGTGTGTAGCGAATTATGTGATTGTGTGTGACAAATAATACTAGAAAACCAAGGACCCTAAAAATTTCCCAAACATTCATAAACACCAATTGGCCAAAGAGTTATACCAAAATACGTGTTCCGCAGCCCCGGGCGATCGCCACGAAAATAAGTGACACCCAGGACAGCCTGTAACGGATTCCACAACGCTGCACAACGCGTAAAGGACGTTATTAGGCAAGCACGCAAAATTAAGTCGTATGTACGAAAAAAGGATAGACGAACAGAATACGAGTACCAGTCAGGGACGCATTTTCAGCGCCCCTGGCTGGGCGCCAATCATTTTCAACGCCCCTGCTGGGCGCTGAAGTTGCTGCCTGGCCTTTTGGTCAGGCACAGCAGCCTCGGTACCCGCGCATAAAGTATACGTAGCAATAAAAAAAAAAAATCGTAACAAATTTGCTACAAGGACGTATGAAAAAGGCACTCGATTCTAAGAACGACTTATAAAATAAACAACTCCTTGCGTCGTCATTAGGCCTCCTATGACGACAATGTTCGGCACTAAACTGAGCACGCTGATTAAATGACCTTGAATGTCACATGGGCAAAGTATTCAAAAAATAATGTTCAAATAAAGTTTTCAAGGAAAAATAATGTTCGAATAAAAAATAAATAAATCCGAGTCTAGACTAGGCTATGCCAAAGTACAATCTAAATCCTAAGTCTTAGTTGTCTTATACATAGAATCGGTCCTAATGCTTGGTGTCGTTCTGCAAGTTAAAAGGTTAAACCATATTGAGTCTCCCTTCCTAACATTTAAAAGAAATCAATAAGCACCCATATGTAATTGTCATCCCTTGCTAAGAATCTACAACCTCAATACTCTCTCTCACCAATAAAAAAATATATTATGTAATTCAAGTATTTGCAAAATGGAAACAGTCACATTCTGAGAATCATTCCTCCATAGTCGCACAACCTCCCAAAGTGAGCCTAAGGTGTCAATACCATTGGAAGAAAAAATTAATGGCCTCAAGGCTTATGATCATATTGGTTCACGACTATCATAGTCCTCTCGAGCCACTCGCTCCTTGAAGTACTCCTAAGTACGAACTAAAAGATTTTCCATGAATGCTACATGACGAACCATGAAAATACCCAAATCGGCATGCCATAAGGCTACCATTGGGGTAAAGCGATACACACTAAGAGGGAAGCCGCACTAATGATTCTAGTTTTGCAAAAATGAAAATTCGATCTCCCCAACCAACTACCTTGCCAACATTAAGCAAAATGGCGCATGACAAATGAACACCCAAGGGTTAAAATCTAAAGTGTCAACCAATGAAAGTTATGGTCCAATTAGCCTAAGTCTGAAAGTCGCTTGGTCAAGTATTATAGGCTTACGCCACGTCATTATTTTGAGTCTAGGCCACCTCCTTGTATTCATACACGGGTTGTAATCAGAAAAATTAATGAAAGTTCGAGTCTAAATCACAACTTCCAATTAAATCCCGGAAACTGGAATCTGAAAAGAAGCAAAAAGATTATTTTCGATGTAATTCTTTCGTTAAATTTCAATAAAGTAAAAACAACATTTTGAATCTACGCTATTTGCACATTTTGAGAAACGACTAAATACGCTTGCAATGTAAGACAATTTAAAGGTCCACCCTAGGCCTACTAAAATTAAAGGTCCACTATAGGCCTACCAAACGAGGCTCACTCAGTCTCGCCTCGTGACTCAAAGACCACAACCATCGACCTTTTAGCCCAAATAAAAAGGGGGAGAAATCCCAAGCAAAAAAAAGAAAGAGAAAAGGGAGAGCGAAAAGAGCGAGCCATGAAATACTTAGCCCGTACCTCCCAAAGTGCGAAATTTACCCAAGTAAACGAAGGAAAAGAATTGAGTCAACCAATCCAAATCATACCACAAAAACTACATAAAGTTCTACGATCTTCTACCCTTTCCAATCCTCATGCTTAACTAATACCTATACACATTATCCTATCTCATTCAACCCATCTTTCAAGCCGTCTTGAGTCACGAATAAAAAAAAGACAAATGAAAAGTACATTCTACGCTTAACGTAAAAAAAAAAAAAAAAAAAAAGAAACTTTGCAAAGCGCCTTTAAAGTTCGTCTAAAAAAAAGCATTTAGCGCACAAAAAAGATTCGCAAATATTTGGCACAAAACGAAAAGGAGCAGCGCAAAAAGGCAGCCCAGAACACGTTTTCAACGCCCAGCCCTGGGCGCCAAAAATAATAACGCAGCCCTGGGCGCCGTTCTTGCTTATCACTTTTCAACTCCCAATTCCTAAAAGTGTTCGTATATTTTCCTATATACATGCGGAAGAATAACGAACACTTGGGGGGTAGAAGATCATATAAAATACGCAAAATACGCACACTCCAAAATTTTCGTACACTTATTTCACCATATTTCAAACATTACGATTCCACTCGAACGTACTTGTTTAAAAACGGCATTCTAAGAAACCATTTTCTGGCTAAGAACTACGCAAGACCTGATTCCAAATTAAATCTATTTTAGGCGGATACGTAGGCAATCCATGATTCGGTCCAACCAATTTGCAAAAATGTTAAAGCCTATAGAATAACAAGAATAAAAAATAGAGTCCCTTATTGAAATTTAATTACTTGCAATCCAAATCGAAAGAAATATTTAAGTCAAAGGAAGAATCCAAGTCATCAAGATGCCAAAATGAGCACGCATCGAAAAATAATAAGGGCACGTACCCTTGCCAGAAGGAGCACTCACACTCCTAGGCACTTAGCCAATACTCAAAAGATCGCTTTGCCTCAATTGAATGGGGGCTAGCGCGAGCGTCCATGACCTCTAAAGTACTCGACTTGACCCTCCCTAAAGCAAAGTAACTCACTTAAAGACCTTCTTTCACCGCTAGACACAGTCATAATCGCCAACAAGTAGTAAAGGCAGTAAGCTTGCAATAAAGAGGATTGTTCTACGACATCGCCCCATCGTTCTTTCGAACTCAGGGTACCCGTTCATGGTAATTCAAATGCTTGCGAATCCCCTTTGAAAAAATCAGACATTGTCAATAGGACTTGGCACTTAACCAAGGCTCACCCTACTCAGACATATGACACGGGCATCTAAAATCGAAATCTGAAAGCATCATTATTGAGAAGACATAATAGCAACTGGGGGCTAAAAATTGAAATGAAAGAGCTAGGGAAAGAACTAAGTATACCTTGACCTTTTGTGCAGACATACACCAAGTAAATCTAAGTCAATTTGAAAGCGGTTTATATTCCGGCAATTCTGGAAAAGATGGCCCTAAAAGCCTAAAGCATGTGCCACACAGGCACAAGTAATATCTTGATGCCTGCACCCTGGCTTCCAGCAAATCCTTAGACAGCATTCCGAAAATCGTAACAGTATTTTGATTCACTCATGTAATCCTATATGAACCCTTCTATAAGTCAACTTACTTAGAACACCTCGGATTGTACACAGTAGGACTCGAATTTCAAATAATTTTCAAAGACTTCTTCGAACATAATAAAGTGTCGTTGGTTTAAGCTAAGTATGCGTTTATCTCGATGCTGCAAGTGAGTCAAAAAGATTTCTAAATATGATTATGGGTAAAGAAAGGCACCTAGCTTTTGGTCAAGGCACACTTCAACATGTGACTACCTTGACCATGGCAATGTCGCACAATACGACATTTACAAGAGAAGTAGCAATCACTACTCGAACGTACCTCGCACTAAACTAGTCTGGTTCAAACTATTCATGATCCATGTCACCATGAATGCATAAAAACGTACGCCAAGCATTATAGCACCAAGCCAATCCCGTAGCTACAATTGGGGGCTTGAGAAAAACACTCTAAAAATGCTCGAAATGACGATTTTATCGCAAATTCTTGACGCTAATGCTATACACACGTCCTAAGGTTTGATCGTGTAAAACGAACCTTAGAATGGCTACAACCCCTTCCAAATTCTAAGCGCTACTTAGAATATATAAAGTCACCCCACTAACAAGGGTAACTGAAAATCGCGAGTCACCAAAACTCCGATCAAATTACTGCACATAACGCTCGCCCTACAAGCGTCCGTTACACAGTCTACGTCGTTCCAAAGCAAAAGCGAAAGAAAAGTCAAGGATAAAAAAAGAAATAAAGAAACATCTATGAATCCTCGCATCGAACGAAGTAATAAGCCGTGCACACCCACGCAGAAGGTGCTACACTTGTTCGAACACCTGAACGAGGCGTGATGAAGTACTCCAATGCAAAAAATAATAATGATATCCCAACACCTGGAGGAATGTTATAAGACACGCTGTTAGGCCACACAAGCCTACGTCGCACCATAAGTTCAACCATCCCACGGTACAAGTCTAAAAAAAAAAAGAGTAAGGCATATTGCATTAATGCGGGCACGACCAAGAGTATGAGGCAAAGACTACTTATCTCCCAAATTCAAAATGCAAGCCACACGACTTCTACATTAAGGATTAAAGGTAGCAAAGTATTACCTACCACGGAAGGGATAGCTCGCACCTACACGAGCGGGACCGCAAGGCATCTTTCTCGAAAGAACCTACAAAAATCGTACGCCAAAAGGAAGCATCCCAACATGCATACTTGGGGGCTCCAAGCTACGAAACAACCGTAGCAAAATAAAAAATATATACGCGATCAAAGTCTTACACCTCAAGGCATGTTCCTCGGGCCATATAGACTCGCCCAACTATTGCAATAATTGTACGCCTTAAGAGCGACAATTCCTTTAAATAATCGCCCCAAAGCGACAAACACTGTAGTCCACCAATCGGCTAAGGCTTCTCGAGAAATCATCATGATCACTCAACTCATTGTGATTTCTAATAAAATTGTACGTTCCAAAAAAATAAAGAAAAACAAAAGAGAAGAGAATACGTAGAATTTCCAAGTGAAATAAACGAACGAACAAGAGGCCAACTGTGTCATCAAAAGACCAGCCCAAACAATATTTTCAACGCCCCACTTCGGCGTGAATTATTTCTAACGCCCAGGCCTGGGCGCCGAAAATGAGCCCAGGCCCAAAAATGCCCTGACTTCTATAGGGTCCTGCCGTATCCATTCGACTCGAAAATTGCCGATTTCTTTACTGAAAGTCGCACCTCATGGCTTCGTTAAGAGTAGCACACCACTACAAAGATCGCTCGCACTTACGAGCACGACCTCAAACACGATCAAGGACATTACAAAATGCGTATCACCAAGGAACCTCTTTGACAAGAAATGACCGTCAAGCACGAGTGCTTGGGGGCTCGAAAGAAAATATATATTTCAAAAGAGAGTATGCAAAGTTAAAACAATATTCCCAGACTACGATGTACGAAGTCTCGTGTTTGAATAATCTCAAAAGATAAAACCGGATTACGACCTCAAGACAAAGGTCGCCGTTGATACTTATACATAGTCCCCTAATCAAGGACCCAGGTAGTGGCAAAATTGAGCCGTAAAGACTAGCTCAAAACCATGAAAGATGATAACCACAAGACAATGGTCCATCTAAGCATGTTGTCAACCCACATTCAGGTTGCGACTAATCCGAGCATCCCTCGAAAGAATTCGCTCTTACAAGAATGAATAAAAAGAAATTCTCAAAAGAAATCACAAGAACAAATGAAATAGGGACTTGCCCACCTCAATCGGGCAAGATCGCGACACGTACCACGCGAGTCCCAAATCGAAAAGACGAATTCAGGTTCGCTCACCTCCAGCGGGCGGGGCATCCACCCTTAGCGGACAGGGCTCGCCCACCTTCAGCGGGCGGGGTCTGCGTCACTAACCGCACAGGTCCTCAGTTTTCGAAAATGAAAAGAAAATAAAATCTTCAAAAACAAAAAAACAGGCTCGCCATCTTCAGCCGGCGGGGTCTACGTCACAAATCACGTAGGTCCTTATTTTCAAAACATCAAAACAGATTCGTCCACTTCTATCGGACGGGGCGTCCACCCTCAGCGGACAGGCTCGCCATCTTCAGCCGGCGGGGTCTACGTCACAAACCGCGTAGGTCCTTATTTTCAAAACATCAAAACAGATTCGTCCACTTCTATCGGACGAGGCGTTCACCCTCAGCGGACAGGCTCGCCCACCTTCAGCGGGCGGGGTCTGCGCCACTAACCGCGCAGGTCCTTATCGCTGTAGCGATAACTTTTCTGGTTTCCCTTTTCCAAAAATCAAAGGATTGGTTTTCCGTTTTTCCAAAAAAGAGCGATGTGCTGGATTTTCCTTCGTTTTACGTCCTATAAAAACAAGGGGGTTTTCTCGTTTGGCTAACCCTGAAAATGAGAATCTTTAAAACATTTTACCTCGTGATTGGGCTTGGCCAGGCCTAGTTACACTTTATAGCTTTGATTTCGAAAACATCTTTAGATACTTCCAATGACAAAGTGAGGGAGTTTCTATACTGTCAGTTAACAAATTCCAATGACGCATGAGGAATGTGTTAACACTTCAAGTGATGACCCTTAAGTCAAATGTTATCACTTGGGGGCTCGTGAGACCCTCGCAAAACAGGTCACACACACCATGGCTTGTATGACGCACTCCGTCTAGAACTTTGACCATCGTCTCATCTCGAGACTCAGTCAAAGTGGGGGCTAACTGTAGACACCTACTTTTGTCCCCATTCCCGAAAGGGAAGGTTCGATGATGAGAACATAAATCTCCACTTGGCAACGCATCTCCTATAAGATAATGGATCTCAATCACCCTTTCATTTCAGCCGAAGCTACTATTTATAGAAACATGCTAAGAATAGTAACTACCGTAAAAGGTAGTTGTTAAAACTGGCAAAGTCATAAAAGATAGAAACCTGTCAGAATTAGGTGTTGCACTCCAAAATAAATCCTAAAAGAGATAGAATTTGCATTCCTGGTATGATTCGAAAATAAGAGTTACGTATTAATTAAATTCCTAACGAACCTAGAGTTCGTAACGGGCCCAGATGCATTCCGTCATAAAGTTAATACGCACTAAAAGACTCGGATAAATCTCAAAAGATCCGTATTCTAAGAGTCCAAATCTGACAAAGAACTCAGCCCAGATCCCATTTTCAACGCCTGGATCTGGGCGCCGAAATCTTCGGCGCCCATCCCTGGGCGCTGAAAGTGCCTGGGGCCGTTTTATCTCCGGATTCTTTTTGGATTCGTATCTTAAAATCTATCTTTCCACACACCCTTTTCCTATAAATACAGCATAAAACCGACGTGAAAACAACACGCAATTCCATAACCTGAGTATTGACTCTAGCCTTAAGCCTAAGCCTCACGCTGCGAAATTGATCCGGCGTTCTGTCGCAATCGACCCAAAAGTCGAACAGAACGCATCCTGCCCCTTGTAGCTTGATGAATTATGCCTAAATACGGGAACATTGCTTAGAAACCCGAGATTCGTTAAATAAAAGGAGAAATAGCAAAGCCAAGTGGTTAGTTGTCTGAGAACCACAACGCACCTCTCAAGGGTGCGTTGTAATGTGTCCCTCATATGATTTAATCGCTTTTATCACCCTTTTATAAAATTGTCAAACTATTAACTTGATTGATCTATCACGCCTAATAAGATAATACCTTGGACAATTGAATTATCATGCTAGGTACCTTAAATCAATCTAAATAAGATAATCACGATCGATTTAGTGTTATGTGTTGCATATTGCTAAACTTAATTCAGAATAGTTTAATAGTTTAACGCATGTCCCTTCAATTATTTATGCTAAGCTAGTAAGGATAACCTGCCTCTGGAGTATTATCGATGAGTACTCCTCTCGGTAGCTATAGTCCCCCGAACTCTCAATCTCTGCCCTGCGGGTGTACGTTGAGCGATCCCCACACCAGGGATCTTAAGGGAACCTATGGCCGTCGTGGTCGAACATAATTGCACTCCCTTTATGTCACGATAACCGGGTTTTGTCAGTTTTTCTCATTGTCGTTAAAAACTGAATGGCGACTCCTATATTACTAGTCGATTGGGTGTAAACTCACAGGAAATCCAATTACACTTGATCTGACGACGTCACGCCCACGAGGGACGAGGTCATGCATTAGCCTCGTGCTTTTTCGACCCCCTCACACCGATCAACACACACGACAACACAACAATAGCAACAGCGACGCAACGCACCATAGCAACGGGTGCGCGCAAAGGGGCGGGGCAGGCGAGCTGGGCACAGGCGAGGCACAATGCGCGTACACAGCTCCGCTGTTGTGCTGCGACGTGACGCGGGACAAGGCGAGGGACGAGTGGGCAGCGCAGCAAGGCACAACCGCACAACACGCATGCACAACGTGCTACGCTGCGGCTGCGGGAAGGCGAGAGGGAGAGACGGGCTGGCTGCCTTACACCGCAAGGAAGGGCGACGAAGAGAGAGAGGGGCGTGGGTGGAGTGTGCCGCAAGGAGAGAAAAATAGGAGAGAGAGAGATTTCTGAATTTTTGATTTTGGGGGTTTGATATGAGGTCAATTTATTGGTTTTCTCTCCCTTGTGGGCTAGGTTAGGGTAATTTTGAGTTGGGCTCATTACCGGACTCATTTAAGTTTACTCCTTGCAGTCTTTGTTGGGTTTGATTAAGACAAAACGACCGGGCTTTAAGTTTATTAAATTCGTTTTCGAAATACGACCCAACAATTCCCGATTAAATAAATCCGTTGAATTTATTTAATAAAATCCGGTTTTCGAAATAATTAATATTTAAATTAATTAAAAATAAAAGCGCATTTAATTTCATTAAATGAAATTAATTTGTAAAAATACTTTATAAATATGACGAAATGCTTTATAAATATAATAAAATATATTTATAATTATAGGAAAATACGAGGTATTACAGTCTACCCTCCTTAAAAGAAGTTTTGTCCCGAAACTTGGGCACGAAAATCACAACTTTAAAACTAGACTTGAGACTATTGTGAGACTTTAGTGCGTTTTCTTTGCAAAAAGTTTTAGTTGCTGTAATCTTTAAGTAATTCAACATGACAATAAATAGTGAAACTTCACTGGAAACAACGATTCAAGAATATCCTAAAGGATAAATAGGGTAAATAAGGTAAAAAGCGCGAAATTCTACCGCACTCTACCCCCCTTAAAGAAAACGAGTTACGGCCCCGTAACTCAACTAACCTCGGGAAAAAGCTCGGGATATTTCTTTCTCATTTCCTCCTCCGCTTCCCAGGTAGCTTCCTCAGACTCTTGGTTAGACCACGACACTTTAACGATCTTAACATCCTTAGTTCGTGTACTACGCACTTTGCTATCAAGTATCTTGACAGGTCTTTCCTCAAATGTCAAACTTTGGTCTAACTCTATGGTCTCCGGTTGCAGTACATGAGACTTATCCGGGATATACTTTCTCAACTGAGATATATGAAACACATTATGCACTCTATGCAAGTCCATGGGCAAGGCTAGTCTATATGCTACCTTCCCTATCCGTTCTAGGATCTCATATGGGCCTATATACTTTGGGATAAGCTTTCTCTTCTTCCCAAATCTCATCATACCTTTCATTGGTGAAACCTTCAGCAACACTTTGTCACCTATTTGGAACTCTTCATCCCTACGCTTTAAATCTTCGTAGCTCTTTTGGCGATCTTGCGCGGCTTGGATTTTGGATTGAATAGTCCTAACCTGATTCATAGTGTCTTCTATCAATTGGGGACCTAATACAACGGTTTCACTAATGTCACTCCAACATAGTGGACTTCTGCATTTTCGTCCATACAGGGCTTCGAATGGTGCCATTCCAATACTGGCATGATAGCTATTGTTGTATGAAAATTCAATTAGATCTAGGCTATCTTCCCATCCACCTTGAAAATCAATCACACAAGATCTTAGCATATCTTCTAAGGTTTGAATAGTTCTTTCGGTTTGTCCATCTGTGGCTGGGTGGAACGATGTACTCATTTTCAATGTTGTACCAAAGTTCCTCTGCACACTCTTCCAGAAATTCAAAAGGAACCTAGAATCTCTATCTGATATGATATCCTTAGGAACTCCATGTAATCTCACTACATGCTTGATGTAGGCTTTGACAAGTTGTTCCATTTTCCAGGTTTCTTTCATTGGTATGAACACTGCCGACTTAGTCAACCTATCGACCACTACCCAAATGGTGTCATTTCCACTTTTCGACTTGGGTAAACAAGTGACAAAGTCCATTGAGATACAGTCTCACTTCCAACTCGGAATCTCTAAAGGTTGGACCTTTCCCTGAGGTCTCCTATGCTCAATCTTAACCTTCTGGCAAGTCAAACACCTTGCCACGAATTCAGCCACTTCGTTTTTCATCCTTGACCACCAATAGACCTTCCCCAGATCCTTATACAGCTTGTCACCTCCCGGGTGAACAAAATATGGTGTATTGTGACCTTCTCTCATCAACTTCTCCTTTAGTTCATCACACTTTTGAGGTACGCACCATCGTCCTTTATACCTCAAACTTCCATCTTCGTGGATCTTAAAATCAATCTCCTTTCCTTGCAAAATCTTTTCCTTGATCCGCTCTAACTTAACATCACCAGCCTGATTCTCCCTAATTTCATCAAATACTGACGACTAGATGGTTAAGGCATTCATCATACCCTCAAGGCATTCTTCACTCACTATTTCTAGATTCAGTCGCTGCATGTCCTTACACAGCTCGTTAGCAACTACTAACGCATTCACACCATGACTTAATTTCCTACTCAAGGCATCTGCGACTACATTGGCTTTTCCCTCATGGTATTGAATATCCAGATCATAGTCCTTGATTAACTCCAACCACCTTTGTTGGCGCATATTTAAGTCCTTCTGTGTGAAAATGTATTTCAAGTTCTTATGATCCGTGAATATCCTACATTTCACACCATACAGATAGTGTCTCCATATCTTCAATGCAAACACTATGGCGGCTAACTCTAAATCATGGGTAGGGTAATTGGATTCATATGGCTTCAACTGCCTCGATGCATACGCAATTACTTTCCCGTTCTGCATCAACACACACCCTAAACCATTCTTAGAGGCATCACTATATACATCATAAGTACCACTCTCATCTGGTAAAGTTAACACCGGCGCGGTTGTCAATCGCGTCTTTAAGGCTTGGAACGCCTCCTCACACTGGTTATTCCACTCAAACTTCGCTTCTTTCTTCATCAAGGTTGTCATTGGTTTGGTAATTCTAGAAAAGTCTTGCACAAAGCGTCTATAATAACCCGCTAAACCAAGAAAACTCCGAATATCGGTGACACTCTTAGGTGTAGGCCACTCACTAACAACTTTTATCTTTGCAGGATCCACTGCAACTCCTTCCTTGGATACAAAATGTCCTAAGAATGCAACTCTTTCCAGCCAGAATTCACACTTCGAGAATTTGGCATACAACTGATTGTCTCTTAGGGTACTGAACACTGACCTTAAGTGTTCCGCATGATCCTCCTCATTCTTAGAGTAGACCAGAATATCATCTATGAAAACCACTACAAACTTGTCCAAGAATGCATGGAATACTCGGTTCATTAAGTCCATAAAGATTGCAGGTGCATTGGTTAACCCAAAAGGCATAAATGTGAACTCATAATGACCGTATCTAGTCCTAAATGCAGTCTTTGGTATATCGTGCTCTGCGATTCTCAACTGATGATAACCTGACCTCAGGTCAATCTTTGAAAACATTCCCGCCCCTTTCAACTGGTCAAATAGATCATCTATCCTAGGCAAAGGATACTTATTCTTGATTGTGACCTTATTGAGCTCCCTGTAGGCTATACAGAGTCTCATACTACCGTCCTTCTTCTTCATAAACAAGACTGGCGCTCCCCAAGGCGATGCACTTTGTCTAATATAACCTTTCCCTAGCAATTCTTCAAGTTGACCCTTTAACTCACTCATTTCTGCTGGAGCAATCAGGTATGGGGCTTTCGAGATAGGTGCAGTTTCGGGTGCTAAATCTATGGTAAAATCGATTGGTCGATTGGGCGGAATTCCCGGGATCTCTTCCGGAAACACGTCCAGGAATTCACTCACCACTGCAATATCCCCTGGTTTCTCTTTCATTACATGGTCTAGGTCTCTTACATTGCATAAGAAAACAGGGTTCCCTTTGTGTATTAACTTCACGAGTTCCATTGTCGTGACGATCCCTACACTCCTAGGCTTCCCAAAACGTCGATACGATACAACCTTTTCTAGACTAGACTTCAAGTGAATCTTCTGCTTCTCACAGTCAATCTTAGCTTTGAACATGGCCAACCAGTCCATTCCCAAAATCACATCTAAATCTCCTAACTCAAACTCAATTAGGCTAGACAAGAATATGGTCTTGGCTATGGTTAAAGGTACATCCCTATAGATCTTAGTGCATTTCACGATCTCACTGGTTGGTATCACTATGGGTACTTCTATCCCTTCAGGTTCTTTCAATCCTAACTTCTCTAAGATACCCTTTGATATAAATGAATAAGTCGCACCAGAATCAAATAGTACTTTAACTAAAATGGAGTTAATAGAAAAAGTACCAGCTACGACGTCAGACGAGTTTTCGGCTTCCTTCCTAGTGATCACATCCAGCTTTCCTTGGGCAACTCCCTTGTTATAACCACCTCCATTGGCATTTCGGTTCCCATTCTGCTGATAGTTCCCTCCGAGCTTTCCATTACCCTGGCCATTATTGCCATTATTACCATTCTGGTTACCTCTTTGCTTTCCACCATTGTTTCCTCCATTCCGGTTTTGGTTATTCCGGTTGTTGTTCTGGCGGTTACCTTGGTTGACTTGGTTGGGTTTCCCATTCTTGGCCCAACACTCAAATTCTCTATGGCCTAGCTTCTCACAAAACCTACAGACAACTTGGTTTCCATTACAGTCTCGACCTGGGTGATTAGTATGGCAACGTCTACACTCATTAACTCTCGTTCCATTCCCTGCAGATTGATTCTTATCTCCATTGTTATTGTGGAAATTGTTCTTGTTTCCTCTGAATTGGAAATGGTTGTTTCCTTGGTTTTTCTTAAAGTTCCCCTGATTCTGCTGGCCACCACCTTGGTTATGGTTACCAACATCCTTCCTCTTTTCACCAATTCCATTTTTCCTTTGCTGCAGACCATACAAATGGGCAGCTTTTCCATATAGGGTGTCAAGAGATGTAAAGATCTCTCCAGCAAGCATTAGTTGCAAGTCCATAGTCAGTACACTCTCAAATCTTTGGGCTCTAAGCTCCTCCGTTGCCACCACTTCTGGTGCAAACCTAGACAACTCTATAAACTTAGAATAGTACTCTGTCACAGACATACCATCCATTTTTAACTCGATGAGCTCTTGAGCTTTCTGCTTCTTCAGGTATGGTGGGTAACACTTGTTCCTTAAGGCTGCCTTGAATGATTCCCATCCAAATCCAGGTGTAGCTCTCAAAGCATTCTCACATCTCTGCCACCATAAATCGGCTTCTCCCCTAAGGTAATAAACAACACTATTAACCCTAAGGTCCTCTGGGCAATTGACAGCTACGATAAGCTTATTGAACTCCCTTAGCCAGTTCTCAAGTACAGTTGGGTCTATCTCCCCTTGATACAAAGGAGGCTTACTCTGGGCCACCTTCTTAAACATCTCACCAGCTGGATTAACTCCCTGGTTATTCCTATTCTGTGCTAAAATCTGCACTACTTCAGCTAGTTGCCTAACCACATCGGCAATTTCTTGGGTAGTCATTTCCCTTCTCCTGAATAAAACAAAAGACTAACTTTAACAACTGAGGTTGGACACTGCCTTACTAAAACATTGCACTAACTAGTCATTCAATTGATACACATACATGAAAATTTTCGGACCCTAAGCAAGATAGGCGCATGTTATGGGCCGCTTTTCCCCTTAGTCCGCATCACAAAGTTCAAGTGGTGAAGATTGGACCACCTTGCAAGTATAATTTCATTGAAGAAATATATGAAATTCCTTTGCGATAATCGCTCAAAGAAAGCATAAACTTAGAATTAAAGGTAAAAGAAGGAATTCTAAACTTTATTACTTCAATGGAAAATAATACATCCTTTGTATCGTACTTTATTCGGAAAACCACAAAACTGAACTACTAAAACCATAAATAGTAGTGTACTACTTTATTGCTTCACTAAATTTTAGCACTAGCTATTACATTAGAAAAGTCTTTTAGAGTGCTACTCTACTATCCAACCACCTCTACAAACTGGTGAAGAGTGCTCATGGTCTTCAAAGTCATCAAAGTCTTCCTCTGGATCAGACTCATACTCCATATCCTCATTGTTCTGTTGTAGCACACTGTTCACATTATCATTGTTGGTTTCCGGCTCAATTTCTGTGTCACTGGAGATCTCAATAGTAGGTTCAGGAATTATAGGATTAGGGTTCTCAATCTCAACAACATCATCATCACTATCCTCATCCATCTGAGTTTCTGTATCATGATCGATCTAATCCTGTAAGGTTGATGTTTTCTACAGTTTTACCATCATCAAAACATTCCTCCGCAAGCTCTATAATCGTAGTCATAATCTCCAAATCATACCTCCATCTACCATCTGGAGTACCATACTTGTAGTAATTAGGAATTCCATTCTCCATATGCATATCACGAAATCGGTTCTTAAGCTCTATGTATGGGTTCTTGGAAGGTAAGCAATGAATAACCATCTCTGCCATAACATCTTTCTTCCTTAGTTCAGGTAGATTCTTTACTGTAGCAAAGTAATTGCAGGAAAACTCGATCTTCTTCACATAAATGTGTGGGGTTTCACAATCTAGCTTCTCTAGGTTTCCTAGATTTGCGTACTTTGAAATCAACATCTTAACCCTGAAAGTTAACAACTACAAAGTCTTACTAAAGTGTTCCAAAAACAAAGTAAGTTCGTTGAGCCATACAATTTCAATGCACACATACATTCTTAATCATGAATCGTGATGCAATTAATCACATAAAGCAACATAAAACATGATCAACTTTAAATAAAAGATCACATAATCAAGGCATAATCACGTAAACACTTGATTAGAAAGGCATACTTAAATCAAACGCATACTTAGTCTAATTGTACCCTTCTTATTCTACCATTTCCTCAATTAGAAAAATAAATAAAAATTTTCGAATTTAATTTAAATAAATAACTTCAAATATTCACGAAATTATTAAAAATTAAAATTGAAAATTAAAAGAAATAATTGGTATTTGGCTTTTCAAAGTTTTGAGTACTCAAAAATAACATTTTGACTTTAGGAAAATAGTTTTCGAAAATCCTAAAGTTCCGCAATCGTAGTAGGATTTACCACTTTGCACTATTAATTAATGCAAAGCAGCTCTCAAACTAGAGCTCTGCAAATACCACTTTGTAACACCCTAATAATTCCTTGCTTTTTATAAAACATTTTCCGACTTAAAACACATGAATTACCAAAATATTACCGCCACTGTGATAACGGCTAAGGCTATTTACCTGAATTACGCAACAGAATTAACTAACTTTCAAAACATAATAAATAAATAGTTAATGGTCATTAAACAAGTTGGAACCGTTGAGGCCCAAATCCAAAGTAATAAACCATTTGAAATCCATTAACTGAAAAATAGTAGTAATAGTATTAGTCATGACTATAAATAAAAATAGAGTTTGTAAAACACGGAAGAATAAACTCTCAACTCGAATCCCATGATAACTTCTCCCGCAAGTTATCTCTACAAACCTGCTTTATTAAGAATCTACTCCCCAACAACGCAAATGCAATTGATGGATCATCATAGGGTCATTAAGGCAAAGGCCATGACCAGAAGACATGAAGCACGAAGTCAGCAAAAACTGAGTACGAACAAGCTAGAATAACATTCTATCCTAACATGCTTCACTCGACAAATTAAATAATCAACATGCAAAAGCCATGTAATAAACAGATAATCATGGACACAAGACTCAACTCATGACACGACTCTTGACTCACAGATTAATGAAAAGATAGCTTCGAACGGGTAAAGTAAAGTATCCTCAAAATGAAAGAAAAGGGTGATGGGAGCCCACAATACACCAAATAATAATAAGTCGGACTCCTACCGACAGTCGGACCCTACCGATGGAATTCCAATGCACAACGACCTAAAAAGAAAGAATGAAACAACGTCTTGTATCATTCATGGAGTACAAGTTTTCCGGCAAGACTCCCCCCATTGTTCATACTCAAGGTATATACGTTCCAAGAGTTTTGAAGCTCTTTTGGGTTACGCTTTACGTTAATTAATATATTATGTTCAAGGCGACTCAAGACACAACATACAAACAATTAAAAAATTAAACCATTCAACAATCCAACGATGACTCTTCAATATTTTACTTCTTTAGGACTTGTGATCAAACATCGACTCAAGTGAAATTACTCCCATTGTTCCTTCTCAAAAACACTGTTTGAGATAACCCGACATTGCCTATTAACAAGCGGGGTGTGCCCTTAGCACGAATTGTTCTTAATTCAATTCACATAGACTCTCCAACATATTCTACCCCTTGGTAGAATATATATTGCTCACTGGAAATATTCGACAGGCTCAATATATATGCTAGACATTCCATACTATAGCATAATAACAATAACTTGCATGCGCTACTCATACATGCAAACCAACTTGAACAACATGCTTGACATAATTCAACGATTATAAAAGTCCATAACATGATCCGAGAGGTTGCGGGTTCGTCTTTAGATGCCATTTGCCTAATCACCATTTCGGTGCATGATCACCATTGCTAAATAGTTGAATTCATTTCCCCCGGTTTCCCTAGCCTACCCCCGATTCCCTAACGGTTCCCTTTCTTGATTCAATTTAGCATAATTCTTCATTTTTAGATTCTTAAAAGTGACAATTTAAAACTAAATCCTTGTTCGAACTAGATTGACTTTAAAACTCATTAACCACCGTTTCTTTGGGACGATCCATTTGCTTACCGCTAGCCGGTAGTTGAGTGGTTTTATAAATATTGTTTGCATAGGTTGTTTTCTATCAACGACGGAAAATACACCTATCAAAATGGCGACGTTTTCGGGGAACGGTTGTTGTTGTTGAGTTTTAGTTGAGACTAGTTCATCATTAGAAAATACAAAAACATTGCAATTTCGCTTAGCTTTCTTTTTCCTTGGCATTGCTCACGGTTTTTCTTGAGTTTGTATACTTGTTAGGGGGCGTGCTCGTCAAAGGATCCTCCATCCTCTTGACCTTGAATTGGAGAGGACACTTAGGAGACAAAGGCGTGTACGGTCAGCTCATCAAGCAATAACAGATTCGCATCGTTGAGTGTTGGTGAGGAACAACAAGAGAGTGAGCAAGTGTTTGAGAACATGGCGCTCCCGGTTAAGAACTTGGGAATACCGGGGGCATTCGAAGCTACATGTGGTATTCAAGCCCCAACAATGGGTGGAAACAACTTTGAGATCAAGCCCGCCTTGATCAATTTGGTGCAAAGCCACCCCTTTTGTGGGAAGAGTAATGAATCACCTCACGAACATCTCAAATAGTTCGAGCACTATTGTGACACAACCAAGCACAATGGTGTCACATCGGATTATTTGAGGTTGACATTGTTTCGGTTCTCTCTACTTGGGCGAGCAAGTGATTGGCTTGACAAGGAGGTCAAGCCCAACTCACTTCGCACTTGGACCGAAGTGACAAGTGCATTCTTAAACAAGTTCTACTCGTATGGGAAGACGGCGGAGTGTCGCCACAAGATCCAATCCTTTGAGCAAAAGCGAGATGAGTCACTCTTCGAAGCTTGGGATCGTTTCAAGGAGTACCAAAGGGAATTCCCACACCATGGGATTCTTAAATGGTTGTTGCTCCAAACATTTTACTTGGGGTTGAGTCCAAGTTCGAAGACAAGTCTTGATGCGGGCGCGGGAGGCCCCATCATGAATAAAACTGAGGATCAAATAGAGGAAATCATTGAGGATGTAGTTCAAAACTACCAATCTTGGCATGTAGGCACAAAGAATTATGATGGGAAAGGTAGGAGTGAATATGGTAAGGGTTCGGTGTACGCCATAGAGCAAGCACGGATGATAGAGAAGCTTACCTCGAGCTTGGAGAAGCTTGAAAACACACCATTCGCGGGGAGAGCTTCGAGCCAACCGCCATCACCGTCTACAATCCCTCCTCCCTCGGCCACTCTTCTCTCTAAGGGGAAGGGCAAGGTTAGTTCTTATGGCTCAATGCCTCCAGGCACATTCTTTTGTGAAAATTGCCAAGACTATAGTCATTCCCCCGATGCATGCCCCTTAGTTCATAACTTGTCATTTGTGGATTATGGCCCTTCGTATGAAGGAGAGTTTGATGTAGAGTATGCTAATGCTATCAATGAGAGGTCTAGAAATGATAACCCTAACAATCCTAATTTTGCTAGGCAACCTAGAGGGCCCTCCATGTATGGTCCCCACCAAGGCTATGGCCAAGGAAGTGGGTATGATAGCCAAAATCGAGGTGGCTATAAAGCACAAGGCTATCAAAGCCAAGCGCCCTATGGTCAAGCTCAAGGTTTTGGCAATCAAGGCCAATACAACCAAGAGGGTTATAATCCCAACCATCAAGGTGGAGGGGGTTATAACTACTCTTATGGGCAATTTAGGGGTGCCTCACGTGGGGGTTATCCTTTGAACTCGGGAGTTCCTTATGGTGCATCTCAATTGCCACCTCCCGGATTCAATGGACCGAGGACCTTTGGCAACCAATATCAAGCAAACCTTAGTGGTTATGGCGTTGCACCTCCACCACTCCCGCCTCTCAAGTCTAATCTTGAGGCTCTCATGGAGTCGTTTGTGGGGGCGCAAGCCAAGAAGAATGTCGAGTTTGAGGATGGATTCAAACAATCCAACACTCACTTGAAGATGATTGAGACCCAACTAGCTCAACTTGCAAATACCTTTAGGGAACATCATGCGCATGCTAGTCTCCCACCCCAAAGTCATACTCCAAGGCAAATGAATGCCATAGTGACAAGGAGTGGGAAAATCTTAGATGATGTTCCTCGAGCTAGTAAGGTTTCTAAGCCTAATGGGAAGGATCAAGGGGGAGTCATTGAGTCTAGTGAAAATGATGTGGTAGAAGAGGAGCCTCCCATCAATGATGTAGGTGAAACTCTTATACCAAAGGAGGCAACTCTCCTACCTCTCCCCACTCCTAAACTTCCCTATCCCCAAATATTCATAAGGCACAAGTTGGACGTGCAATTCTCAAAATTCCTTGATGTTCTTCGAAATTTGCACATCACCCTCCCCTTTACAGAAGCATTGAAACAAATTCCTACCGGGATTGCGACGTAATGGAGACGGTGAACCTAACCGAGAATTGTAGTGCTATCATTCTCAACCAAATGCCACCCAAACTCAAGGACCCGGGTAGTTTTTCTATCCCTTGTGCTATTAAGGAGCTTGAAATAAGCAATGCCTTGTGTGATTTGGGTGCTAGCGTTAGTCTAATGCCTTACTCAGTGTTCACCAAGCTTGAAGTGGGTGAACTTGTCCCAACTAACATCACCTTGCAACTTGCCGACCGTTCGGTCAAGTACCCTATTGGCAAGGTTGAGGATGTACCCTTGAGGGTTGGTGGATTAGTGATCCCCGTCGACTTTGTAGTCCTAGGAATAGATGAGGACATGCATGTCCCTATTATTCTAGGCCGCCCATTCTTGGCTACGGCGGGGGCAATTATTGATGTCAAGCAAGGGAACATTACCTTAAAAGTTGGGAAGGATAGCTTATTTTTTGACTTGAACAAAGCCATGCGTTATCCTAGTTCCACTAACGAGAAATGTCTCTTTGTTGACTCTTTTGATCCCATTGTGAATGACATGCACGAGCACTTGCTCACCACTAATGATCCACTTGAGCTTGTTCTTTTGAATAGACATGGTTTAGGTACTTTAGGGATCGAAGTGGCTAACTACAAGGAGCTCTTGGATGCCCCACCACCTTGCGCTCAACCCGAGCAATGCATGCTTGTGTTGGATGGGAAAGAAGCTTTGGATGCAGCCGAAATTGGTAAGGAAGCTCCCAAGGTAGAGCTAAAACCTCTACCTTCGAGCTTGAGGTACGCATTTCTCGGACCATACTCTTCTTACCACGTGATTATCAATTCCTCTTTAGATGACGAGCAAGTGCTCAAGCTCACTCATGTCTTGAAACGTCATCAAAGGGCTTTGGGCTACACTATTGGAGATTTTAAAGGTGTTAGCCGAACCCTTTGCATGCATCATATAGAGCTTGAGGACAACGCCGTACCACATCGTGAGAGGCAAAGAAAACTTAATCCACCTATGGGAGAGGTGGTTAAGAAGGAAATAATGAAGCTTTTGGCGGCCGGGATTATCTATCCTATTTCTAATAGTCGATGGGTATCCCCGGTCCATGTGGTTCCAAAAAAGGGTGGGGTGACGGTAGTCAAGAATTCACATGGAGAACTCATTTCCACCCGGACGGTAACCGGGTGGCGCATGTGTATTGACTATCGCCAACTCAATCTATCCACTAAGAAGGACCACTTTCCTCTACCATTTATTGATCAAATGCTTGAACGTCTAACCAAACACAAGTATTTTAGCTTTCTTGATGGTTATTCCGGGTTCTTTCAAATCCCCATAAACCCGGAAGACCAAGAGAAAACTACATTTACTTGCCCTTATGGGACTTTTGCCTATAGGAGGATGCCATTTGGGCTTTGCAATGCCCCCGGGACGTTCCAAAGGTGTATAATGAGTATTTTTGGTGATATTCTTGAAGAAGAAATGGAGGTGTTCATGGATGACTTTTCGGTGGGAGGATCCACCTATGATGAATGCCTCATCAATCTTGGGAAGTGCCTTGCGAGGTGTGAGAAAGTCAACTTGGTGCTCAATTGGGAAAAATGCCACTTCATGGTGGAGGAAGGAATTGTTCTAGGGCACAAAGTCTCTCACCATGGGATCGAGGTTGATAGAGCGAAAATCGAAGTCATAGAGAAGTTGCCTCCCCCGGTGAATGTTAAGGGGATCCGGTCCTTTCTTGGGCATGCCGGATTCTATAGGCGATTCATTAAAGACTTTTCCTCAATTGCTCGACCTCTCACTAACCTCCTCTAAAAAGAGTGTGATTTTCACTTTGATTCCTCATGTCTCAAGGCCTTTAACACAATCAAGAGTGCCCTTATTTCTACTCCCATAGTTCAAGCTCCAGATTGGTCTCTACCTTTCGAATTGATGTGCGACGCAAGTGATTTCTCGGTTGGGGGAGTTCTTGGTCAACGAAAGGTTAAAAAGCTCCATGTGATCTATTATATGTCAAAGACTCTCAATCAAGCTCAAGCCAACTACACCACTACCGAGAAAGAATTTCTCGCCATTGTGCATGCATTTGAGAAGTTTAGGACCTATTTAGTAGGGTCAAAGACAATTGTGTACACGGATCATGCGGTTATTCGCTATCTTATGGAGAAAAAGGAGGCCAAACCGAGACTCATTCGTTGGGTTCTACTCCTTCAAGAATTCGATATTGAGATAAGAGATAAGAAAGGAGCCGAGAGTGTGGTGGCCGACAACCTATCTAGGCTAGAACTTGGGAGTTTTGCTCCGGATGATGTCCCAATCGAGGATGCTTTGAGAGATGATACTTTGTATATGGTTGGGAGTTCCCAACTCCCTTGGTTTGTAGACATCGTTAATTACTTGGCTTGTGGTGCGATCCCAGAAGATCTCACCACTCAAGAGCGCCGCAAGTTGAAGTATGATTCTAGGCGCTATATTTGGGATGAGCCCACTTTGTTGAGGCGGTGCCCGGATGGCCTCTTAAGGAGATGTGTTCCGGATGAAGAGTTCCCTAGTGTCCTTCGTATGTGTCACTCCTCCCCTTGTGGTGGCCATATGGGAGGTGATAGAACCGCTTCCAAGATTCTTCAAAGCATGTTGTGGTGGCCTACCTTTTTTCGGGATGCTTGGGCATTTGTCAAATCTTGTGATCGTTGTCAAAGATCGGGTAATACTTCCAAGAGACATGAAATGCCACAAAATCCCATCCTAGAGTTGGACGTGTTCGATGTGTGGGGAATCGACTTCATGGGTCCCTTCCCTTCTTCTTATGGCAACCTCTACATTCTTGTAGCGGTTGACTATGTTTCCAAGTGGGCGGAAGCCATTGCATCTCCCACTAATGATCATAAAGTTGTAGCCAACCTCTTCAAAAAGATCATCTTTCCGCGTTTTGGGGTTCCTAGGGCTTTGATTAGTGATGGAGGGTCCCATTTTACCCATGGTAAGTTCAAGGCTCTCTTGCGGAAGTATGGTGTCCGTCACAAAGTTGGTGTGGGCTATCACCCTCAAACTAGCGGTCAAGTGGAAGTCACCAATAGGGAGATCAAGTCTATCTTGGAGAAGTCGGTTGCCAAAAACCGCAAGGATTGGTCAATCAAACTTGATGACGCCTTATGGGCGTATAGAACGGCTTTCAAGACGCCAATTGGGATGACTCCCTACAAACTTGTTTATGGCAAGAATTGACACTTGCCGGTGGAGCTTGAGCACAAGGCCATGTGGGCCATCAAAACTTTGAATTTTGAGCTCACTAGTGCGGGTGAGCGGCGCTTGCTCGATCTCCATGAGTTAGAAGAACTCCGCATGAATGCCTATGACTCGGCAAGCATCTACAAGGCGCGTTCTAAACAATATCATGATGCCAATATTGAGAAGAGAGAGTTTAAGGAGGGGGAGAAGGTCCTCCTTTATAACTCTCGTTTGAAGTTGTTCCCGGGAAAACTAAAGTCCCGGTGGAGCGGTCGGTTCGATGTTGTTCGGGTTTTCCCCCATGGTGCTATCAAGATTCGGAATGATGATTCCGGGTCCTTCAAAGTGAATGGGCATCGGCTCAAACACTATTTCTTGGGAGACTCTATTGGATCTTTTGCTTTCTTGGATCTCAAGGACCCCCCATGAATTTGGGGGGGATTCGTCAAGCTAATGACGTTAAACGAGCGCTCACGGGAGGCACCCCGCGGCTTCTATGCATTGTTTTGGTATGTTTCATTGCGGTGGGTTCACACTTTCCACCTTTTGCCTTACCCGTCTTTATTTTGGTGAGTTTGTTCGGGTTTTAACGGCTCATTGAGGGACTTGCTGCCACGACAATTCCGATAACATCC
Source organism: Spinacia oleracea (assembly GCF_020520425.1). Lineage (NCBI taxonomy): Eukaryota > Viridiplantae > Streptophyta > Magnoliopsida > Caryophyllales > Amaranthaceae > Spinacia > Spinacia oleracea. Next base: position 133,996,547 of record NC_079489.1, on the reverse strand, counting down.
TTCTAACTCTCACATGCATTCTTTGGGTCGGGCATACATCATGTTGGGGCATTTGATTGGATGGGTAGCTGTGTTAGGTTATGATACATATGAAAAAACATAAATCATGCGGAAAAACCATAAAGTCAGGAAACATATTATTCACACATAATCATTTAGCATAATTCAGATGCATACACTTTGTTGCGTGCCCTCCCTAGCTGCGCCCGAACCGAACAAGAACAAGTCTTTAGGACTCCAAATGTCGTCCCTCCGTAGATAGTCCACATCACGTCCAGATCCGCCTTAAGCTTGACCAACTAGAATCGCCCTTAAGGTAGTATAGATTTCGGCTAAATAGGGGCAAGAGAGTGGCTGATTTTTCTTGAAAATCTTACCTTTGAATACTTCAATTGTCTCTATAAATTATGACCCTAGGCACCTATTTATAGAGTTATGGAAAAGGAATTATAATCCTACTAGGATTTGGATTTATTAATTAGAATCCTATTTGAACTCTAAATAATAAATTAATCTATTAGGATTAGGATTTAATCAATACACGAATTCCGATAGGATTTGGATTCGTTACGAACATGAGCATCGTATGGCCACGAGCATCGCACCACCCGCGCAGGCCTTGCGGCCCACACGAGTAGTCGCTGCTCGCAGCCCAATAGCACGGTGCGCGCGCCAAAGGCCTTGCTGGGCCTGGCCTTGCGCTGGGCCTGGCGAGCCTGTGGCAGCTCCATGTTGGGCGCTCGGCTTGCTGGGCGCGGGCCTGGCTTCGTGCTGGGCCTTCGTCTAGCAAGCCTCGTCCGATACTAATTCGTACGATGCGCTTCTGATTAAATTCCCGGTTCCGGAATTCATTTCCGATACGAACAATATTTAATATTTCCGATTCCGGAATTAATTTCCGTTTCGAACAAATATTTAATATTTCCGTTTCCGGAATTATTTTCCGATTCCGATAATATTTCCGATTCTGACAATATTTCCGTTTCCGGCAATATTTCCGATTCCGGTAATATTTCCATTTCCAATAATATTTTCCGATACGTACCATGTTTCCGTTTCCGGCAACATCTACGACATGGATAATATTTATATTTCCGATACGATCCATATTTCCGTTTCCTGCAATATCATCGTTTCCGGAGTATTCATTTCTTGCTTGTGACGATCTCAGCTCCCACTGAAACCAAGATCCGTCGATTCCGAATATCCATAGATGGAGTATTTAATGCCATTAAATACTTGATCCGTTTACGTACTATTTGTGTGACCCTACGGGTTCGGTCAAGAGTAAGCTGTGGATTAATATCATTAATTCCACTTGAACTGAAGCGGCCTCTAGCTAGGCATTCAGCTCACTTGATCTCACTGAATTATTAACTTGTTAATTAATATTGAACCGCATTTATTTATGTTGCCATTTCAAAACACGATGCTCTATAGCTCGTCCTTGCCAATGGTTAACTCCAAAGGGATCTTGCTTGATCCTTTACCAGTGTTTATGCGTGTAGCATCAATATTTAGCATATCTTTATTTCCTTGAGTCAAGAACTGTTCCTATGTACCTTTTCAAGTACCATAAGTTTTTCTTGATCTCAATCTAGTTGATCTTCACTTAGATCAATAGAGACTGGTATATGTTCGTCGTGCCTAAAGTCATACGATACGTTTTTGGCGATCCTCATATTATATCATACATGATAAATTCTTTTGCAGAATAATTCCCAATTGAATTCTATTCATGTAACTTTAGCTCATCTAGTTTCAGTAGATACTAAATCCAGCTAAATTCTTTGACATATAATATAGGTTAAGAATCTATTCAGATCCTTTGATGTTTAGCTTAGTAAATGCTTATACATAGTTCAAATATTCTTTACTTAGATTTATTCACATGGGTCGAATATCTCCAATGGAGTCTTTCGTGTTTGATTTAGTAAATGCCATTACTTAATCCAAAACAATATCATAAGATCTTTGTAAATAGATCTTAATACCCAGTATGTACTAAGTTTCGCCTTGGTCCATCATTGATGAATAATTTCAAACCTAAGTCATTAGCATTTGAATGTTATTTCACAATAGAGAGATATGTGTGTGATACACATAGGACCAATTAAGTTTTTATGTACTCCCACTAAACTTCTTATATATCTATAAGAATCATGTACATTTTATGAAACTAAAATACTTATTAGCTTTACTAAAATACAATTCCAATTCCCAATTGCTTGCTTAAATCTGTACTTAGATTTCATAAGCTACTATTCATTTCAAGCATTATTTGGATCCACAAATCCTATGACATGCCATGTACATAGTTTTCTTCCAACATTTGATTGAGGAATACGTTTTGTCATCCAACTGCCATATGTACCAATATGCAATCATTGCTTGAATTATAGACTTAAGCATTACGATTTTGCATGAGGTTTCAACATAATCCGCACCGTGAATTTGCTTGTAACCTTTAGCAACTAGCTAATCTAGCTTTGTGTGTGAACACAATTTCATGTTTGATGGTTTTTATTCTTAAAACAAACTTGCAACCAATAGGTGTGAAACTATTCTTGCAAATCAACAAAATTTCAATTTTGTCATCAAAACATTGAGTATGTTTTATGGCCTCTAACCATTTAAAACATTGAGTCTATATATGGCCTCTAACCATTTTAGGGAATCTAGGTTTCGTCATAGCTTTCTTACAAGTCACAAAATTACTAATCTACATGATAATAGTTTGACTGCAAGTTGTAGGTTTCTTCACTATCTAATAGAAGAATCTCATAGTTTCATTTGTTAGGTTATGATTCATATGACAAAACATAAATCATGCGGAAAAACCATAAAGCCAGGAAAGCATATTATTTACACATAATCATTTAGCATAGTTTAGGTGCATACACTTTGTTGCGTGCCCTCCCTAGCTGCGCCCGAACCGAACAAGAACAAGTCTTTAGGACTCCAAGTGTCGTCCCTCCGTAGATAGTCCACAGTACGCCCTGATCCGCCTCAAGATTGACCAACTAGAATCGCCCTTAAGGTACTAGGATTTTCGGCTAGGTTAGTGCAAGTGTATGGCTGAATTTTTCTTTCAAAAACTTACCTTTTGAATACTTCAATTGTTTCTGTAAATAATGACCCTAGGTACTTATTTATAGAGGTATGAAAAAGGAACTGGAATCCTATTAGGATACTAATTAATTAAACTAGAACCCTAGTAGGACTCTAACTTAATTAATTTATCCTTTTAGGATTAGGAATTTAATCATATATCATATCCTAATAGCTTTAGGATTCGTGTACGAACACAAACACAGACACACGCACGACAGCCCACGAGGGGCGCCTATGCGCGCGCGGCCTGTGAGCTCGCAGCCCACGCCACGAGGCCCACACGCTGCCATGGCCTTGGCGTGCGCTGGGCCTGCCTTGCGGTGGGCCTGGGCGCTGCCTTGGCTTGGGGCGTTTGTGGAGCGCTGGCTTGCTGGGCAAGCCTCGTCCGATGCTTATTCGTACGATGCGCTTCCGATTAAATTCCCGGTTCCGCAATTCATTTCCGATACGAACAATATTTAATATTTCCGATTCTGGAATTAATTTCCGTTTCGAACACATATTTAATATTTCCGTTTCCGGAATTATTTTCCTACTCCGATAATATTTCCGATTCTGACAATATTTCCGTTTCCGACAATATTTCCGATTCCGGCAATATTTCCATTTCCATTAATATTTTCCGATACGTACCATGTTTCCGTTTCCGGAAACATCTACGACTTGGATAATATTTATATTTCCGATACGATCCATATTTCCGTTTCCGGCAATATCATCGTTTCCGGAGTATTCATTTCTTGCTTGTGACGATCTCAGCTCCCACTGAAACCAAGATCCGTCGATTCCGAATATCCATAGATGGAGTATTTAATGCCATTAAATACTTGATCCGTTTACGTACTATTTGTGTGACCCTACGGGTTCAGTCAAGAGTAAGTTGTGGATTAATATCATTAATTCCACTTGAACTGAAGCGGCCTCTAGCTAGGCATTCAGCTCACTTGATCTCACTGAATTATTAACTTGTTAATTAATAGTGAACCGCATTTATTAGACTTAACATTGAATGCATACTTGGACCAAGGGCACTATTTCCTTCAGTCTCCCACTTGTCCTTAGGGACAAGTGTGCATTACCTAATTCCTTTGTCACTCGATGCTTGCTCTTGAACATAAGGTAAGAGTTGTCATCCTTATTATGTCCAGAGGTGTTTCTCGGTTTCAAAGTTCAACTGATCAAATAAACAGATAATCATAGCCTATGATTCATCCGAGCACGGGCATGCATTTCACAGTTTCTAGCTCTCCGAGTGGCCTTGTACAACTTTTAAGCATCTCATCCCGATTTATGGGAGGACAATCCCAATCTTGCGATCTTGAGATTAGATTTCGTTTGATAGGTGATTACCTGAGCGTTGCCTTTATAGCCTCCTTTTACGCTGCGACGGTTGGTCAACGTCAAAGCAACCAGTTCTCAAACAGGTAATCTCAAATCACTCAGGTATTGAGGATTTAGTGTCTAATAATTTTAATGAAATTTACTTATGACAGATTTTCATCTCTTACAGTAAAGTTTCATAGGTCTATCCGATACTAGTCTTCCCAAAGTAAGTATCTATGCAAATGATTTTGACATTGCCATGTCCACATAGTTCAAGAAACAGAACTACTAGTCATCTTGCATTCTAGTCGTCTAACGTTTTCTATGCGTCCAATTTTATAGAAAACTCCGACCAAGGACCATTTTCAACCTTTGACATTCAAGTTCACTTGATAGACATTTCTTAGTCACAGGACTGTTCCTGACAGTATATCTTGAATATATCGTCAAATTGAAGGGACTCATCATTTAATAAACCACAAATTTTATTCATTTATTGTGAATGATTAACCAATAATGTTTTACAAAGAATTAAACTCTAAAACTTTAAAACATTAAATAAGGACATCAAAGCCATTCTCCAATATGCTTGATTCCCATAGCTGCAGTGTGCGAGTTGTGCTTCGCCTGCGGCAGAGGTTTAGTCAATGGATCTGATATGTTGTCATCAGTTCCAATCTTGCTTATCTCGACTTCTTTTCTTTCAACGAACTCTCGTAGAAGGTGAAATCTACGAAGTACATGCTTGACTCTTTGGTGGTGTCTAGGCTCCTTTGCCTGTGCAATAGCTCCGTTATTATCACAATACAGGGCTATTGGTCCTTTAATGGAGGGGACTACACCAAGTTCACCTATGAACTTCCTTAGCCATATAGCATCCTTTGCTGCTTCATGTGCAGCAATGTACTCCGCTTAAGTTGTAGAATCCGCAATGGTGCTTTGCTTAGCACTTTTCCAGCTTACTGCACCTTCGTTGAGGCAGAAGACAAACCCAGAATGTGATCTGAAATCATCTTTGTCGGTTTGGAAACTTGCGTCCGTATAGCCTTTAACAATTAATTCATCATCTCCACCATAGACCAGGAAGTCATCTTTGTGCCTTTTCAGGTACTTCAGAATATTCTTGGCAGCAGTCCAATGTGCCTCTCCTGGGTCTGACTGGTATCTGCTCGTAGCACTGATTGCGTACGCAACATCCGGGCGTGTACATATCATAGCATACAATATTGAACCAATCAATGATGCATACGGAATCCCATTCATTCGTCTACGCTCATCAAGTGTTTTTGGGCATTGAGTCTTGCTTAGAGTTATTCCATGAGACATGGGTAGGTAGCCTCGCTTGGAGTCTGCCATCTTGAACCTATCAAGCACCTTATTGATATAAGTGCTTTGACTAAGTCCAATCATCTTTTTAGATTTATCTCTGTAAATCTTGATGCCCAATATGTACTGTGCTTCTCCTAGATCCTTCATCGAAAAACATTTCCCAAGCCAAATCTTGACAAAGTTCAACATAGGAATGTCATTTCCGATAAGTAATATGTCATTGACATATAATACTAGGAAAGCAATTTTGCTCCCACTGACCTTCTTGTATACACAAGATTCATCTGCGTTCTTGATGAAACTAAAGTCACTGACTGCTTCATCAAAACGTATATTCCAGCTCCTGGATGCCTGCTTCAATCCGTAGATTGATTTCTTTAGCTTGCATACCTTTTTAGCATTCTTTGGATCCTCAAAACCTTCAGGCTGTGTCATAAACACAGTTTCTATTAAAATGCCGTTTAAGAAAGCGGTTTTGACATCCATCTGCCATATTTCGTAATCGTAATATGCAGAGATTGCTAACATTATCCGAATAGACTTTAGCATTGCAACTGGTGAAAAGGTTTCATCGTAATCCACACCGTGGACTTGCCAGTAACCTTTTGCAACCAATCTAGCTTTGAAAACTTCAAGTTTCCCATCCTTGTCCTTTTTCAGTTTGAAAACCCATTTGCTTTCAATGGCTTGGTAGCCATCTGGCAAATCGACCAAATCCCATACTTGGTTTTCTGACATGGAGTCTAATTCAGATTGCATGGCTTCTTGCCATTGCTTGGAGCTAGGGCTCGTCATAGCTTGTTTGTAAGTCGCAGGTTCATCACTTTCAAGTAATAGAACGTCATAGCTCTCGTTCGTCAAAATACCTAAGTACCTTTCCGGTTGAGATCTATATCTCTGCGATCTACGCGGGGTTACATATCTAGATTGACCATGATCCTCACCAGATACTTCTAAAGATCTCTGAGTTTCATCTTGAATGTCATCTTGAGCATTCTCTAGAGTTTGTTGTTCGACTCGAATTTCTTCGAGGTCTACTTTTCTCCCACTTGTCATTTTGGAAATGTGATCCTTCTCCAAAAAGACACCATCTCGAGCAACAAACACCTTGTTCTCAGATGTATTGTAGAAGTAATACCCCTTTGTTTCCTTTGGATAGCCCACAAGGATACATTTGTCAGATTATGGATGAAGTTTGTCTGAAATTAATCGTTTGACGTATACTTCACATCCCCAAATCTTAAGAAAAGACACTTTTGGAGGCTTTCCAAACCATAACTCATATGGAGTCTTTTCGACAGCTTTAGACGGAGCTCTATTTATAGTGAGTGCAGCTGTATTTAGTGCATGTCCCCAAAATTCTATTGGAAGTTCGGCCTGACCCATCATGGACCTAACCATGTCTAGCAAGGTTCTGTTCCTCCGTTCCGACACACCATTCCATTGTGGTGTTCCAGGAGGGGTCAATTCTAATAGAATTCCACATTCTTTCAGATGGTCATCAAATTCATAGCTCAGATATTCACCGCCTCTATCAGACCGCAGTGCCTTAATCTTCTTGCCTAATTGATTCTCTACTTCACTCTGAAATTACTTGAATTTATCAAAGGATTCAGACTTATGCTTCATTAGGTAGACATAACCATATCTACTGAAGTCATCAGTGAAAGTGATAAAGTAGCTGAAACCACCTCTAGCATTTGTACTCATTGGTCCACATACATCTGTATGGATTAAACCCAATAGTTCAGTTGCTCTTTCTCCAACTTTAGAGAAAGGTTGCTTTGTCATTTTGCCAAGTAAACATGATTCGCACTTACCATAATCCTCTAAGTCAAATGGTTCTAGAATTCCTTCCTTTTGAAGTCTTTCCATGCGTTTCAAGTTAATATGGCCTAATCGACAATGCCACAGATAGGTGAGATCTGAATCAACCTTTTTGGCCTTTTTGGTATTTATGTTATAAACTTGTTTGTCGTGATCTAATAAATAAAGTCCATTGACTAATCTAGCAGATCCATAAAACATCTCTTTAAAATAAAACGAACAACTATTGTCTTTTATTAAAAAGGAAAATCCCTTAGCATCTAAGCAAGAAACTGAAATGATGTTTTTAGTAAGACTTGGAACATGGAAACCCTCTTCCAGTTCCAAAACTAGCCCAGAGGGCAACGACAAATAATAAGTTCATACAGCTAATGCAGCAATCCATGCTCCATTTCCCACTCGTAGGTCGACTTCACCCTTGCTTAACTTTCTACTTCTTCTTAGTCCCTGAGAATTGGAACATAAGTGTGAGCCACAACCTGTATCTAATACCCAAGAAGTTGAATTAACAAGTGTACAGTCTATAACAAAAATACCTGAAGACGGAACGACTGTTTCGTTCTTCTGATCTTCCTTTAGCTTCAAGCAATCTCTCTTCCAATGCCCCTTCTTCTTGCAGTAGAAGCATTCGGATTCAGAAGTGGGTTGACTGACCTTCCTCTTTTCAGACTTGGCGCCAGTTTGCTTAGTTGGGCTGGCCTTGTTTCCACCTTTCTTAGCATTCCTCTTCTTTCCAGATTTCTTGAACTTGCCCCCACGCACCATAAGCACATCTTGCTTATCACTTTTGAGCGTCTTTTCAGCGGTCTTCAGCATACCGTGAATCTCAGTGAGCGTTTTGTCCAGACTATTCATACTGTAGTTCAGTTTTGAACTGATCATACCCGTTATGAAGAGAATGGAGGATGGTGTCTACAACCATTTCCTGAGAGAATTGCTGATCCAGCCGACTCATATTCTCAATGAGTCCAATCATTTTGAGAACATGTGGACTTACGGGTTCGCCTTTCTTAAGCTTGGTCTCAAGAATTTGCCTATGAGTCTCGAATCTTTCGACTCGAGCCAGATCTTGGAACATGTTCTTCAACTCACTGATGATTGTGAAAGCATCTGAGTTGATGAATGTTTTCTACAGATCTGCACTCATGGTGGCGAGCATTAGACATTTCACATCCTTGTTGGCATCAATCCAACGATTGAGGGCTGCCTGAGTGACCCCTTCGCCTGCGGCTTCGGGCATCGCCTCTTCCAGGACATACTCCTTTTCTTCCTGCATAAGAACTATTTGCAAGTTCCTTTGCCAGTCAAGGAAGTTATTCCCGCTCAACTTTTCCTTTTCGAGAATTGATCAAATGTTGAATGAATTGTTGTTTGCCATAATTAAAACTACAATTGAAAAGAATAAACAAATAAATAATCATTCACAGTTTCTCTTTATAAACTTAAATTCTAGCATACATGCATAATTCAATGTTCATTAAGCATTTTATTCAAGTTATGTGTTCCGGCAGGTGTGAATAAAATGATTCCAAGATCCTAAAATCCATTGAAGAATTAAGCACATTATGTATTTAGACTTAATTCTAAAATCTTTTAGGTAAGCAAAACCCTTTTGCTAATAGTCTAGAAACTATTCTTGGTTGATAGGCACGTCTAAGAACTTATTAGGTAAACCTATCGATTTTGCCACGACATAAAAGGACTCCTTACTTATATCGTTGAGTTTCACCAAAACTAACATGTACTCACAATTTATTTGTGTACCTTACCCCTTTAGTATCGATAAGTAACACCTCGCTATGGCGGAAAACTATTACTAAGATCGATGAAGAAAGGATATCCAAGTAAGTGTTATTTTGGCATGGCACCTTTTAACTCAATTTTTAAGTTTGGAACTTAAAGCTCTTACTATGTTGGTTAGATTTTAAGTGAACTAAAATCCTTAATCATGCAACATAATCAAGCTTTGATCTCATGCATATTTAAGACATATTTAAAAGCAATAAATAACTTAAAACATGCATAAGATAAATGTGATCTAGTATGGCCCGACTTCATCTTGAAGCTTCAACTTCAAAGTCCGTCTAGAAAATCTCCGTGGGAGGCGCCATTTTCTTCAAATAGGATAAGCTATAATAAAACTAATTACAACTATTTGATGGTACGCAGACCATATTTGAATTGAAAAACAATTTTGGTACTTTAGACCAATTACATTCAAATTAATGGTACGCAGACCATATTTTTTATCCTTTTTGGGCCATACTAGTCACTTCATAACCTGCAAAACAGTACATATACAATATATACCATTCACCCATTCATTATCATGAATGGCCCACATAACTGGTTAGTAAAACATGTTATGCATCACATAAATATTTGCAGCAATTAATCAAGGGCACTAATAATCTACCAATTATTCAGTCCTTATTAATTCTAATCAAGTTGTTTAACCTTAAGGGATTTGTAGACCTAATCAAGAGTTTATGGCGAAAAATGCTCCCACTTAAACCAATAAATTCATATGCTTTACTAATTTTAAACATAAAAATGTATTTCTAGTCTAACCGGAAACATACAAATTTAATTAAAATTTAAAGCTCATATAAATTTATAATCGAATCCATTAATTTAACTTATTTCAGTGGAATTAAACGAATTTAAATTAATTCAAGATTTAACTTTAGTAAAATAATTAGTATAAATAAAATTTATAATAATCATAATATTCAAAATTAAAATCCAAGAAAACAATTTAAATTTCGAATTTTAAAATTAATTAAAATCGTTTCCGAACTGAAAATTAAAATTAAAATCAAAACGTACCAATCGTCGCAAGACGAGGCACTTTGGGCTTGCGCCCAAGCCCCATCAAGCTACGAGGCAGCACGCCCCGCTCGATTGATCGTAGCACAAAGCACACACAGCCACACGCCACAGCTGGCCACGCTGCGCGCAGCGTTGTGCTGTGCCGCGTGTTGCTGCGCAGGCCAGCGCGCGCCGAGCGAGGATCGCTACCTCCTCGTGCGTTCTGCTTGCTGGTTGGGCGAGCCAGGCGCGCTGTGGTGCGGCAGCATCGCTGCCCACACGCGTCTTGCTCGTCGCTCGTGCCTTGCATCGTCGCCCTCGCCCATCGTATAGCACATACGGCACACACGCACAGGCTCCCTTGCCTCGTGCGCGCGCCACGCGCTATGTTGCTCGCTGCATTCGTACCGCACGGGCGACGAGCTCCCTTGCTCGTCGTCGCGTGCCCGCACTATACAACACCCCTTAAGGGTAACACGTAGCTTTTATTGCTTTATGCGTGCAACATTAATGAGCGTTTTTAAAAAATTTAAAATTTTTAATTCAAAATTAATGACAAATTTAATAAAACATATTAATTTCATAATTTTAGGGCGAAAAATCGAAAATTTATTAATCAATTAATCTCCGATTAACATGGATTCAAATCTAGGTCATAAAAATTAAAAATTTAACATAAATTAACAATTTTTATGGTGGATTTTAATCATAGATACCTAATTAAACTATTAATTAATTATGAAAATCAAATTAATTCTAAATTATTCGAATTTCAACAAATTAATCATAATTACAAATTAGGTTGTATAATTAACAAGGCTAGGCATTCAAACTTGTTAAACGTATACTGTTGGCCAATCAACAATTCAAGATTTATCAACAAGAATCGCAAATACTTAATTTAACATCTTAAATTTACAAACTTTTGCGTTCGAAAAACTAAATCCTTCGAAAAGTCATAGTTAGGCTTCGAATTTGGGAATTCTGGGTTCGGCCGAAAAATAATAATTTTGTCAAAATTTTAGAATGCCTTTTACATGCGGAATTGACACAAAAATCACTCGATTTGGATGAGTAACGTAGAAACTGCCGAAAAACTGCGTACATATAATTAAATAAATGCAATTTGCAATTAATTAACAATTACGAAAATTAATCACCCCTTTTAATTCCTTGCAAATTTGCGAAATTTAACCATGTTATTCAATTTAGATTATGAAAATAATAAGAGGCTCGTGATACCACTGTTAGGTTATGATACATATGACAAAACATAAATCATGCGGAAAAACCATAAAGCCAGGAAAGCATATTATTTACACATAATCATTTAGCATAGTTTAGGTGCATACACTTTGTTGCGTGCCCTCCCTAGCTGCGCCCGAACCGAACAAGAACAAGTCTTTAGGACTCCAAGTGTCGTCCCTCCGTAGATAGTCCACAGCACGTCCGGATCCGCCTCAAGATTGACCAACTAGAATCGCCCTTAAGGTAATAGCATTTTCTGCTAGGTTAGTGCAAGTGTATGGCTGAATTTTTCTTTCAAAAACTTACCTTTTGAATACTTTAATTGTTTCTGTAAATAATGACCCTAGGCACTTATTTATAGAGGTATGGAAAAGGAACTGGAATCCTATTAGGATACTAATTAATTAAACTAGAATCCTAGTAGGACTCTGACTTAATTAATTTATCCTTTTAGGATTAGGAATTTAATCATATATCAAATCCTAATAGCTTTACGATTCGTGTACGAACACAAACACACACACACGCACGGCAACCCACGAGGGGCTCCTATGCGCGCGCGGCCTATGAGCTCGCAGCCCACGCCACGAGGCCCACACGCTGTCCTGGCCTTGGCGGGCGCTGGGCCAACCTTGCAGTGGGCCTGGGCGCTGCCTTGGCTTGGGGCGTTTGTGGCGCGCTGGTTTGCTGGGCGATGGCCCGGCTTCGTGCTGGGCCTTCGTCCGGCAGGCCTCGTCCGATGCTTATTCGTACGATGCGCTTCCGATTAAATTCCGGGTTCCGGAATTCATTTCCGATACGAACTATATTTAATATTTCCGATTCCGGAATTAATTTCCGTTTCGAACAAATATTTAATATTTCCGTTTCCGGAATTATTTTCCGACTCCGATAATATTTCCGATTCTGACAATATTTTCGTTTCCGGCAATATTTCCGATTCCGGCAATATTTCCATTTCCATTAATATTTTCCGATACGTACCATGTTCCCGTTTCCGGCAACATCTACGACTTGGATATTTATATTTCTGATACGATCCATATTTTCGTTTCCGGCAATATCATCGTTTCCGGAGTATTCATTTCTTGCTTGTGACGATCTCAGCTCCCACTGAAACCAAGATCCGTCGATTCCGAATATCCATAGATGGAGTATTTAATGCCATTAAATACTTGATCCGTTTACGTACTATTTGTGTGACCCTACGGGTTCAGTCAAGAGTAAGCTGTGGATTAATATCATTAATTCCACTTGAACTGAAGCGGCCTCTAGCTAGGCATTCAGCTCACTTGATCTCACTGAATTATTAACTTGTTAATTAATACTGAACCGCATTTATTAGACTTAACATTGAATGCATACTTGGACCAAGGGCACTATTTCCTTCATCATTGACCCGAACTCTATGTTTCTTCACTATCCAATAGAAGAATATCATAGTTCCATTGACTTGAACTCCATGCCTACTTGAGTATAGAACATCAACAAATAGAATATCAATAGCCACTTGAAAGTCCTTTGAGTATTCTTTTCTCCTTGAAGCACTTGTAAAGTCTTCTAAGAGATGTCTATTCTTTAAAGCCACTTCTAAAGTCCTTAAAGAATAAGCTCGGATTTTCTGAAGCACTTAGAAAAGCCTCCGGAATGTCCGTTTATGTTTGTTGTTCGCCTCGAAGACTTTCGAGGTCTATTTTCTCCCACTTGTCATTTTGGAAACGAATCTCCAAAAGGACATTATTTCGAGCAAACAAACATTATGTTCTCAAAAATTCGTGGTAGAAACAATACCCTTGTGTCTAATTTGAATAAATCACAATGAAACATATATCTATACTTGGGTCTTAGTTTGTTGAATAACAAACACTAAGCTCCCACTGAGTTTAGGAACTCTTTAGATATATTATGAAAAGATATTTTGAAATTACTTTTCAATAGCTTTGACGAATTTGGTTTAGTTTGGTGGTAGTTGAGCATTTTGTTTTAGAAATTATAGGAAAATTCTTTATGATTCATCATTGATCGAATCAAGTACTAATTGACTTCGATCATTCCAACTTAGATATGCCATATCTTATGGAGCTAGATCGTGAAATTACAACACACAATCATTGATGATCATTTTTGGTCTCAAGCAATCATTAACATGATCTATCCTAGATCTTTATGATTTCTTACCAAGTGGGATTTATACTTCTGAATCTTTGAACTAGCCAAACAGATTCAAACTTATATCACATTGAGTAAATAAAGTCATAAAACCTTTCTTTAGCTTTTAAATCTATTGTCTAGGTGTTCTAACAATAGTTCATATATTTTGTTACTTTCAAAAAGTAAGACTAGTTGTCTTAAATTGATCTAGAAATCAATGAACTTTCAAAAGTCCATCAAAATAGAGCTTTAGAATGTTAACTTGTTGATATGGTCTAAGCAACAGTGCCAAAGATTAGTGGAACTCAAATCAAGGGGTTGATTTGAACCTAGTAAAGTTTTTATTGTTAAAGAGTTGTTTGTTTTAATCAAGCATATTGACTAAACCCGCAATTGACCATTTCACTCAAATAAACAAACAAACATTGTTTTTGTTTTTCTTGAATGTGAGTGTTTCTGTGTTTGAAAACAGAAATTTAGGTATGCTGATTATGGAGCAAAATAGCCATTAAGTTCCAGCCTTTGAAAGGACTTAAAACAAACTAGATGACCCTACAACTAATGTAGCATTCCCATGCTTCATTTCCCACTTGTAGGCCATTAGTGTAGCCTAGCTTCCATTGTTTGAGTTATTACCGAAGTAAGAACCTCAAGCGGTATATGATACCAAGGAAGTTTGATTGCTAGGTTACTTCTCTTTAAACATAAACTTATAGGTAGAAACGGAATCGTAAATTCCTTTCATTTGTTCCTTGTTTTCCTATTTCTTGTACCTTTTCTTATAGTCTTAAGAATTGACTTCTCTAGTGTTGACTTTTATACTTTGTTAGACATGTCCAATGTCATTTTATCAAAGTTCTTACCATTTATGTTGAATATTCTGTTTCAACTAGATGATCTTACCAGAAGCTTCTAAAGTTCTCTAAGCATCGATCTATTCGAATGTCTAGGGACTAGACTCATTCGATAATTAAATGGACAAAGATATTAGGTTGTTAACCATTGGTAAAGCTGAGCGTTTAAACTCAATGCTTTATGATCTCAAAACTACATTGTATTTTGAATTCACAAGCACCAATCGGTTTGCCATTCGACTTTGATACTCGAAAACAACCATAAAAGTCGATATAAGAAACGTACATTTTAAATTTCTCACTTTCTCTCATTTCCGTGAATCGTTCTTGGATTCACTACAAATCGAGGAAATTTACTGTTACCTTTCAAAAAGGATTTATTGCAGTGCAAGATATTTAATTATAAACAATAATTAAAACATACATTGAAGCATGCAATTTAAACAAGTTATTAGCATTTTATTCGATTTTATTGTTCCAGCAGTTATGAATAAAATGATTCCAAGACCCTAAAACCCATTGAAGAATTAAGCACATTATGTATTTAGACTCAATTCTAAAATCTTTTAGGTAAGCAAAAGCCTTTTGCTAATAGTCTAGAAACTACTCTTGGTTGATCGGTACGTCTGAGAACTTATTAGGTAAACCTATCGATTTTGCCACGACATAAAAGGACTGCTTACTTATATCGTTGAGTTTCACCAAAACTAACATGTACTCACAATTATTTGTGTACCTTACCCCTTTAGGACCAATAAGTAACACCTCGCTGAGCGAAAACTATTACTAGATTGATGTAAAGGATATCTAAGTAAGTGTTTATTTTGGCATGGCACCTTTTAACTCAATTTTTAAGTTTGGAACTTAAGGCTCTTACTATGTTGGTTAGATTTTAAGTGAACTAAAATCCTTAATCATGAAACATAATCAAGCCACAATCTCATGCATAATTAAGACATATTTAAAGCAATAAATAACTTAAAGCATGCATAAGATAAATGTGATCTAGTATGGCCCGACTTCATCTTGAAGCAACGACTTCAAAGTCCGTCATGAAAATGGATTGAAAACTCCGTCTTGAATTTCACCGTGGGAGGTGCCATTTTCTTCAAATAGGATAAGCTATAATTAAACAAATTACAACTATTTGATGGTACGCAGACCATATTTAAATTGAAAAACAAATTTGGTGCATTAGACCAATTACATTCAAATTAATGGTGCGCAGACCATATTTTCTATCCTATTTGGGCCATACAAGTCACTCCATAACCTGCAAAACAGTACATATACAACATATACCATTCACCCATTCATTATCATGAATGGCCCACATAGCTGGTTAGTAAAACACGTTATGCATCACATAAATATTTGCAGCAATTAATTAAGGGCACCGATAATCTACCAATGTAGTCCTTATTAATTCTAATCAAGTTGTTTAACCTTAAAGGATTTGTAGACCTAATCAAGAGTTTATGACTAAAAATGCTCCCACTTAAACCAATAAATTCATATGCTTTACTAATTTTAAACATAAAAATGTATTTCTAGTCTAACCGGAAACATACAAATTTAATTAAAATTTAAAGCTCATATAAATTTATAATCGAATCCATTAATTTAATTTATTTCAGTTGAATTAAACGAATTTAAATTAATTCAAGATTTAATTTTTGTAAAATAATTAGTATAAATAAAATTTATAATAATTATAATATTCAAAATTAAAATCCACGAAAACAATTTAAATTACGAATTTTAAAATTAATTAAAATCATTTCCGAACTGAAAATTAAAAATTAAATTCAAAACGCATCAATCGGGTCAAGACGAGGCCATGGGCTTGCGCCCATTCCCCGTCGAGTCCACGAGGCAACATCGCCCCTCACGAGTGATCGCACAGCAAGCACGAGCAGCTACCACGCGCAAACGCAGCAAGATGAGCCACGCTTGCGCGCAGTATCGCTCGCTGCTTCGTAGCGCAGCAGTTGCTTGGCGAGGCTGGGCGAGGCAGCGCTCGTTGCTGCGAGGCACCCCTTGATGCCCGCGCGCGCGCGCCTCCCATTCTCGCTCGCCTTGCTTCTTCGCCCATCCGCCCATGCATCATCGCAGCACTCGACGCAAGGCAGGGTTGATGCCTTGTGGTCGCGTGCTACTCGTTTTGCTCGCTGCATTCGTACCGCATGGGCGACGAGCTCCCTTGCTCGTCGTCGCATGCCCGCACTATACAACACCCCTTAAGGGTAACACGTAGCGTCCATTGCTTTGTGCGTGCAAGTTTTATGAGCGAATTGCATAAAAATTAAAACTTTTATTTCCAAAAATAATGACAAATTAATAAATCATATTAATTTCATAATTTTAGGGCGAAAAATCGAAAATTTATTAATCAATTAATTTCCGATTAACATGGATTCAAATCTAGGTCATAAAAATTTAAAATTTAACACAAATTAACAATTTTTATGGTGGTTTTTAATCATTGGTACCTAATTAAATTATTAATTAATTATGAAAATCCAATCAATTATAAATTATTCGAATTTCAACAAATTAATCATAATTACAAATTAGGTTGTATAATTAACAAGGCTAGGCATTCAAACTTGTTAAACATATACAGTAGGTCAATCAAAGATTCAAGATTTATCAACAAGAATCGCAAATATTCAATTTAACATCTTAAATTTACAACCTTTTGCGTTCGAAAAACTAAAACCTCCGAAAAGTCATAGTTAGGCTTCGAATTTGGGATTTCTGGGTTTCGGCGAAAATTACTATTTTTGTTAAAATTTTAGAATGCCTTTTACATGCGTAATTGACACAAAAATCACTCGATTTGGTTGAGTAACGAACATTCTGCCGAAAAACTGCGTACATATAATTAAATAAACGCAATTTGCAATTAATTAACAATTACGAAAATTAATCACCCTTTTTAATTCCTTGCAAATTTGTAATATTTAACCATGTTTATGCAATTTAGATTATGAAAATAATAAGAGGCTCGTGATACCACTGTTAGGTTATGATACATATGACAAAACATAAATCATGCGGAAAAACCATAAAGCCAGGAAACATATTATTCACACATAATCATTTAGCATAATTCAGATGCATACACTTTGTTGCGTGCCCTCCCTAGCTGCGCCCGAACCGAACAAGAACAAGTCTTTAGGACTCCAAGTGTCGTCCCTCCGTAGATAGTCCACAGCACGTCCAGATCCGCCTTAAGCATGACCAACTAGGTGAAGGAAATAATGCCCTTGGTCCAAGTATGCATTCAATGTTAAGTCTAATAAATGCGGTTCAGTATTAATTAAACAAGTTAATAATTCAGTGAGATCAAGTGAGCTGAATGCCTAGCTAGAGGCCGCTTCAGTTCAAGTGGAATTAATGATATTAATCCACAGCTTACTCTTGACTGAACCCGTAGGGTCACACAAATAGTACGTAAACGGATCAAGTATTTAATGGCATTAAATACTCCATCTATGGATATTCGGAATCGACGGATCTTGGTTTCAGTGGGAGCTGAGATCGTCACAGGCAAGAAAAGAATACTCCGGAAACGATGATATTGCCGGAAACGGAAATATGGATCGTATCGGAAATATAAATATTATCCAAGTCGTAGATGTTGCCGGAAACGGAAACATGGTACGTATCGGAAAATATTATAGGAAATAGAAATATTGCCGGAATCGGAAATATTGCCGGAAACGGAAATATTGTCAGAATCGGAAATATTATCGGGATCGAAAAATAATTCCGGAAACGGAAATATTAAATATTTGTTCGAAACGGAAATTAATTCCGGAATCGGAAACATTATATATTGTTCGTATCGGAAATGAATTCCGGAATCGAGAATTTAATCGGAAGCGTATCGTACGAATTAGCATCGGACGAGGCCTGCCAGACGAAGGCCCAGCACGAAGCCGGGCCATCGCCCAGCAAGCCAAGCGCAACAACCACACGCCAAGCATACGACCAGGCCCAGCACAAAAGCCAGGCCCAGCCGTAGCTTGGGCGCGCGCGCGGACAAGGCTGCGACAGTGGGCCTTGCGCTGTGCGCTCGGCGTGGGCCGCAAGGCCTGCGTGCGGGCGTGCGGTGCTTGTGCGCCACTCGTGTGTGTTACTCGGAATCCTAAGGCTACCGGGATTCGTAATATGATTAAATCTAATCCTAATAGATAAACTTTGTTTAATTAGAATCCTAGTAGGGTTATAATTAAATAGATTTGTATTCTAATAGGATTATAATTCCTTTCCATAAACTCTATAAATAAGTGCCTAGGGTCACATATTTACAACGAGTTTTCAAGTATTCAAAGTGAGTTTTGAGAGAAAAATTCAGTCACATATTTGCCTAAAAGTGCCGAAAATAATAGTACCTTAAGGGCGATTCTAGTTGGTCAATCTTAAGGCGGATCCGGACGTGCTGTGGACTATCTACGGAGGGACGACACTTGGAGTCCTAAAGACTTGTTCTTGTTCGGTTCGGGCGCAGCTAGGGAAGGCACGCAACAAAGAGTATGCATCTAAACTGTGCTAAATGATTATGTGTAAATAATATGTATTCCTGGCTTAATGGTTGTTTCCGCATGATTTATGAATTGTCATATGTATCATAACCTAACACTAGGATCACCCTTAAGGTAGTATAGATTTCGGCTAAATACGGGCAAGAGAGTGGCTGATTTTTCTTCAAAATATTACCTTTGAATACTTAAATTGTCTCTATAAATTATGACCCTAGGCACCTATTTATAGAGGTATGGAAAGGAATTATAATCCTACTAGGATTTGGATTTATTAATTAGAATCCTATTTGAACTCTAAATAATAAATTTAATCTATTAGGATTAGAATTTAATCAATACACGAATTCCGATAGGATTAGGATTCGTTACGAACATGAGCATCGTATGGCCACGAGCATCGCACCACCGGCGCAGGCTTTGCGGCCCACACGAGCAGTCGCTGCTCGCAGCCCAACAGCACGCTCAGCGTGCGCGCGCCAAAGGCCTTGCTGGGCCTGGCCTTGCGCTGGGCCTGGCGAGGCTGTGGCAGCTCCATGTTGGGCGCTCGGCTTGCTGGGCGCGGGCCTGGCTTCGTGCTGGGCCTTCGTCTAGCAAGCCTCGTCCGATACTAATTCGTACGATGCGATTCCGATTAAATTCCCGGTTCCGGAATTCATTTCCGATACGAACAATATTTAATATTTCCGATTCCGGAATTAATTTCCATTTCGAACAAATATTTAATATTTCCGTTTCCGGAATTATTTTCCGATTCCGATAATATTTCCGATTCTGACAATATTTCCGTTTCCGGCAATATTTCCGATTCCGGTAATATTTCCATTTCCAATAATATTTTCCGATACGTACCATGTTTCCGTTTCCGGCAACATCTACGACTTGGATAATATTTATATTTCCGATACGATCCATATTTCCGTTTCCGGCAATATCATCGTTTCCGGAGTATTCATTTCTTGCTTGTGACGATCTCAGCTCCCACTGAAACCAAGATCCGTCGATTCTGAATATCCATAGATGGAGTATTTAATGCCATTAAATACTTGATCCGTTTACATACTATTTGTGTGACCCTACGGGTTCAGTCAAGAGTAAGCTGTGGATTAATATCATTAATTCCACTTGAACTGAAGCGGCCTCTAGCTAGGCATTCAGCTCACTTGATGTCACTGAATTATTAACTTGTTAATTAATATTGAACCGCATTTATTAGACTTAATATTATATGCATACTTGGACCAAGGGCATTATTTCCTTCAAGCGGTGCCCCTCCTTGCTTGGTTTTAGGCCGTGAGGACATGACCTAATTCTAGCTTGGGGGGAGTTTTGTTGTGTGGTTGCCTACTTGTTGATGCTCATTGCTATGAATCATACCATTATGTGCTTGTTTCTTTGTTTTCAGATTGATTTAGTTTGAGTTTAGTTTCTTTTCTTTTTGTTTGTTTCTTTTTGTTTCCCTTTTTGGTGTGTTTTCTTATTTTCTTCCTTTTTCTTTTGTTTTGATTTCCTTTTTGTCAAGGCAAGTTTTTCTAGGTTTTCTTAGGCAATATTCTTGATTGGGGCATATAAAATTGGAACTTGTAGATTAGAATGCTTTTATTCCTAATTTGTAGATTTTTACACGGTTCTTAATGTCTTGGGTCGAGTCTAGGATTTGGTGTCAAGAAAGTTGGTTGAACTATGGGTAGCATGCGTCATGAACTCTTGGCTTGTGGTAAGATGGTGTCGATTTCTCTAGTGATTTGAAGCCGGAGAGAATGGTATTTGCTCCCTTCTGAGGTTCATGCTCAAAAATAAGCCCAGACACATATTCATATATTGAGTGGCATGGATCCTTAGCATTGACTTTCTTGTCTCCAGAGTTTGACCATTTCCTTCCCGAGACCGCGACCGCACTACTTTAGGGTACGATAGAGGCATTTCTTTCGGTGACTATTTTTCTTTTTAGTTTAGGACTCTATTTTCTTATTTTTCTCATATGTTTTTGTTTGCATTTGCCCCTTTGCTAGCCATTTGAGCCTTGACCCTTCATTTTTTATGAGCACATTACAAGCCTAATAGCTTTGTTTTGTTTTCACCCTTAGAAGTGATAGTGAAGCTTAGAGTTTTGATGTTTGTTGTTTTGGATTGATTATGCAAAGTTGAGGAATGAATGTTGTTTTGTATGAATGGTAAAGTCTTGGAAGAATGTTGTATATAGTGAATAAATGATGCAAAAAGCAAAAAGAGAGTTAAGTTGTGAAAAAGCCAAAAATAGAGAAAAAAACAAGGCATGAAAAGTTTCATTTGAAACACAAAAAAAAGAGGAAAATCAAATCAAGGAAAAAAACGCAAAAAAGAGTTGTAGTTTAGAATTGTTGTTGAATAAGCTAGGGGGTACCCCAAATAAGTGGTACGAGTTTGTGTTTGGTTCAAAATGCTTGAGTTTAGTTCTATCATTGCGCTTCACTTTAGGTATGAACACCAAATGGCCAAATTTGTTCCGCGCCTTACCCCTAGCCTACGTTACGCCCTAAAAGCCCTCTTGACCCTTTAGAGTTGAGTCATTGTCGGTGGAGGGAGGATTTGGTCAAGAGTAAGGAACAAGGTTGTCATGCTAAGATGTCGGGTAGCCTAATGTTGATTTGCTAGATTTTGATTTTGGTAAATTTTTAGAATCTGATTAGTTGCTCATTCTTCCTTAGTTGAGTTTAGTTTGCTAGAGACTAGCAAACACTTAGCTTAGGGGAGTTTGATGAGCGACATTTATGTCGCTCTTAGCTTAGGATTTTATGTTAGTTTCTATGCTTTTTTATAGTTTTTATAGCTTTTTGTGTGCATTTTATAAGTTTCGTTCCATCTTATGCTTTACAGGTGATTATGATGAAAAGTGGTGGAAAACAAGTAGATTTGAGCCAAAACAGGGCTTGTGCGATCGAGTGATGGTTTGTGCGCCCGAATAGAGTAGTGCAAATGGAGTTCATGGAATTTCCAGTTTTGTGCGATCGAATGCCCTCTGTTATTCGGTCGCACATAATGGATTTCTGAGACAGAATGTCCCAAAATTGAAAACGACCGCATAAGGCCTTATGTTCGACAGCACCGTATTTGTTCGACCGCACAGCTTTTTGAGTTCGACCGCACAAAAGTTGTGCGCCCGATTAGTTCTTCTTGTTCGACCGAATAGAGCTGCAAAGGAGACTTGAGCCAAAGAAACCCCATTCGACCGAACAGGATTTTACGTTCGGTCGCACAGGACGAAGGAAATGATCTTCGCTGTCTTCGCCCGCACCGGACTGCATTTGGTCGAACAAAGTCATTTACGTTCGGTCGCACAGTGGGTACGCGCGGCCGAATCGCTGCGCGGGCTGCTCTTATTCCAATTCTGGCTTCTATTTGGGGAAACTTATAAATAGATTTTTCGATTTATTTGAAGAGATGAGAATTTTAGTTGATAATTGGAGATTCTAAAAGTAGATTTTCAGCAATTCTAGAGAGAGAAACTCTCCTCCATTCAAGCTTCAATTTGTAATCCTTCTTAACTCTTCTTCAATTTTGCAATTTAATTCTTAGTTTCTTAATTCTTGCTCTTGCTTTGTTGTTTATTGTTCTTCAATTCCTTAATTTCTTGAATTCTTGATTTCATTGATTGAAGTTACTTTGATTCTTAAATCCTAGTTAATTGT
The DNA here is from genome assembly GCF_020520425.1 of Spinacia oleracea. NCBI lineage: Eukaryota > Viridiplantae > Streptophyta > Magnoliopsida > Caryophyllales > Amaranthaceae > Spinacia > Spinacia oleracea. The sequence continues at coordinate 133,973,672 of NC_079489.1, read as the reverse complement.
GCAATTGAATTCTTAAATTCTCTTCTCTTACTCCTTCAATTTCATGCTTTCTAGCTTAGAATTAATGGATTGCTTAATTTCTAGAATGACTAGTGAGTAGAATTAGGTTAGGGAAAGGGGAGAATCTAGGGGCTTAATTAGGGGAAATTGATGATTGATTGTTGATTGATTCATGTGATTAAATATGATTTGATGATAGGACATCCATGCTAATTGATTGGTAGTTGCAAATGCTATTCGATTAGAGTCACGTGGAACCATAGGATAGGTTTGGCAAGAGATTGTGGGCCTATCTTGTGTGATCAAATGGCGGTGCCTATTATATGCTAGTTAGTTTGATCTAGGATTAGGCGAAAGCTCTTCCGTGGATTAGACGCTTAGCGTTCCCTATCCGAGAGGTGGCGGGTTCGTCTTTCGATGCCATTTGCCTAATCACCATTTCGTTGCATGACCACCATTGCTAAATAGTTGAATTCATTTCCCCCGGTTTCCCTAGCCTATACCCGACTCCCTAACGTTTCCCTTTCTTGATTCAATTTAGCATAATTCTTCGTTTTTAGATTCTTAAAAGTGACAATTCAAAACCAAATCCTTGTTCGAACTAGATTGACTTTAAAACTCATTAACCACCGTTTCTTTGGGACGATCCCTTTGCTTACCGCTAGCCGGTAGTTGAGTGGTTTTATAAATATTGTTTGCATAGGTTGTTTTCTATCAACGACGGAAAATACACCTATCAGTGGGCACACATAATTTTTGTGCGAGAAAATAGAGCGAAGACCAACTTCCTTCGTCATGTTCGACCGCACAGAAATTCTGTGCGATCGAACAGACCTGACTTAACCCATTTTCCCAAGATCTTCAATGTGGTTGCACAGTAAAATTGTGTGGGCGCACAAAATTCTTGCGCGGGCGAATGATAATTCTGTGCGGTCGAACACCAAAACTGGGGACATTCTGCCTCAAAATTCCAATTTGTGCAATCGTGGTACAGAGCACGACCACACAAGGGGTCCTTTGTGCGATCGAACACGAAGAGCCGTTCGATCGCACAAATCTGCATCTTCCTTGAGTCCACCTCTTCTTCACTGTTCAGGCGCACATGACCATGTTCGGTCGCACAACTCTGTTTTTGCTCCAATCTACTTGGTTTTCCATCATTTTCCACAAGATTCACCTATAATGCACAAGATGGAAAGAAAACATAAAAATGCTATAAAAAAAATATAAAAACTACGAAAAATCATAATAAACTAACACGAAAACCTAAGCTAGGAGCGACATAAATGTCGCTCATCGGGATACAATGTAAAAATTATAAATTCAAGTCCTTGCTTTTATAAGTGTTAGGATTCTATCCCCACCCTCCATTCTCCCTCTATCCATTATTTTTAACCCTCGTTCTAAAGAAGAGTGTCAAAAGACAGGCATGTAAAATAATGAGAAGGAAAGAATATAACTGTATAATAACGTATAATTTTAAATAAGAGAAAACATAAACTCCGTAACCTATTACATTATACTAAAACAAACACCAGAGTGACACGTGTCACTTTCTGGTGTAATTTTTTTCGCCAAAAATCTAATTTATTTCTTTTTTTATTTTCTATCCTTTTTTATAAACTATTTACATATGAAAAAAAATATTGAAAAATAGAATATGACAACTAATAGATACCACATAATAATAATTTGCTTAAATTTTTTTTGGTAATATAGTCAAATAGGTATATCAAATGGAAAGTTTATTTACTTAATATTTTGGTCAAATTTTCATATTAAGCATATAAAAATATTTAATAGGTAGTAGGGCGAAAATTGCATATTAAATGATTAAATGAGTATGTAACTAATTTATTTATTATGCATTTGCTTTATCATGAGAAATATATCAATTAAACATTTTATACGGAGTATAAGAAATGATCAAATAATAATTTTAGATATCCGTGCGTGCAAGGATCTAATCTAATACGGAGTAATGTACTCCCTCCGTATTTTAAAAAAATGATACACTTTTCTTCAGAGCCGGCTCCGATAATTTCGTGGCCCTGTGCTAAGCTTATCAATGAAGCTCATAGCAGGCCCCTAAAAAAAATTAAAAAAATTAGAGGCAATTATTAACTAAAAACATACTTTATTATTTATGTATTAATATTGGTAAATAATACATATTTTATTACCCTTAAGCAAATGCAAAGACTAGAAATCAAAATAAAAGGCAGCTCTGTCATAGAGCACGCATCAGACTACACAAGTAGAGCAAGCAACATGCACTAAGAACGCATCAGCACTAAGAACACAGCAGAGCATGAGAGCAAGCAACACTGCAACAGTAGAACACATCAACAACTGAACAACATCAACAAAACAGCTATAGTAGAACACAAAGATAGGACACAATAGAGCACAACAACCCCATCAATTAGATATATGTTTCCTGATTTTAGGAGGCATAATTGATAATTGGATAATTGAAAAATTAAATAGAATAACTACAATTACAAATACAAATACAATATTATAGCAATTCAGCATTGAAAAATCAAACAGCAATTCAAATGTACATAAAAAATTAAAAATTATAGCAATAAAAATATAAAATCATCAAGAAAGATAGATACAACCTGTCAAACCTGGATGCTTGTCAAACGAAGAAAGAGAAGAAATTGGTTGCTTCCAAATAATGAACGCCGATTTCCCCTCTTTGAATTGAAAAAATTCGAAATTGTAGATATTGATGCTTAATAGATCTTGAATCTTGATATACATATATAAATATATGAAATTTATCCGTTGATTTGTGAACACCATGAATTTAGGTGGTTATTTTCAGAAAATGAATTAAATGGATTGATAGATAGGAAAACAAAGATAAACTGCAATTTTTTCATAATTGTAGGAGAAGAATTCAGTCAATTAGAGTATTTTAAGAGAGATAATTAAGGGAATTAAGAGAATTAATTGACCGATTTTTTGAAATCAAACAATTGGAAGGAGAGAGAAATTGAAGAGTTTTTTTTTGAGGTTTTGAGGAACTCACGGGGAACTGGGGAAGGGGAGTTACGAAGAAGACGCATAGGTTTTTTTTTTTTTTTAAGTTTTAATGAACAGTCAAATTTTTTTTTGGGGCCCTCAAATTTTTGGGCCCGGTGTTGTAGGTCCGACCAGACCTCCCAATGGTCGGGCCTGCTTTTCTCAAACGGCGGTATTATCCGAACCAGATCTTTTCGGGAACTTCAATCGCAATCGTCATAATCCTGTAAAGTCACTCTGTACTCCATGTTTACATATGGATCCCCGCGTCGTTCCATTGTTTCTTCTTTGCCTTTCTTTAAGAGAGGAGAGATCAGTGCAATAGAGAGGGGAGAGAAACTGTCTTCGTTCGGGGCACTGCACTTAAAAAGGGTTGACGGCTGTAGAAATGGGATTAGGAGCAGGCATACCTGAAATTTGACTATAATGAAGAGGACGACAGACCCACTCACGATCTACTAGGTTCTTTTCAGATACAAAAAGAAAAGAAACATTGACTGCACTCCTTCTTCTCTACCATAAGCTTTGCTTAAGCATGTAAACAAAAGATATACCGACGGTCGTCTTCTAACATTACCGTGGGATTTTCTTCATGAAATGTTGATTGCCTTGGAGTTTCCTGTTTGCTTCACTAAATGGATCATGCTCTATAGAGTGTATGCTAAAGAAGATCTGTTCTCGTGTCTTAGTTATCAAAACTAACCCAATCTCAATGAAATATCTCGACTTGCTATTCTTTTCCTCCCCTCTCGGAGAGAGGCTCCGGTGAGACACGAGAGAACGGTTCAATTCCATCGAACCCCGCACTCGGTTAAGCCCGTCGATTTGTGGTGGAAGCCTAAACGCCCTTGTTGACTATGACCAATTTTTTGAATGAAAGAACGAGGTCAGCGGGCGTACAGCCTAAAATCCGGGATAGATCACTCCTTCACTAGCCAAACTCTCTGTCCCGGTACGTCTATCGAATGGTTTTTTAGCCGTTAGAGAGAGAAAGCTGAAAAATCACCTTACTCCTTCAATCATCGATTGAAGCCGATGATACACGAGGAATCTTTTTATGGCGGTTCTTCCGGTACTCTTTTCTTGATTATATGTGGTATTCAGCATCCCCCTTCGGGCAATATTTCGTAATACGCGAATTTGACTGACAGTAGTCGTGGACCAAGACCACGCTTGTTCGATCAATATAACATTACAACAAGGGAATGAAGGAAAAGAAAAAGAAGGGTCCGAAGGAGCAGACTAGCAAGACTCAAACAGTTCGGGCCAAATCCTGAATAAAGCTTGGTAGTATCTTTGTCCCAGCATTCCCTTTGAGGGAGTCCCAGAGCCTATTCTTTCGTATGAAGTCGCTAAAGCGAAGTTTTTGGATCCAAATTTTGGGTTGGTTTTTCTTCCTCACTTTCCAAAATCTTACCAAGAGATTCTTCTTCCTCTGTAAAGAATTCTTCTAAAAATTCTGAACCTAATCTTTTCAAAAAAGCACGTACAGTACTTTTGTGTTTACGAGACAAAGTTCTAGCACTTCGACTTTCTTGTGCTAGAACTTTGTCTCGTAAACACAAAAGTACTGTACGTGCTTTTTTGAAAAGATTAGGTTCAGAATTCCACTAAGTGATTGCTTAGGGACCTTAGCGTACGACTATCCAGGTTGCAAAAAAATATGTTGATTCAAAATCACGAGATGTGTAGATGTCAAAAATAATGAGTCATTTCTTTTTTTTTCTACGGCTCTTACTTTATCTTTGTTAGTGACATCTATAATGTAATAGTTAATGAATCAAACATAAAGATGCACACTCCCCCATGTGAAATATTCATCTTCATGTTCACTTTTTGGTTTCGGATCCAACCTCCAGAGTCAGTCAAGTTTTTGATATAAATCCCTAAAAAAAAGCATGTGCCAGGAGTCACAATCCGAGTCTTTTTGGAGACTAAATTAAAGGAGGCGCAGTACCTCTCTGCCGAGGTAGTTGTCGGAATTATTTGTAATAAGATATTGGCCACAACTGAAAAGGTCTTATCAATAAAATTCCAAACCAAAAAATACAAGGATGAGAAGGAGCTTTTACGGTGTCCTATTAAACCGAATGCGATTTCTTTTTGTTCATAGATTTCTGATTTCTATTCTACTGTTTAGAGGAACCAAAAGAGGTTAATCAGATGAGTTTCAAACTTTCATTTTGATTTTGATTTAATTAAAAATCAGTTTCAGTTTTATCTTTTCTCCCACCTGCAGAAGAAGAAAGCACAAGTATTTACGCCTATCCTTCATATTTTCCGCAAGGTAACTATCTCGGTTTCATATCGAGATTTATATAGAATCTTTGAAAAAGGCTTTCCTTCATAAGTAAGAAAGAAAAGACTTACTATCTTTGGGATTTGATCCTACACCGCACATCTATAGTAAATTAATGTTGAGAAACATAGTGGTGTACGTAAATTAATGTTGAGAAAGTAAGAATACTTGGTGTAAAAAAATATGGATTAGAAAGTAAGACAATGGGTAAAAATGTGTAAATATTATGGAATAAAGATGTAAGACAAGAACATATGTTTGTAAATATTAATTCAGAATACAATACATCATATTGTATTCTTAAACAAAACGTGGGTAAAAATGTGTAAATATTATGGAATAAAGATGTATATAAGACAAGAAAATATGTTTACAAATATTACTTCAGAATACAATACATCATATTGTATTTTAAAAAAAAAAAGATTTTTTTGACTGAGAAAAACCTCGAATAGGAACTAGCTTTGTTGGAAGCAACCAACCCTGTAGATCTACAGCTTGCAAATCGTTAAGCCTCGCAACCCTTTCCAAAAACTTCGCTCCGATCTTTCACAGGTTGTGTCTCCTTAGGTTGCCAGTCATTCAAAACTTGATCGAAGAACCAGCGTGGCTGCAGGTGGTTGGAATCTCATGTGTATCCATTTTTCAACAGCAATTGCTTACTTGAATGAGTAAGGTCAAATTCACGCACATCGATACGTGCCTGCTAATGCTCCTTCTTGGTCACAAAAATCAACTGGCTCTACCTTTTTGCTATCTTTAAATGTAAACAGCTATCTATTAGGTTGATACTGATAGCTATACATATTATGAAACATATTTAAGATAAGCGGGATCTCAGCAGAAAATGCGAAGGTTGCTTATACCCTGCACGATCTTATCCTGGAGTTCCTCCTTTTGCTTTAGGCTAAGCTTTGTTTTCCTAGGTGTATCAAAAAACATTCTTTTCACTAAACTTGCATGTCAAGTGCGAAACGAAATTGGATCGAAAAATTGCGTACTATGAGAAGGTCTCGGTTAGGTTGCAGCTTGGTGCTTTCTAAGTCACGCCGGTGTGAGGTCAGTCTTTATCAAACGGAACCACAGAATTTAGTGAGCGGCGCCTATATACCTTCCAGGGATTCGCCTATATAAGCTGCGGCTAAACTTGCAAAAATAAGAGCCTGAATACCACTTGTAAATAAGCCAAGAAACATGACAGGTATAGGAACCACTAAAGGTACTAAAGAAACAAGAACAACAACTACTAATTCATCCGCTAATATATTTCCGAAAAGTCGAAAACTAAGTGATAGCGGTTTTGTGAAATCTTCTAAGATGTTAATGGGTAAAAGAATTGGAGTTGGTTGAATGTATTTACCAAAATAACCTAATCCTTTTTTTGTAAGACCTGGATAGAAATAGGCTACTGACGTGAGTAAAGCTAAAGCAACAGTAGTATTTATATCGTTCGTGGGTGCAAGAGAAAGAAACAAAATCTTATGTTTTGATATTTACTCTATGTTCCCTATGGTAACTGGGTTCATCAATTATGGTCAACAAACAATACGCGCGGCAAGGTACATTGGTCAAAGTTTTATGATTGCTCTATCCCATGCTAACCGCTTACCTGTAACTATTCAATATCCTTATGAAAAATTAATAACATCAGAGCGTTTTCGTGGTCGAATTCACTTTGAATTCGATAAATGCATTGCTTGCGAAGTATGTGTTCGTGCATGTCCTATAGATTTGCCCGTTGTTGATTGGAAATTGGAAACGGATATTCGAAAGAAACGGTTGCTTAATAACAGTATTGATTTCGGAATTTGTATATTTTGTGGTAATTGTGTTGAGTATTGTCCAACCAATTGTTTATCAATGACTGAAGAATATGAGCTTTCTACTTATGATCGTCACGAATTAAATTATAATCAAATTGCTCTGGGTCGTTTACCAATATCAATAACTGATGATTACACAATTCGAACAATTTTGAATTCGCCTCAAACAAAAGAGAAAGCTTGCGATTGAAGACTAATTTTCACTTATTGCCGTGACCGTTCTTTCGGAACTCGCTGATAGGAAAGGAAAGAAAAAGAAAGCAAATGCTTCCTATTTTTCTTTCCAAAAGCTTCGCTTAAGCGACTACGTACGTCGAGCCCCGAGCTTGATATCTGGACTCAAGAAAGGAATTCACAAATGAATGAGCGACTATATCAATTTCTCACCACCACCAGCATTCTGCAGAATGTCTCTACTATGCCAGATTTTCCTCAAAGACCAAGTAATTAGGAACAGGCATAGTCCAGAAATCTTTCTGTTTTATATAATACATGTGTACCCATTTCACCCGCAATCTATCCTGTTTCATAGACAAGGCCCAACAATGCTTGATCACAGCAGCTGTATTCCAAGTAATCAAGTCTTTCAAGTTCCACCCACAACAACTTTTAGGTAAACACATCTGTGCCCATGAAATTGGTGCTTTCTTGGAATTTGAATTACATCATGTCATGAGATAGGCGGCGGAACAATTTCCGATAGCGAATTACTTCACTCGATGGAGGGAGGTTTGGAACTCAAGGACGAAATCAATGTTGAGTCAACAATCATCGAGAAGGGAACCACCGAGCGAGATCGAGACCAGCACCTTGTATAGGGTTCCAAAACTGCCCTTCTTCCAACCAATATCCTATGCAAGCTTTAGCTTGACTAACAAGCGAGAAACTTATGGAAAGGTCCCTGAGATTCAGACTGTCTACTTTCACAACTTTTCTCGCTTCGACAATGTCAGGAACCCGCGGGAGAACTTGATAATACTACTTGCCAATGTTCGTATTAGACTTAATCCAAAGCCGGATCCTCTGCTAGTAAATTTTTATCATCTCATAGTGTGACTGTGTTGGTTTTATCTATAGGGGCCGCTTACGTAGCTCTTTCTCATCGAACCCTTGTTTCCCCCCTCCTCGGGTAAACATAAATGACTAATTCGGTTTCATAAAAGGGAAGAAGGGGCTCAGGCAGGGAGATCCCTCGGGCTCGGGATCAACCTTAGGACTTCTCATCCTCCCCCCGGCTCAGGGGGGACCAGAAAAGGCCCTTCGTTTTCCCCCCTTCGTCGGATCCCGAAAGAGGCGAAGTGCCAGAAAGTTTCTCAAATCCGATCCAAAAAGATATACACTTTCCTTTGTTGACATGCATTGTTCCTCAAACTCCCCACTTCCAATTATATTAATATTTCTCTTTTTCTTGTGGTCAACACACTTACTCACATCATTTTAGAATAAATAATTCACCTATTACTCCACTTTCGTTTTATTTTAATAAATTTAACTCATTATCCAAAAATTACGTGCCAATCAAATTGTATCTATTTTTTAAAAAATAATTCTCCCCAATGTCCTTTTTGAATGTGGTCATTTTCCTTCATTTGTTTGTCTTGTAGGGTTGAGAATTTGAATATATGCATCCAGCTTATCTGATGAACAATGATGCCATTCGTTTCAACATTTTGGCAGCCTTTTTGATACGGTTTTTAGATGCTAAAAGCTTGATGTTACATCGTGTTATTGTTGTTGCTCTACTTTCCTTTTTTTTTTTACCTACTTTAGTAACCATTGTTACTTTGTTCAGCAATTAGAGTTTAATGTTTCACTGTTTAATATTTGAGTTAGCAGTTAACTTGTTATCTTTTTGTTTGGCTAATGTAATGCTCCCCTGCTAGTTTTACGAACCGTATATATAAATCTTTTTAATTTTAACTGTAACTTTTATAACCACTCTCTGATTGTTTATAAAAAATGTAACTTTTTAATTTTAATTTGAGTTAGCAGTTAATGTTTCACTGTTTATAAAAATCTTTTTTATTTACACTAATATAAACTTGGTCTATGCTAACTTAGCGTGGACCAGGGCAACGGAGTAATTTTTATGGGTAACATATGTAACTGTCACGTGACAGTTATTTTGTAATTTTATATAGTAACTATATGCGTATTACAGTAACTATGTGTTTTAAAGAGTTACTATGTGTTTTGAAGAGTTTTAATGCGATTTGTGTCTAGCCCACTTTATATACGTCTTAAACTTTTTTATTTTTCAAAATTTCAGATCTACATTCTGTTCATTCTCTTTCATTTTCTCAGCTCTCTCTTCATTTTCTCTCTATGCTTTTCAAAATTTAGCCCAAATTTCTAGGTTTTGTTCGATTTTTTTTGTAATTATCTTATAATTCTTATGATTGGATCTATTTGATGAGGAAAAATTGGAGGAATTAGTAGATCAAGAAGGAGGTTCGTCGTTGCCGAAATCGAATCGAAGAATTTGCGCTCGCCTACAAATCTTCGCAAGAATATTTAGAGATCACATCTCGGTTAATTGTTTTTTAAAGAATTTTAAGTCTATTTTTATTTAAAATTGAAAATATTTGTTGTTTTGAAGAAATTAATGTTTGTGTTTTACCGAAGTATCGTTTTCACTTCGCGAATTCGATCAGTTACTTCACGATTTTAAATAGTAACTATATGAGTAATACAGTAACTATATGGTTTAAAGAGGTACTATGTAATTTTAATGGTTACTATATGTGTACAATAGTTACTATATTATTTTAATGGTTACTATATGTGTACAACAGTTACTATATGTGTACAATAGTTATTATTTTGTTGAGTGATTCGAAATGTTTGTTGTTTTGTTGAAATTAGGGTTAGTGTTTCACATAGTTAGTATATAAATGATATAGTCACCTTTAATTTATGTTGCGAATTAGTGTTTTTAATAGTAACTGGAATGTTCCTTGTGTTTATGTTAGTAGTAGTTTTTAGAGTAACTATACTTTTTTTAAAAGTTTCTATAACTTTAAAACAGTAACTATGTGTTTAAAATAGTCAGTATATTTTTTAAAAAGTTATTATAAGTTTAAAACAGTAACTATGTGTTTAAGATAGTTATTATGTTATGAACAGTTTATAATGACTTTTTGATAAATAATAGTTACTATACGATTACATTATGTACTATGTTATTTAGAGTATGTATTTGTCCGCTTCTTAGATAGTGACTATATGATTATAATGGTTACTATATATGTTCAATAGTTACTATATTTTAATAATAGTCACTATATGTTTTATATAGTTACTATATGGTTTATATAGTTACTATATATTTGATAAAGGTCCTAAAGTTGCACTATCTAGTGACGAATCTCCAAAAATACTTTACAATATCATTTGTATAAGAAGAAATAATGCCTTAAATTTAGAAAAAAGAGACAAAGGCTGTGAAATTTAAGAATTGATGCAGAAAAGCACAAGAGGTAGAAATAGTGTTTGTTGTTTGGGCGAAATTAGGGTTAGTGTTTCATATAGTTAGTATATAAATGATATAGTTACCTTTAATTTATGTTGCGAAATAATATTTTTAATAGTCATTGGAATATTCATTGTGTTTATGTTAGTAGTAGTTTTTTGAGTAACTATATTTTTTAAAAAGTTACTATAACTTTAAAACAGTAACTACACTACTACAAAAAAGGGAATAGAAAACGCTGAATAGAGGACGGTTAAGTTTGTTAAGCGTTATCTAGGAATATAGAGTACGCATTTCTATCATAACAGTTGTGTGAAAAGAGAATAGAGTACGGTTACCTTACCTAACCGTCTTATATTTTTTACCATAATAAAAAAATATATAAAATATAAAAATACTTAATAAAATATAAAACTGTTTTCAAGATAACCGTTTCATATTCTTTTACAAAACAATTTTTACAATAAAAAATAAACTTTAATTAAACCAAATCAAACATTTATTTAAAAATAAAATAAAATAACAAAGCAATTTAAATTTTAAGTATTACGTACTCCCAAAAGTTAGGCGGTTCCCTCAAAAAGAACAAAAAAAAGTTAGGCGGCAGAACATGAATTCCCAAAAGTTTTGAGTTAGGCGCGCAAATTTAGAAAACCCTGCACGTACTTCATCCTCTACTCTCAAGAAAAACTGCAAACCTCTACACCACCGCTATGCGCCGTCGCTCCTCATTCTGCACTGTCTCTCTTGCACCTCTTTCCGGCCGCCTCCCAACCTCCTGTAAAACCCTCAGAAAAATACTCCAACCTCTGCTCGCAAGAAAACCCGCAACACCTCTGCCCGCCGCTCTGCACCGCCCCTCCTCACGCTGCACCGCCGCACCATTTCACCGTCCGTCCTCCTACCAACCTCCGGTAAAACCCCCGGCTGCCCCACCGCTGCCTTCAATTTCCAGGGTTAGTGTTCTTAATTCTGTTTCTCATAAATTTTATTTAACCTATAACCTAGTTATCTAATTGTTATTTATGATTAAAGAATTCAGTTTGTTAATTTCCAAAATAAAAAAGAATAAGGAATTGTTTATTCAATCACGATCGATCAGCGTTGAATATGTTTATTGGCCTAATTGGTGTTTCTTTGACCTGTATTTAATTTGGAACCATGTCTTGAATTTGGAACAGATACTTACATATAGTACATACGTAGTATGAAATTAAATTAAGAAAGAAAGTTTTTTAGTTTGATGAGCACAGATCCCCTGTCGTAAGCTGCATATTGCAATATTCAGAAACTGGGGAATGTACATTGGAGAACGGAAGAATGCAATTACTCAAGAACATTGTGAGAGGGGCAGCAATCTGGACTTGTGTCTGCACCTCCCTGCAATCTGTTGCTGCTGTTGTATTGCTTGCTGTTCTTTAAATACTATTTCTGCTTGCTTGTAAACCAATTGGCAGGTGGGCCATTAGTACCATCCATTACAATCCATTAGTGACACCAGGTACTATGTTATTTGTTCAATTAAGATAATCATGCATTAAGAGTTCGAAAAATGATCAACCATTTTGCCTCCTTTGATATGCTCATCTCAATTTTATCATGCTCATTTCTTACTCTTACATTTAACTTGTCTTGTAGTATTTCAACAAAGCTCCCACGTATTCTCAAACTACGATTGACGAGCTAAGGGAGAGGTGGATCTCATACGTAACCGAATATCACCAACCAAATAACGATGAAGATGAAGAAGATGACGATGATCTAGTGTGACTTAAGCTAGCTTAAGGAGATTGTTAATTAGCTCAGTTCGTTCCATCTTGCAGACGAACTGCCAAGCTATTCTGACTGGTTGCCAAGCTAGTCTACCACCTGTCAATTCCACCAATTGTCCCTGCTGTTGCTGCAGAAGCTGCAGAAGCTGCAGAAGTTGTTCTTGCTGCAGAATTAGCTGCTATTGTTACTGCTACACGATCCCTAGTTGCTGCTGCTGTACACACATCCATTTCGTTGCTGCTGCTGTACACATCTCAGTACGTTGCTGCTGCTACTGCTACAGAATCTGCTACAGATTTTTAATTTTTTTTATAATTTTTTTTTATTGATGTTGGATTTTGTTTTTGCCGTACCTTGTGTACATTTATATTTTGTCAATGAATAATAGGATTTTGTTATTGAATGAACAATATTATTTTATTATTGAATGAAATGATTTTTGGAAAGATCGTGTGAATATCATTTTATTTTATCTATTTAGATTTGGTTTACGTACAGGACCTAGAATCGTAATATCCTATTTTAGGGATGCGTGTGCAGCTATTTTTAAATAATATTAAAAAAAAAGGGTAGAATATAAAACGGTTGTGTAAGGAAACAGCTTTCTATCTTAATATTAAACATGAAGTATATAGTACGCCTATGTACGGAAGATGTTCTGTATCTCAATATTTAATAGGAAGAATAGAGGACGGTTATGTACGGAAGGCGCGCTTTATTATAGAGTATAAGAGACGGTTATGTACGTTAACCGTTCTATATTCCTTCTTCATTTCCTGATTTTAGGAAGGGAATAGAGGACGCTTATCTCTTATCACTATACTTTATAACTAGGTATATAAAACGCTTCTTTTACACGTTTTATAAACTTTATAGCGCGTTGAGTTGGAGAACGCCTCTAAGGCGTCCTATAAAGTGTATTTCAACAGTACTCTATGCCCTTTTTTGTAGTAGTGCTATGTGTTTAAAATAGTTACTATATTTTTTAGAAAGTTATTATAAATTTAAAACAATAACTATGTGTTTAAGATAGTTACTATGTTAAGAACAGTTTATAGTGACTTTTTCATAAATAATAGTTACTATACGATTACATTATGTAATATGTTATTTCGAGTATATTTTTGTCTGCTTCTTAGATAGTGACTATATGATTATAATGGTTACTATATTTGTACAATAGTTACTATATTATAATAATAGTCACTCTATGTTAAGCTAGTTGTTGTGTGATTATAATGTTTACTATATGTGTACCATAGTTACTATATTATTATATTAGTTACTATATGTTTGAAATAGGTACTATGTTTATTTTATCATGATGTGTTACCATATGTTTATTTTCTTCAATAGTTACTATATTATTTATATAGTTACTATATGTATGAAATAGATATTATGTTTATTTTATCATGACTTGTTACCATATGTTTATTTTCTTTAATAGTTATTGTACGTTTTATATAGTTACTATATTTTTGAAATAGGTACTATGTTAGTTTATTATGTTATGTGCATGTTTTTATGTTATTCTATATTTTTAATGATATAGTTACTGTATTATGGATAGAGTTACTATATTATTATCACATCAACTATGTCTGCAACTCTGTGACTAAATGACCATCAATAATATTTATAGGTATTATATCTTGTATTATAGTAACTATATGTTTGGTATAGTTTTTTATGTATATTATAATGTTCTTTTCATGTTCTTTGTTGTCTTCTATGTGATTAGTAATAAGAGTTACTATGTTATGATCACAACAACTATATGATCATAACAATAACTATATCTACAACCTTGCTCGTATATGACTATTATTAATATTAAGAGTTACTATATCATGTATAATAGTAACTATATATTTTTAATAGTTATTATCTTATCATTATGTTCTTTTTATGATCTTTCTTTGTACTCCATGTTATTATTAATAAAAGTGACTATATTATTTTGACAGTAACTATATGACTATAACAATAACAATAACTATATATGCAATTCTGCAAGTATTTTACCATCGTTAATTGTAAGAGTTACTATATGATGCATAATAGAAACTACACGTTTTACATAGTTACTATGTTATTTTTTCATATTTAAATGTTAAATTATTAACTTAGTTTAAATATTATTGATTCAGAAATACAAAGATGATGCACCCAGAATTGAAATCGTGCAAAGAATAAATTCTGCAAGGAAAACAAAAGCAGGAGGAGAAGAAGAAAATCCTGACAACAATGGAAACCAAGAACGTGGTAGAGGAAGGACATGATGTGTTGGTGGAAAAAAGAGACGTGGTCCACATGGACGTGTCGATTAGTATTTTTTAGTTCAAAAAACATTTGAGTTTAACATGATTTATTTAATAGATGCAAAGAATTAGAATGTCGTAGCTAAAACAACTAACCAAGTAGTTTTCTTTATTATTGTTCAAGAGTTATAATTACTGTTACTTTTGATATAATTACTCTTTTATATTTCAGTAATTATGTGATATATAATAGAAAAAATTACTATATGACCTCTAAACCATCTATATCATATTGTTTATTTTTATAATATAGTAATTGTTTTACAGCTAAAGTTATTTTTCTATATAATATAGTTAATCTTTGGATAGAATAATTGTTCTCATCGAAATTACTATATTATTATTATTTATTTCATAGTTACTATTCTGAAAATATAGTTACTTTACAGAACCTATAGTTTCTATAATTTACTCTTTTTGTCTGCAAGAATGAATATATAGTAGTAATTGTTTTACAGTTAAAATTACTTTTCTATATGATATAGTTACTCTTTGGATAGAATAGTTATTCTTATCATTATTATATTCATAGTTATTATTCTGGAGATATAGTTACTTTACAGAACCTACAGTTTCTATAATTCACTCACTGTTAAAATTACCTAATTATCCTGGTCCATGGTAATCTTATGGTGGACCGGATCCATGCAAGTGGAATTGAATCTTTTTAATTTGAAACTGTAACTTTTAGGATCAAATACATTCAGTCAAATATATTATAAAAAATGGTCAAATAATAATGTAAAATATTCATGCATGAACGGAACCTAATGTAGTGTTTTTTTAATAATTGTGCCGGTGAACTTGTAACCTCTATACAAATACCGCTAAAGTAATACTTAGCTAATTCATAAAAGATGGTTGTTACCCTGTATTATAAATTGTAAGATACTTCTTCCGTTCCTAAATATGTGTCACTTTTCCTAAAGTGATGTTCCCCTATATGTATCCGCTTTCCATTTTTTTTGAAGGACACTTTCCATTTTTGAACATACACTTTTTCCACTTTTTCATACATTTTTCTCATTGTTTCATAAATCTTGATTATTTTCTTACACATTCTACACTTTTCCCACTTTTAATCATCACATCCACTTATATTTGTACTTTTCAATAAACAATTATCTACTTTATTCTTTCCCCAAAAAACACTCACAATCTTTGTTTTCTTACCCACTTCTCATTTTTATTAATTATCGCGTATTTTTCATAAGTGACATATTTAACAACAAAGGGAGTAACATTTATGGACATTTATCGAAACGGGTGGAGTATAAAAGAGGATAACATAATTGCACTTTTAACCAGTTAGCCATACTAGTTCAGATTTTTAGAGTTACCCAATTACACCAATTGTTAACTGCTGTACCCGGGTACAGCCAGCTCTGGCTGTACCCCCTAAAACGACGCGCTCATATTGTTTGTTCATTCTTGTCGACAGTTTGTTCTTTTTTATTGTACCGTTTGTTCATTCTTATTGTACTGTTTGTTCTTTCTTGTTGTACTGTTTGTTCTTTCTTGTTGTTTTTTAAATTCATCATCAAATTTTCATAATTGTTGTATTTTTTGTTCTTTCTTCTGGAATTTTATGTTCTTTTTTATATTGTTTGTTCTTTCTTGTTTATTTGTTTGTTTATAATAATCATATGGTTAATGTTCATAATTAAACTCTTCATTAATCTTTTTATTCTTTCTTTTTGTATTGCTTGTTCTTTCTTGTTGTACTGTTTGTTCTTTCTTGTTGTTTTTTAAATTCATTCATCAAAGTTATTGTTGTATTGTTTGTTCTTTCATGTTGGCTTTAAAATTCATCATAAAATTGTTCATAATTGTTGTATTGTTTGTTCTTTTTTCTGGAATTTTATGTTCTTTTTTATATTGTTTGTTCTTTTTTGTTGAATTATTTGTTCTTTTTTGTTTATTTGTTTGTTCACAATAAATACATGGTTAATGTTCATAATGAAATTGTTCACTTCATTGGTCTTTTATGTTTTTACAAGCGCCTATATTGTTTATTTCCAAATAAATGTTCATTTCCAAAATAGTAAATGTTCATTCCAAATAAATGTTCATTTCCGAAATAGTAAATGTTCATTTCAGAAATAGTAAATGTTCATTTTTGTAGTTTATTTCCAAATAAATAAATAAATGTTCATTTCCAAAATAGTAAATGTTCATTCCAAATAAATAAATAAATGTTCATTTCCGAAATAGTAAATGTTCATTTTTGTACCAGTATTTGTTCTTTCTTGTTGTATTGTTTGTTCTTTCATGTTGGCTTTAAAATTCATCATAAAAGTGTTCATAATTGTTGTATTGGTTGTTCTTTTTTCTGAAATTTTATGTTCTTTTTTATATTGTTTGTTCTTTTTTGTTGAATTATTTGTTTTTTCTTGTTTATTTGTTTGTTCACAATAAATATATGGTTAATGTTCATAATGAAATTGTTCACTTCATTGGTCTTTTTATGTTTTTACAAGCGCCTATATTGTTTATTTCCAAATAAATAAATAGATGTTCATTTCCAAAATAGTAAATGTTCATTCCAAATAAATAAATAAATGTTCATTTCCGAAATAGTAAATGTTCATTTTTGTAGTTTATTTCCAAATAAATAAATAAATGTTCATTTTCAAAATAGTAAATGTTCATTCCAAATAAATAAATAAATGTTCATTTCCGGAATAGTAAATGTTCATTTTTGTACCAGTATATTAATGTTCATTTTAAACAACACAAAACGACATCGTTTTGGATAGGGGTACAGCCAGCTTTGGCTATACCCGGGTATAGCCAAAAATTTGCGCAATTACACAACCTCGATTTCGTGTTTCCTCTTTGAGTAAAGTGATGAATATATATTATTAGCCATCTGCCAACGATAGG
The DNA here is from genome assembly GCF_020520425.1 of Spinacia oleracea. Taxonomy (NCBI): domain Eukaryota; kingdom Viridiplantae; phylum Streptophyta; class Magnoliopsida; order Caryophyllales; family Amaranthaceae; genus Spinacia; species Spinacia oleracea. The sequence continues at coordinate 133,956,059 of NC_079489.1, read as the reverse complement.
GCCATGGGCCAAAGGCCCATTTTGTGGCTCTTTGTTTTGTAATGGGTAAGATGAATGATCTTTACAGAACCAAGATCTTTTTGCAGGTAAAGTTGTAAAAATGGAAAATTGGCGGCAAAAGTATAAGACGAACTTGTAACGACCTTTCATTTTTCGTGAGATTACATTTTTAATGTATGTCTTACACATCATTCGTCAAGTATTTAACTATACGATAATTGACATTTTAATCCATGAATGCACGCGAGCGTTATATATAGTGTTAAAAATTTATATGGTTCGACATACAATTTTTAGGTATGATAAAATATAAATTTTGTGGGCACATTCAAAAATATTTGGTTAGTGTAAGATATAAATAGAAATACTTTATGTTTATTACTCTTTTTCTACTTTAAGTTATTATAAAATCAGTTTAAACAAAATTCAGGAGTAATAATCAATAGTATTGATAATGTGATATACAATATAATGTTGGAAATCCTAGTGAGAATACAAAAGAAAATGAGTGGAAAGTGGGAAAATGTGGGAATATGAAAAGTCCCACATGGGAAAAACACAAACCATATTCAATGTTTATATTTGGGGACTTGAGGGAATCATTTGTTTAAGAAAGCATGTGAGTGGCATGGGTGGACACACAACTCACACACGCGCGCGCGCGGGGACCGTGCCGTGGGCCTTGGTACTTGGCGAATGCGGTTCGCGGGCGTGGGGTGGGTTTTGTGGTCCGGGTCTTTCTTTTTGGTCAGTGGTGGGCTTAATTAATTCTAACGGGCATAAAGAATTAATCAAACCCACTAATCCCGTAACTGCCCCATTAACTCCACTTAATAGCCGTTTTAACTGCCCATTATTTACCCAGTAAATGTGGTAACCTCCCACTACCCCACTACTAGCCGTTTATGGTTGTTGCAGCTTCCCTATAAATACATCACTTCTGTTTTCCATTAACACACAGTTACAAAAAAGCATTCTCTACAACTCTCTCTCTCAAATTCTAAACACTGTTCTCGTTTTTCTGGGCAAATGTTCTGATCTCCAACTGAGGCTTGTGAGTGCACACAAACCTTTGTCGTGTTAACCGTGAAGGGCAACCGCAAGTGTTCTACTGCATCGGAGGTAGCGCGGAATTGTCTTTTAGAGCAGTGGTTCGGCCACGGCGCGACAAAGTGCTCAGTTCGTTCATACAATATTGAGATAAGTTTATTCTAATTATATTCCAATTATATTATTCTTTTATGGTATTAATTCGCAACATATAATTTCTTCTAAAATAGCAAAGAAAAATTATTATTCATTAAAATAATAAAAATAAATGGGAAAAATTAAGACATAGTCATAGAAAAGGTGGGAAAGACGTAAAATAAGAGTATTTTACCTCTAAAAATGTAGAAGTATGTTGGTATAATGGATTTTGTGAATGATTTAACCAAAAATTATTGGTAGTCAAGTTAATTTATAAGGGGGCATGGGAGATAAAAGGTTGAGATTTATTAAAAAAAATGTTCAATTTTCTTTTACTCTTATTATTTTTGAAGTCAAGAATTTAAAAAGATTATTAAGTTATAAGTACTACTTCCTCCGTTTCTTTTTGTTCTTTACGTTTCCCTTTTTAGATGTATCAAAGTGTTCTTTACATTTGCTTTTATATTATCACATAAATGCTTTAATATTCTATCAAAATTTGTGTCCAATGATTATTTTAACCAACTAAATTCATTATGTCATTTAATCTTTCACACTTTTTCATTGGGACATTAATTTTTTCTCATTTTCCCAATATCAGAATTTTGATAAAACTGAAAACAATATAAATAAACGTAATTTTCTTTTTTAAATAAAAAAATAGAGGAATCTCAATGTATATAATTAGTCGTTAATAAACGTGTAAAAAGCTAAACGTAAAGAACAAAAAGAAACGGAGGGGGTAATGCTTATTGATTTGTAATTACAGAGTATTCATTTCTAGTATGTTTTTATTATGGTTGTCTTTTAAGGGGTTTTTTTTTTTCCTATATACAATAGTGTCTTTTGAGATTCCACAACTTTAATACAGGTATTAATATTGATTACTTCCTCTGTTTCTTATTAGATGGCACAATTGAGTTTTGAACATTATTCACACAAGTTATAGATAAATCTTTTTGTGATTTATACTTAAGAAAAAAACATAGTTGTGTGGGGTCTTATTAGATTCGTCTCAATAATTAGTTTTTAAATATTAACTTTTTATAATTTTTCTTATCCGTAATTGAAGATATTAATGTTTGAAATCGTATATCGGCAAATGTGTCTAAATAATTGTGTCATTTAAAAAAACGGAGGAAGTAACATTTGATGAATCAATTAAAAAAGAAAACTAAAGGACAAAAGATGGAAAAGTGGGCACATGGCACACATGTCACTGTGGTTTGAGTTTTTAAATACTATGTATAGATGTATAGATTTTCTAAGCAATCTATTTACAAAGTTTTATGTACAAAGTCAAACTTGTAAACAAAAAATTAAAAGCCAAAATTGTAAATAGTTGGAAAAAATTTAAGAATTTTATTTAAAAAAATTGAATTTCACCGTTTATATGTACATTAATTTGTGGTTTTTATGCAATCATTTATTCTTGAACATACAATAGGTGTTCCCTTCGAAAATCTCGTCAATAACTTGGATGCAAAGTTACAAAAAAAATTCCTTATGTGTTGAAATTTCTCTAAATACCATGTGATATACACCAGATAGAAAGTTTTCATATCCCATAAGTGCTTTTAGATAAATTGCGCTAACAGCCAACAATTGATGTTGTTATTGCTGGTATTGATTCTTCTAAAGGTCCAAACCTTGATGGTTTTAACTCTTTCTTTTTAAGAAGAGTTGGCATATCATATTGTAAATGATATCTATAATGTTGTTTTTTATTTCTTTGCCCCAGGGTTTATGTTTAGCAAGTTTAATTGCACCTCTGTGATTCTAGTTCCTAAAATCCCTAGCCCTACCTCTGTTGCTCACGATTATTTCTAAAGTACTAACTGCTAGACTCCAACAAGTTATCGCTGAAGTGGTGTCTGAGTATCAAGCTGGTTTTGTTCCTAGAAGAAGTATATCTGATAACATCAATGTGGCTAGTGAGTTGATTAGGGGCTACAATAAAGCTCATATGTCTCCTAGGTGTATGGTCAAGGTGTACCTCATGAAGGTTTATGACTCTGTAGAGCAAACTAAATGTGAGAAGTTGCAACTAGTCTGTAGCTAGCTCAATTCTTAGCTTTTAAACCTGCTGCTCTATGGGTAGAATAGGTTAATGGCTATTACATCAAATGTAAGGATTTATTTACTATGGCTTTACCAAGTAATGCTTCATGGGTTTCAAAGGAAGATTTGACGATGTAGAGAGTTGTTGGCCAGTGATATTGCTTGTAAGAATGTTTTCTTCGCTTCAAATGGCTACTCAATTAGGAAAATGTATCAAATGTTCGATGGGGATTTTCCCAAAGTCAGCTGGAGGAGAGTTCTGTGCAAAAATTCTGCTAGCCCTGTGAGTCTTTTCATTTTTTGGTTGGCTATACAGGGGAGGCTTCCTATTAAAGACAGGTTGCAACAGTGGGGTATATCCATGTATGGGTTGTGTAGTCTGTGTGGGATTGAAATGGAGTATTTTCAGCACCTTTTCTTTAGGTGTGATACTCTAAACAAGTCTGGCTTATCTTGTTGCAGTTGCGTAAAATCCAGAGAATCAGTGGTGGTATGGGCCGAGAGATCCAGTTTGTTGTCAGAATGAGCAAGACAACTTATGGTCTTAGCAAAGTCTTTCTTGTTGTCTTCTTAGAACCTGTGTATGGTACTCCCTCCGTTCTAGATTAGTTGTTACACTTTTCTTTTTCGTCCGTCCCAGAATAGTTGTTACACTTCTAAATTAGGAATGACCCCACAATTATTATATTGTCTCTCTCTTCCCACTAAATTTTTTTGTCCCCACACCCTCTCTCATTCAATTAAAAAAATACCACACTAACTCCTATCACATCTATTTTTTCAATAAAATAACAATTGATAACCACATTACTACTTATCGCATTAAACTGTGCGCCAATGAGAGTGGAACAACTATCCTGGAACGGAGGGAGTATTTGGTTACAGAGGAATCACAGGTGTTGTAAAACTTTGAGTTGTTGCTACTTTCTCCTTTTGGTAATATATTTCTTATTTGCCAAAAAAAAAAAAAATGGAGCCATTTTTACGGAATAAACTAAAATGATAAAGTACGACAATCTTTATGAGACAACGAACGTAACCTCACTACTATGGTGTTCGGTATTTCTCTACTATTATCAAATACTCTCTCCGTATCTTTTTGTACACCCCATTTGTTGGTTTTGTCGTTTTTTAAAGATTGCTCCATACTAAAATGATTTTGAGGACCCCAATTTTGCTCTCACATACGAACTAAATATATTATACATTTTTTTAATGAAATGCCCTCGAGGTTTTGCAGAACGAACCAAATACCCCTCATGTTTTCAAAAAACATAATATACCCGTATTTTTTCAAAAATGCACCAAATTCCCTTACAACTAACGGAAATCTAACGGTGTTAGTAATTAATCGCTAATTTACTCTAATAATCCTAACTAACCTTACTTAACCCCTTGTTAGTCTCTCCCCAACCTACTGCCATCCTACCTTTTTCTTCTTCTTTCTTTCTCCCCTACCTCCTTCTATTTCCATGGGAACTCCTCTTTCTCTCTCCTCTCTATCTCCTAATTAGGTAACCTATATCTCTCCTCCTCTCCTATGCACCTTGCTTCTTTCTCTTCTTTGCCTAACCACCATGACTACTGGCCTTCTCTTTCTTTCCCTTCTCCCATCAAAAAAGCTCAGAATTCTTACCAGCACGACCTGAGAGAAGCCCGATGAATAGCTCGACAGTCAAATACGCCACAATAAGAGAAATCAACAAAACTAACCTCTTCATATGCCGATTACCGTTCCTCAAAGCTCGAACAATCTACGAAATCAGCTCATTCAACGATAATTTCCCTCCGATTTAGACGAATCTTTTCACAAGGTGTGATCAATCTCATCTATGGGATGAATTCCCAGTGGAGTATCAATCCTCAAAATACTCCGGAAAAACGCCGTTGTTTGTGAGTTGTTGTTGGAGATTATTGTCGTCAGAGTTCACAGGTCAAGAAATTGTTGTTATGAAGACTGACGATGATATGCGTACCTCTGATTTGATGAATGTGGAGTTTGCTGCGAATTGTAATTGAATGGGAGAGAGGAAATAATTTGCTGCAAATTAGTAGTATTTCCCGTGGGTTTGGGGTGGGGGTTTCTGGTGATGGTTTTTGGTTGACATGGTGTAGACGCCTACATTTGGTCTCTGGCTAGAAACGATAAGTTCGATGATGAAACAAAAACGATCACTTGGAAAACACATTCCTAAACAACGAGTGTTTTAAGACTGACTGAGTCATTTACCCAAACCCTAAGTTTCTATTTATAGTAACTGCTATTTAGAGTAGCTGCCTTCTAAGTGCCTGCTAAAAATAGTAAGTCGTCCGAGATAGATTTGTGTCAACAGAATTTTAATTGAATTCCAATTAAAATTCTAAGACTTATAGGAATTTTAGTTACATTCCAATTAAAATCCTAAGAAAAGATTGAAAAGCATTAAAGAATTCTAATCGCATTCCGATTAAATTCCTAGACTCCTAAAAATATAGAAAAAGGATTAAAGAGAGTTTTGATTGAATAGAATTAGAAATCAAGTATTAAAAGAGTTTAATGCGGCATAAAAAACCGAATTAAAATCAGAAAAGCTGAGAAAAACGCATGAAAATTGATTTGTGCGCAAGAAATGTCTTGCGCACAGGGCCCAGTGCAGCTTATCACACGCGCCAAAGCTTATTCGCAACAAAATTCTCACGTAAAAATCCTAATTTGATTCAAACTCAAATGCTAAACGAATATGGCGCTGGCACTTGAGCGTGAGATTTCTCACGCCCAGGTGCCACGCGCAAAAGATCCTTGTAAATGCTTTTCACCGCATCTCAAACTCTAACAATTCTCATCTCAAACGACGCCTATTTCCTATAAACAGGGCCTCAAAACGGCCGAGTAAAGGTCACCAATTCAGATTCTCATACTACCCACAAGCTCTAATCCTAAGCCAAAGGTCCTTATACGTCCTTATAATCTCTCTGTACGTCCAGTAGTTCTGTCGTCTTAACTCTTGTTAAGAAGAACGTTGTCCGTATAAGCGCCTGAATTAAGCATGGATCCTGCCCCATAGTCTAGTCAAATCGAGCAACGTTCATTGAATACAAGGAAAGCGAGTAAAGTCAAGTAGTTATTTCTTGAGAACCGCAATATAGCCAAAACTATATTGTAACTTGCCTACATCTGTTTATTGCTTTAATCATCATTATAAATCTGTCAAACCAAATTTGATTATTTATCACGCCTAATAAGATAATCTTTGGACAATGCGGATTATTGTTAAGTACCTTAAATCAATTTAAATCACCCCTTGACGATTGTTAGTCAATATTTATGAATTAAAAGCAACTCATATTAGTAATGTAGTCTAAACGCATGTCCCGTCTTTGTTCCATTGAACTAGTAAGGACCGCTTCATGGGCTAACATTGGGAACTCCCCGTATTAATAAATGTCCCCCGAAACCTCAATCTCCACTCCGCTGGATGTATGTTGAGCTATCTCCACACCAGGGATCACAAGGGAACCTAAGGTCGTTGTGGTCAAATACGTGTGCCTGGGCCTCACAAGCATTTATGCACGTATCACAATAACCGGGTTTTTGCCAGTTTTGTAAAACAGAATGGCGACTCCATGAACTAGTAAAATGAGGCTAATTTCCCACAGTTAGTCCGATTTTACTTAATATTGTAGGGGAATACAATTAAACATAATAACATGTGCGGAAACAATCCCCAAAGCCAGGAAACATGTATAAAGCACAGATTAAGCAAACTTACATTCGAAGCGTGTTTTCCACAATAATATGTCAACGAACACGAACAAAGAACTCCACTTGTCGTTCCTCTACTTGGTTCAACGACACGTTCAGATCCGTCTTGATTATCGTAGCTTAGACAATCGATCAAGATACTTTGCTTTTGGGATGAACACATGCACCTTGGAGGCACAAAGAGAATTAGGGTTCTCTGTTTTCTCCTAGGGTTGTGTGTATTGTGTTATGATTAGTTGGAAAGAGGTTAGAAGGTTATTGTCATAACCTTACTAACCGACCAAGCCTTGAGGCAAGGCCGGCTAGCAAGCCCCGCGCTCCATCACACGGACACGCACAACAAGCTGGGCCGTGGGCCGCGCTGGTGCTGTTGTGTCGTGGTCTCGGCCCGCACGCGCACAGCTCCTCGGCCATGGGCCTCGCTGCTGCGTTGCTTTGCTTGCTCGCCTAGCGCGCGCGCCCATGGGCCTTGAGTGCTTCGTGCACTCGGCTCGTGGGCCGCTCCTCGTATTCGCGATTTAATATATTTCCGATATATTATTTATCGTTTCGTATACGACGAATCACCGTCGTACGATACGATTTATTCGTCTCGCCTAGCTTACGAATATTCGCGATACGATATACGATTCCGATGCAAGGTCGTATCGTATAATACGTTTCCAACTTAATTCCCGAAAAGCTATTAAATGAATTTCCGATTCATTTAATCTGGTGATCTGTTACGTGTCATTGGTGTGACCTTGTAGGTTTAGTCAAGAGTAAGTTGTGAGTTCAATATCCATTAGAACTCACTGATCGGAAGCATTGCTCCATCTAGCTGTTCCGATCACTTGATCTCACTGAATTAATTGGTTGCTACATGTGCGTTGTGTTTCACTTGTGGCAACGGTTTAGTCAATGGATCCGCGACGTTGTCGTCAGTTCCAACCTTGCAAATCTCGATTTCCTTTCTTTCAACGATCTCTCGAAGTATATGAAATCGCCGCAGTACGTCCTTGGACTTCTGGTGGCTCCTAGGCTCCTTTGCCTGGGCAATGGCTCCGCTATTATCGCAATACAAAGCCACTGGTCCTTTAATGGAGGGGAAAACACCAAGTTCTTCGATGAACTTCTGAATCCAAACAGCTTCCTTTGCTGCTTCTGAGGCAGCAATGTACTCGGCTTCAGTTGTAGAATCCGCAATAGTGCTTTGCTTAGCACTTTTCCAGCTTACTGCTCCGCCATTGAGGCAGAACATAAACCCAGACTGTGATCTGAAATCATCTCTGTCGATTTGAAAGCTTGCGTCCGTATAGCCCTTAACAATCAACTCATCTGTACCACCATAAACCAGAAACTGGTCCTTAGTCCTTTTCAGGTACTTCAGGATGTTCTTGGCAGCAGTCCAATGCGCCTCACCTGGTTCTGACTGGTACCTGCTCGTTGCACTGAGTGCGAACAAAACATCCGACCTTGTACAAATCATAGCATACATGATGGATCCAATAGCCGAAGCGTATGGAATTCCACTCATCTTTCTACGCTCATTAGATGTTTTGGGACACTGATTCTTGCTTAGATATATGCCATGTGACATGGGTAGATGGCCTCTCTTGGCTTCCATCATATTGAACCTAGCTAGCACTTTGTCAATGTAAGTGATTTGGCTTAGTCCAATCATCCTCTTAGATCTATCCCTATAGATGTTGATGCCCAATATGTACTGTGCCTCTCCTAAGTCCTTCATTGAGAAACACTTCCCAAGCCAAGTCTTTACAGACTCCAACATAGGAATGTCGTTTCCAATAAGCAGTATGTCGTCAACATACAAGACTAGGAATGCAATTTTACTCCCACTGACCTTCTTGTATACACAAGATTCGTCCTGATTCTTGATGAAGCCAAACTTATTGACTGCTTCATCAAATCGTTTATTCCAACTCCTTGATGCCTGCTTTAGTCCGTAGATGGACTTCTTAAGCTTGCATACCTTTCCTTGGTTCTTTTGATCGACAAAACCCTCCGGCTGTGTCATAAACACAGTCTCTTCAAGAACACCGTTCAAGAAGGCAGTTTTGACATTCATTTGCCATATTTCATAGTCATGAAAAGCGGCAATCGCAAGGATTATCCGAATAGACTTAAGCATCGCGACTGGAGAAAAGGTTTCATCGTAGTCAACGCCGTGAACTTGCCTATAACCTTTTGCTACCAATCTAGCCTTATATATGTATACAATTCCATCTTTGTATTTCTTCAAATTGAAGACCCATTTGCATCCGATAGGTGTGAACCCATCCGGCAAATCAACCAAATCCCATACTTGATTTTCAAACATGGAGTCTATTTCAGATTGCATGACCTCTAACCATTTAATGGAGCTTGGGCTCGTCATAGCTTGCTTGTAAGTCATAGGTTCATCACTATCCAATATGAGAACGTCTAAGTTTTCAGTCAAGAGGACGCCTGTCCATCTGTCCGGCTGAATAATAGTTCTATTTGACCTACGAGGGGCAACAACGTTTTGAGGAACTACTCCCACTGGCTCTTCTAAAGACCTTGGAGGTTCATCAACTTGAACTTCTTCTAAAGAGTTCTGAGTTCGTTGTTCGTTTCGAATCTCTTCGAGGTCTATTATTCTCCCACTTGTCAATTTGGAAATATGATTTCTTTCCAAAAAGACACCGTCACGAGCAACGAAAACCTTGTTGTCTGACTTGTTGTAGAAATAATACCCCATAGTTTCTTTTGGATACCCAACGAAGAAACATTTGTCAGATTTAGGTTGTAGCTTGTCCGAAATTAATCGCTTGACATATGCTTCGCAACCCCAAATCTTCAGAAAAGACAACTTTGGAAGTTTCCCAGTCCATAATTCGTATGGAGTCTTTTCAACAGCTTTTGAAGGAGCACGATTCAGTGTGAGTGCTGCAGTTTGCAACGCATGTCCCCAGAACTGTAAAGGAAGTTCGGCCTGACCCATCATTGACCTGACCATATCGAGTAAGGTCCTGTTTCTCCGTTCCGACACTCCATTCCATTGAGGTGTCCCCGGAGCAGTCAATTCCGAAAGAATACCGCATTCTTTTAGATGGTCATCAAACTCGTGGCTAAGATATTCACCTCCTCGATCCGATCTTAGAGCTTTGATTTTCTTGCCATGTTGATTCTCTACTTCATTTTGAAATTCTCTGAATTTCTCAAACGATTCAGACTTGTTCTTCATTAAGTAAATATAGCCATATCTACTGAAGTCGTCCGTAAACGTTATGAAATAGTTGAACTCACCTCTAGCTTTTGTACTCATAGGCCCACATACGTCTGTATGTATTAGCCCTAGTAGTTCGCTTGCTCTTTCTCCCACCTTTGAGAAAGGTTGCTTTGTCATTTTGCCAAGTAAACAAGATTCGCATTGATTAATATTCTCCAAGTCGAATGATACTAGAATTCCTTTCCGTTGAAGTAATTCCATGCGCTTTATGTTTATATGGCCTAATCGACAATGCCACAGAAATGTGAGATCCGAATCACCAGTTTTAGCCTTTTTGGTATTTATGTTATAAACTTGTTTTCTCGTATCTAGCACATAAAGACCGTTTTCTTGTTGTGCTGAACCATAAAACATTCCATTCAAAGCAAAAGAACAACTATTGTCTTTAAATTGAAAACTAAAACCTTTAGAATCCAAACTTGAAACGGAAATGATGTTTCTGGTGATACTAGGAACATAGTAACAATTTTCTAGTTCCAAAGCAAACCCACTAGGCAAAGAAATAAAATAAGATCCTACGGCTAATGCAGCAATCCGTGCTCCATTTCCCACGCGTAGATCCATCTCGCCTTTATCAAGCTTTCTACTTCTCCTTAGTCCCTGCGAATTGGAACATAAGTGTGAGCCACAACCAGTATCTAATACCCAAGAAGTAGAATTAGCAAGATTACAATGTATAACATATATACCTGAAGTAGAAGCAACGTTCCCGTTCTTCTCATCTTCCTTCTTCTTCAAGCAATCCCTCTTTCAATGCCCCTTCTTCTTGCAGTAGAAGCATTCAGAGTCGGCAGGAGAACGAGTCACCCTTTTCTGTTTACCAGAACTGGTGCCGTTGGACTTGGATGAGGGCGAAGCCTTGCCCTTACCTTTCTTGCCCTTATTCTTGCCTGATTTCTTGAAGTTCTTGCCCTTACGCACCATAAGCATATCGTGCTTGTTCTCTTGCTTGAGCGTCTTTTCAGCGGTTTTCAGCATACCGTGAAGCTCAGTAAGAGATTTCTCCATGTTGTTCATGTTGTAATTCTACTTGAACTGATCATAGCCATTATGAAGCGAATGGAGAATGATGTCAATAGCCATTTCATTTGAGACGTCAGAATCTAGAGCTCTCATGTTCTCAAAGAGTCCAATCATTTTAAGAACATGTGGGCTCACTGGTTCTCCTTTCTTGAGCTTAGTCTCAAGGATCAACCTCTGAGTCTCGAATCATTCGATTCTGGCTTGGTCCTGAAACATGTTCTTCAACTCCGAGATGATTTGGTAAGCATCCGAGTTAATGAACGTTTTCTGAAGTTCAGGTTTCATGGATGCAAGCATCACACATTTGACATCCCTGTTGGCCTGAATCCAACGATTAAGGGCAGCTTGAGTTACCTCCGGCCCAGCCTCTTCCGGTAACTCTTCCTCAAGGACATATTCCTTTTCCTCATGCATAAGAACTATTTGTAAGTTCCTTTGCCAGTCGAGGAAATTGTTGCCATTCAACTTCTCTTTGTCGAGAATTGAACGCAGATTGAAAGTGTTATTGTTTGCGGCCATTTGATTACTACAATCGAAAAGAATTTGCAATAAATAACCATTCATACAATTCAATAACTTTGAAATAAAAGCAAAAACATGCAATCATTAAAGCTATTAAAACATTTCATTCATGCAAAAAGCAAAAACATGGTCCAAAATGAATGAAACGATTCCATGACCCCAAAAGTCCTAAATCCTTAAGCAGCTTTAGCATGTCTTGAGTAGTTTAAGATTTTAGGTAAGCAAAACCTATTGCTAGTAATCTCCAAATTACTCTTGGTTAATAAATTAATGCCATAATTTATCCCATTGCCACAACTTAATGCCATTGTTGTTTGAGTTGAAACCACAATCAACGTGCTCCTTTAGGACGCCTTACCACCTAAGTCAACTAAAATAGCACCTCGCTTTAGCGTAAACCTACTATCTTAGATCCCTAGATTTTTGTAAGTGCTTGATTTGGAAGGCAATTTTTAAAATCAATATTACTTTGGACCTAGTTGTTTCTATGTTAGTTCGATTATTTAGTGAACTTAATCTAATCGATTCATATATAGGAAACAACCTGTTCATGCAAGACATACATACAGTCATACATTCACCCATAATATATATATAGAAGTCCATAAATAAATGGTGATCTAGTATGGCCCAAAACTTCTTGTCTTGAAGCATTCTATCTTCATCACTCCTTGTTAGCTTGGCATCGTCTTGAATCTTCGTTCAAATGCCAACTTAAAGTTCTAAACTTAGAAATGCTTGAAAATAATAAAATTACATCAAAATTTCCATGGTACGCAGACCATATTTAAAACTTTACATTCAAAGATAGAACGGTACGTAGACCGTATTTAACTATCCTAAATTGGCCATACTAGTCACTTGGAGTACCTGCATTACATAAAATATATATTTTATGCATTCACCCATTCTTGTGCTAAAATGAATGGCCCATGTAAATATGCAAGTATTTACGTGAATTAATTAAAATTCACGTTCACATAAACGCGTCCTAAAAGATTAATCAATTTCCAAATTAATAATCCTTAGACTTTATTCTAATTAAAATTGAATTTAGTTAAAATAATGCGACCTACAAAAATAATTAGAATTAATTATTTCATTTTAATTTCATTTAGTGGCTCCCACTTAAACCAATAATTATTCCGGATAATTAATTATGAAATATTAAATTAAAACTCGCGGCCCGGCCCAAGCAAATACAATATTAAATTAAATATCCCGTTAGCCCAAATTAATGCAAATATACGAAGCCCAACGAAATAAACAATTTTCAACAAAAAAAGTCCGATTACGTATTTGGACTTGGCTTGCGCCCAGCCCAATCCCTTGCGTGTGGCCCATGAGGCGCACGAGCAAGCTCGCACACCCCCACGCCTTCACGCGCGCGCGTGCCCGCAGCTGTCGCTGCCCCTGCGCTGCGTCATTGTGCCTTCGTGCGCTGGACGTCGCATGGCCTTGTGCCTTGCTTCGTCGCAGCCCCCGCAAGCAATGCCTGCCACTTCCTCGCCCAGCGCGCACGAGGCACGCAGCACGCTTGCTGCTGCCCGTGTCGCTGCGGCTCGGCCAATGCATAGCAGCCCATATGGCTCGACGAGCCATACGTCCACCACACTTGTGTTCGTGCCTTTGGTTCGTGATACGGACCAACTTAATTAAAATAAATTTAATTTCACGAACTTGCATTAATATTATTTTTCAAAAAGTTATGATTTTTATTTTCGAAAAACAACGATTTTTAACGATTTAATAAACTCCAACGACAATCCAATTTCGTAAAATTATTAAATCAAGGGCTAACAATATTCAAACTTTTAAGAACGAACGAATCAACATTAAAGTTTGAACTTTTAATTAATAAAATTCGAAGCTTTAAATCGTTCATTAACATTTAAATTTCAGATTTTTAATAATTTGGTTTAAGTGCGATTAAAATTAACGAAATCATTCAAAATTTTAATCCAATAATTTTTTAAATTAGCCACTGACCCATGAAATTATATCCCCTTTGCCAATTAACCGAATTATTAAAACAAAATTAATTAAAATTCAATTAGGGTTTCAAATTTTACGAATTGGGGAAAGGCATAATTAGGGTTTATACTTATCGGAAAAATCTGAATTTTTTACCATAGATCAAGAATATACCCAGCAACATTGTGTCACAATTTCAAGCAATTCTGAGTAGTTTAGGTCGACCTTTTAATTGAATTACTGTCCGACACTTTTAATTTTTAATGAAAAATTAACAAAAACGCCCAAAAAACGACACTTTGAGGCCTGTTTTTGCAATTCCGTTCGCAAGAGTTGATCTTAGAAAATCCTTTTCAATCCGATTAGGGTTTTAAAACTCGAAAAAACGAATATTTTTTATTTCGGACCTGATTATTACGCAATTCATCCAATAATTCGTAAAAAATTCCGAAAATCCAATAAAAATTCAAAATTTTCGATAGATGCAAAAACAATAAAATCATGCTAATTCAAGCTTTGAATACATAAGGCTCTGATACCACTGTAGGGGAATACAGTTAAACATAATAACATGTGCAGAAACAATTCCCAAAGCCAGGAAACATGTATAAAGCACAGATTAAGCAAACTTACATTCGAAGCGTGTTTTCCACAATAATATGTCAACGAACACGAAAAAATAACTCCACTTGTCGTTTCTCTACTTGGTTCACCGACACGTTCAGATCGGTCTTGATTATCGTAGCTTAGACAATCGATCAAGATACTTTGCTTTTGGGATGAACACACCTTGGAGGCACAGAGAGAATTAGGGTTCTCTGTTTTCTCCTAGGGTTGTGTGTATTGTGTTATGATTAGTTGGAAAGAGGTTAGAAGGTTATTTTCATAACCTTACTAACCGACCAAGCCTTGAGGCAAGGCCCGCTAGCAAGCCCCGCGCGCCATCACACGGACACACACAGCAAGCTGGGCCGTGGGCCGCGCTGCTGCTGCTGTGTCGTGGTCTCGGCCCGCACGCGCACAGCTCCTCGGCCATGGGCCTCGCTGCTGCGTTGCTTTGCTTGCTCGCCTAGCGCGCGCGCGCCCATGGGCCTTGAGTGCTTCGTGCACTCGGCTCGTGGGCCGATCCTCGTATTCGCAATTTAATATATTTCCGATATATTATTTATCGTTTCGTATACCATGAATCACCGTCATACGATACGATTTATTCGTCTCGCCTAGCTTACGAATATTCACGATACAATATACGATTCCGATGCAAGGTCGTATCGTATAATACGTTTCCAACTTAATTCTCGAAAAGCTATTAAATGAATTTCCGATTCATTTAATCCGGTGATCTGTTACGTGTCATTGGTGTGACCTTGTAGGTTCAGTCAAGAGTAAGTTGTGAGTTCAATATCCATTAGAACTCACTGATCGGAAGCATTGCTCCAGCTAGCTGATCCGATCACTTGATCTCACTGAATTAATTGTTCTCAATTAATCTGAACCTTGGCATTAGACTTAATGCACCTTGGGTGAAGGACATATTTCCTTCAATTATTGCTTGCCACACATCCGCGAGGGAAGAAGTAAGCAAAGATCCTAAACCCGTCTTTTTCGACCCCCCTCACAGTGGCGACTCCACTGGGAGTTTATTGAAATACTCGTGCAAGTAGTAAGGTGTAGACACCTACTTTTGTCCCCATTCCCGAAAGGGAAGGTTCGATGATGAGAACATAAATCTCCACTTGACAACGCATCTCCTATAAAATAACGAATCTCAATTCCCCTTTTCATTTCACCCGAAACCTACTATTTATAGAAACCTGCTATTTATGGAAACCTGCTAAAAATAGTAACTGCCGTAATGGGTAGTTGTTAAAAGTGGCAAGTCATAAAAGATAGAAACCTGTCAGAATTAGGTGTTGCACTCCAACATAAATCCTAAATGAGATAGAAATTGCGAGAGAATCCTGTTCCTAATACGATTCGAAAATAAGAGTTACGTATTAATTAAAATCCTAACGAGCCTAGAGTTCGTAACGGGCCCAGATGCATTCCATCATAAAATTAATACGCACTAAAAGACTAGATTAAGTCTCATACACTCCGGATTCTAAAAGTCCAGATCTGACAAAGAAACGGCCCAAACATCGATTTCAACGCCCAGCCCTGGGCGCTGAAATTTCCTGGATCCTATTTTCATCGCCCAGAGCTGGGCGCCGAAATCTTTGACGCCCAGCCCTGGGCGCTGAAAATACTTGGGACGTGTTCTTTCCTAATTCCTCGTGGATTAGGGTTCTACAATTCTATCTTTCCACGAACTTTTCCCTATAAATACAGCCCCAAGTTCTACGTGAAAGGACATAACACACAATTCATTATTCTGAGTATTGACTCTAACCTCTAAGCCTAGGCCTCACGCTGCAAAACTGATCACGCGTTCTGTCGCAATCGATCCAAAAATCGAACAGAACGTATCCTGTCCTATAATTTGAGATTCGTTAAATAAAAGGAGAAATAGCAAAGTCAAAGTGGTAGTTTTTTGAGAACCGTGACGCACCTCTCAAGGGTGCGTCGTAATGTGTCCCTCTTCCATGGTTTAATTGCTTTCCTCGCCCTTTTATGAACTGTTAAACTAATTAAATCTGATTGTTCTATCACGCCTAATAAAGATAATATGTTGGAAAATTGGATTATCATGCTAGGTCCCTTAAAACAATCTAAATCAGATAATCGCGTTCGATCTAGTACTATATGTTGCATATTGTTAAAATCAACTCAGATTAGTTTAATAGTTAACGCATGTCCCTTCAATTATTTATGCTGAGCTAGTAAGGATATCCTGCCTCTGGAGTTATCGAAGAGCGAGTACTCCTCTCGGTAGTTACAGTCCCCCGAACCCTCAATCTCTACCTTGCGGGTGTATGTTGAGAGATCCCCACACCAGGGATCATAAGGGAACCTATGGCCGTCGTGGTCAAACATAATTGCACTCCGTTTATGTCACGATAACCGGGTTTTGTCAGTTTTTCTCATTGTCGTTAAAAACTGAATGGCGACTCCTATATTACTAGTCAATTGGGTGTAAACTCACAGGAAATCCAATTACACTTGATTTGACAAAAAGAAACGTCACACCCACGAGGGACAAGGTCACGCATTAGCCTCGTGCTTTTTCGACCCCCTCACATAAGGGGACCTAGCCCAAGGGGAAATTCTACAACTACGTCGTGTATATTTCCTTATTAAGTTTGGACGATCTGAAATTTCAATGTAACGATTAAACTGGACAGAACCAGCCAGACCGTGAATTCTGGCTTCCTTGGCATGTTTCATCTCGGAAGTCGAGACTAAGGGCACCTACTATCCCCGGGGGGTCCACGCCCGTCAGATGTTTTCCAATCGGCAGGTTCGCATCGTAGCACATCCTCCTAAATCAAATCTCTTATCTCATAGGTCCATTCTCGATACGCACCACTCTAGCGTTTATCAGATAGGCCTTGATAAAATTCGTCATGAACCCGGCCACTTCGACAAAAAGCCTGTTGGGAAATTGGAGATAGATTTGGTACCTTTTCGACACCCAACCTATTATTGAACATAGAGACTTACATAAAACTAAATGTGCATATTTTTAAAATTGCTCAAAATCATGCTCGTTGTTAGTTTCATGTAAAAATTATGTGATATGTGGGAAATGAGTTAACCAGACGCAAAATTTAAAGTCAACTATGTTAAAAGAATTAATAAAAAGTGCTTAACGTTGGAAAATAAATAAATTAGCCACGAATTGATTAAAACGAAATTAAGAACATAAAGACCGAACTAGGTGCAGGAATAATACCACGCTAGCCCGTCCTGCGTCATAAGGTTTCCACGCGCAAACCTCCGTGCGAGAATTCTTTAGCGTTGTGTTTTGGTACCAAAGTAGTAAATAGCCTTTGCAATTGGGCGTAAAATAATGCTCGAGCCAGCAAGTTGGCACAACTATGTTCTTGCGCCCTGCTCTGTGCGCGAAATCTCTCTAGCGCACAGAGCTCTACGCAAGAAATTCCACGCCTAGTTTACTTTACCAAAAAATAATTTCGTACCTTTGAAGAGTAGTATATATATATTCTTTAGCGTTGTGTTTTGGTACCAAAGTAGTAAATAGCCCTTGCAATTGGGCGTAAAATAATGCTCGAGCCAGCAAGCCCTTGCAATTGGGCGTAAAATAATGCTCGAGCCAGCAAGTTGGCACAACTATGTTCTTGCGCCCTGCTCTGTGCGCGAAATCTCTCTAGCGCACAGAGCTCTGCGCAAGAAATTCCACGCCTAGTTTACTTTACCAAAAAATAATTTCGTACCTTTGAAGAGTAGTATATATATATATATATATATATATATATATATATATATATATATATATATATATATATATATATATATATATATATATATATATATATATATATATATATATATATATATATATATATATATATATATATATATATATATATATATATATATATATATATATATATATATATATATATATATATATATATATATATATATATATATATATATATATGTTTATTCGTACGACTAATTCAAACGACTAAAACGCCTTCGTTCCAAACGATATGTTGTCTAGTTAAAAATGTCCAAAACAAAAAAAAAGTGCAAATTCAAAAATATACCAAATGCATTTTTATGGAATTATGTCGGTCAAACGAGTCTTGAAATTGATCCAATTAGCATTTACATATTGCCCCGAAGGCTAACGCGCACGAATTATACTCTCGTGCCGGAAAACCAAAAATTTCAGTGCACACACACTCAAGCAAAAAGGGCATAATCAGTAAAACATAAAGCTATGGATAAACCGGAATGACGAAAACAAAATTCGCGCAAATTGACTGCTTAGAATATATGCAATGATTAAGATTGATTCTTAAGTCGTAAATAGCTTTCTAATGACACTAATGGGCGGCCTAATACCGTCATGCTAACTAAATAATTCCAACGCTCACCAAGCAAAGAAACAGAAAAAGAAATCCTTCGAAAACCATTTTTCAAAAATAAAAAAGAGGAGTCTAGACTAAGTTCGGCCCAAATACAAATTTGAAGTCCTAAATTTGGCCTGTCTTATACATAGGGTCGGTCCTGCCACTTGACATCGTTATGAAAATCAGCGACTATCGCGTCTCGAGTTCTTTACCCCACTGCAAGAGCCAAGATCACCAATCTCAGTTCATCATTCTCCTTTTCCAGGCTCTCCTGTCTTTCAACCACAATTCGATCCTGCGCCAACTAAAAACATGTCGATGGAAGATATGCAAGCACATATAGAGAAAATGGTTGCCATTATGGAGCTGTTAGCTTGGAAAATCAATCCTTGGCTGCCGCAGAAGCCCAAAATGAGCTCGACAATGAAAATAAGATCGAGAAAATTGTCTTTCAACAGACCATGGGAAGCAAATATCTCTCACTCTATCCGAAACCTATTTCTGGCAAGCTACCAAAAAAGTTTAATTCATCAGATTTGACAAAGTTTAAGGCAACATATAACCCCCAGAACCACCTATTAAGCTTTGTGAATATAACACCCCGACAATTCTCTCTTTTCTAAAATACCTTTTTAATATAAAACATAAATAATTATCAAGGCATTATCGCCCGTGTGAAAACGTATCGACTTATTCAGAATTTTGCAGCGGAAAACATAATTGTAGACACCTAATTTGTGTCTCCACATTGGGATGATGACGATACCATTATCCTTGTTAGGTAGTTGGAGCAACTCCATGCGGAAATTCCAATTGCTAGAAGCATGTCCGAAATCCAAGAGCCAAAATCCAATCCCCGAGACCGTTCCCCTCCCGGAACTCGGTACAAAATACAAATTTCGAAAATCAAGTTCAAAATCCAAGTACAATCTCACCCAATGGACTATCCCATTGGTTTTACAAGGCCTTTTCCACTCAAAATCATATAAGGCAAGTCAAATTCGGGCGCCGACCCACAAAACTGAGCAAGCCGGGCCTCGTCCCGTAAAACCGAATTCAAAAACCCGAAAAGGCTTGTTTTTAGACGCAAAATCAAGTATTAATCCCCAAGAAATAACTACGTGCCAAAGTCGTACAAGTCGTACAATGGTACAGCAATACAATCCAAAAGTAAGGACGACATCTTTCCGTCCTTTTTGGCAGCATCCACGCCACGTCACCAGCGCTGGGCGCTGCCAGCTGCGCACGACGCTGGTAATGGCTGGCGTTTAGCAGCAAACTCCCCTATAAATAGTTCAATTTCCAATAGGCCGAAACATTATTTTTCGATATTCCAAGTCCTAGCACACAGAGTCAAATTCCACAAAAGAATGAAGGCTCCTCTCAAACACTTCCAACGGGTTGCAAACCCCGAATACAAGTACAAAATCTAAAGTCCCAAATCTTCGGAGTGGCACTTAGAGTCAAGTCTAGGTCTCATTCATTGCATGCATATCATATCATGTGTCGGGAAGTCCAAGTTCTAAGTTTAAAATCATGTGGTGTGTCCTATAACTAGGAGTCCAAAGATCCCGTGGGTTCGCCGAAGAGGAGAGAGGTTGAAAAGAACCCCATCAGCCCTGGTCTCACTCATAGCCGGCATCGAACGAGCAACCAGTTCATCTCCTACAAATCAAACTTCTATTCCCTTTCAAGAATCAGTCCAAATGTCTGCCCCCGATCAACTCACCCAACTCATAGCAGCTGTCGCCAGCCTCAACACCAATGTGGAGAGCATAAGCAACCGACTGGGTATTGTGGAACAGGCCGCATCCACCGATGACTTAACCAAGAAGATCGAGAGTCTGATCAATAAGGTCACCAATCAAGAAAACTATTTTGACACCTCAATGGAGGACAATCTCAAGGGGAAGGCGAATCTGCCAGACAAATTCTTCGCCAATGACATTCCGAAATTCAAGTCGACTGACAATCCTAAGTATCACCTCAAGAACTTCAGAGCTACAATGGCCATTAAGGGGGTCGAACTCGAGTTATACCCTGTGGTATTCCCTATGTCCCTAGAACCTGTCTGCCATAAGTGGTATTACTCACTCAAAGAGTATCAAACCAGTACATGGGAAGCAATCGCTCGAGCATTCATGGAGCAGTATCAGCCTAATATTCAACTTCAAACTACTCTAAGGGAGCTAGAGGTCCTCAGGCAAGGACCTTAGGAGGGCTTCACTAATCACTAATTACCTAATCTGTGTCTCCCCATTGGGATGATGACGATACCATTATCCTTGTTAGGTAGTTGGATCAACTCCGTGCGGAAATTCCAATTGCTAGAAGCATGTCCAAAATCCAAGAGCCAAATTCCAATCCCCGAGACCGTTCCCCTACCGGAACATGGTACAAAATACAAATTTCGAAAATCAAGTTTAAAATCCAAGTACAATATCACCCAATGGACTATCCCATTGGTTTTACAAGGCCTTTTCCACTCAAAATCATATAAGGCAAGTAAAAAATGCGCCGTCCCACAAAACCGAGCAAGCCGGGCCTCGTCCCGTAAAACCGAATTCAAAAACCCGAAAAGGCTTGTTTTTAGACGCAAAATCAAGTCTTAATCCCCAAGTAATCACTACGTGACAAGGTCGTAAAAGTCGTACAATGGTACAGCAATACAATCCAAAAGTAAGGACGACATCTTTCCGTCCTTTTTGGCAGCATCCACGCCACGTCACTAGCGCTGGGCGCTGCCAGCTATGCACGGCGCTGGTAATGGCTGGCGTTTTGCAGCAAACTCCCCTATAAATAGTTCAATTTCCAATAGGTCGAAACATTCTTTTTCGATATTCCAAGTCCTAGCACAAAGAGTCAACTTCCACAAAAGAATGAAGGCTCCTCTCAAACACTTCCAACGGGTTACAAACCCCGAATACAAGTACAAAATCCAAAGTCCCGAATCTTCGGAGTGGCACTTAGAGTCAATTCTAGGTCTCATTCATTGCATGCTGTGAGGGGGTCGAAAAAGCACGAGGCTAATGCATGACCTCGTCCCTCGTGGGCGTGACGTCGTTAGATCAAGTGTAGTTAGATTTCCTGTGAGTTTACACCCAATCGACTAGTAATATAGGAGTCGTCATTCAGTTTTTAACGACAATGAGAAAAACTGACAAAACCCGGTTATCGTGACATAAAGGGAGTGCAATTATGTTCGACCATGACGGCCATAGGTTCCCTTGTGATCCCTGGTGTGGGGATCGCTCAACATACACCCGCAGGGCAGAGATTGAGAGTTCGGGGGACTGTAACTACCGAGAGGAGTGCTCATCGATAACTCCAGAGGCAGGTTATCCTTACTAGCTCAGCATAAATAATTGAAGGGACATGCGTTTAAACTATTAAAATATTCTGAATTGATTTTAGCAATATGCAGCACATAATACTAAATCGATCGTGATTATCTTATTTAGATTGATTTAAGGTACCTAGCATGATAATTCAATTGTCCAAGGTATTATCTTATTAGGCGTGATAGATCAATCAAGTTAATAGTTTGACAATTTTATAAAAGGGTGATGAAAGCGATTAAATCATATGAGGGACACATTACAACGCACCCTTGAGAGGTGCGTCACGGTTCTCAGAAAACTAACCACTTGGCTTTGCTATTTCTCCTTTTATTTAACGAATCTCGGGTTTCTGAGCAGTGTTCCAGTATTTAGGCTTAATTCATCAGCTACAAGGGACAGGATACGTTCTGTTCGACTTTTGGGTCGATTGCGACAGAACAAGGGATCAATTTCGCAGCGTGAGGCTTAGGCTTAGGGTTGGAGTCAATACTCAGATTATGAATTGTGTCCTCTTCACGTCGGTTTTTAGGCTATATTTATAGGGAAAGAGTTTGTGGAAAGATAGATCTTTAGAATTCGAATCCAAAAAGAATTTGGAAACGACACGGCCCCAGGTATTTTCAGCCCCCAGGGCTGGGCGCCGAAGATTTCGGCGCCCAGACCCAGGCGTTGAAAATAGGATCTGGGCCGAGCTTTTTGTCAGATTTGGACTCTTAAACACGGAGCTTTTGAGACTTATCCGAGTTTCTTAGTGCGTATTAACTTATGACGGAATGCGTCTGGGCCCGTTACGAACTCTAGGTTCGATAGGAATTTAGTTAATACATAACTCTTATTTTCGAATTATAGCAGGAATAGAATTCCTTTTGCCAATTCTATCTCTTTTAGGACTTATGTTGGAGTGCAACACCTAATTCTGGCAGATTTCTATCTTTTATGATTTTTCTACTTTTAACAACTACTTCTTACGGAAGTTACTATTCTTAGCAGGTTTCTATAAATAGCAGTTTTGACTGAAATGAAAGGGTGATTGAGATTCGTTATTTTATAGGAGATGCGTTTCCAAATGGAGATTTATGTTCTCATCATCGAACCTTCCCTTTCGGGAATGGGGAAAAAAGTAGGTGTCTACAGTTAGCCCCCACTTTGACTGGGTCTTGGAGTAAGACGATGGTCAAAGTATTAGACGGAGTGCGTTATACAAGCCATGGTGTATGTGACCTGTTTTGCGAGGGTCTCACGAGCCCCCGAGTGATAACATTTGACTTAAGGGTCATCACTTGAAGTGTTAACACATTCCTCACGTGTCATTGGAATTTGTTAAGTATAGAAACTCCCTCACTTTGTCATTGGAAGTACCTAAAGATGTATAGAAACTCCCTCACTTTGTCATTGGAAGTATCTACAGACGTTTTCGAAATCAAAGCTATAAAATGTAACCAGGCCTGGCCAAGCCCGATCACAAGGTAAAAAATGTTTTTAAAGATTCTCATTTTCAGGGTTAGCTAAACGAGAAAACCCCCTTGTTTTTATAGGACGTAAAACGAAGGAAAATCCAGCACATCGCTCTTTTTTGGAAAAGCGAAAAACCAATCCTTTGATTTTTGGAAAAGGGAAACCATCTTTTGATTTTTGGAAAAACATAAACCACCTTTTGATTTTTGGAAAAAGATAAACCACCTTTTGATTTTTGAAAAAAGATAAACCAGGAAAGTTATCGCTGCAGCGACTAAGGACCTGCGCGGTTATTGACGCAGACCCCGCCCGCTGGAGGTGGGCGAGCCTGTCCTGCTGAGGGTGGACGCGACGTCCGATAGAAGTGGACGAATCTGCTTTGATGTTTTGAAAATAAGGACCTACGCGGTTTGTGACGTAGACCCCGCCGGCTGAAGATGGCGAGCCTGTTTATTTTGAAGATTCTATTTTATTATTATTTATTTATTTTTGTTTTCGAAAACTGAGGACCTGCGTGATTAGTGGCGCAGACCCCGCCGGCTGAAGATGGCGAGCCTGTCTTTTTTGTTTTTGGAGAATTCATTTTCTTTTTCGTTTTGCCTATATATATTTTTTATAAAAGGCTTTCATGATTACAACCTGTTTGTGGGTCGCAATATTTTTCAATTGGTCGTGTCCTATAAGTGGGTCCACACCGTGTATGTCTCTCGTTAATAAATAACGAGATTTTTGGAATACCGTTGTTTTCCGCGGGAAAGGAATATTAAGACAACAGATAATTCTTACAAAAAGAAACTCGCGCATGCCCCGACAGTGAATATTCGCTGTCTGGGGAAGCATTTTCAACGCCCAGGTCTGGGCGCCAAAATTTTTAACGCCCAGATTGGGGCGTTGAAAATGCAAGGGGAGACTGGTCTTTAAAAGGACGCGATCCGTCTCCTTCTTCCTCCATTCTTTCGCCATTTTTGCTCGAGCTTCTCACTCAATTTACTCATTTTCCACTCGTTTCTTTCACTTTTCTTCACGAATTTCACTCCAAGTCACTTCCTAATCCTCCCAATGTAAGTAATTTTCAGTAATTTTAAGCTTTTTGTCAATTTTGAGAATTTTTTGTTGAGTGTTCTTGAACTTAAAATTGATTTGGGGGTTTTTGATTTCGTGCCCCTTTCTTTCAATTAGATAGCTGAAAATGTTCTATATGGCATGTTAATTAGTTTTTGCATGTTGATTTTCGCAAGTATGTTGGGTTTTGTTGAATTTGGGCATATTTATACTAGCCCCCAAGTGTACCTACGATTCTAGTATTTTCTTGCAATGTAGGTGTTCTTGGTATACTGCTTGCGTTCCTCATAATTCATGAGTGACAAATTATGAAAGAATTTTGACTTTGTTGGAGTTAATTTTTGTTTAGGGAAGTTTTGCTCAATTTGAACTTAGTACCATGTTTTTAGGGAACAAAATTGTATGACTCCATCTCATGAGCGGAATGCGCTCTTTTAGGGATGGTAAGTGCCATTTTGTTAAAGGTATAATGCCTTATTGTCGTGTCGTTGACCAGCATGTCTTGCGAGTCATCACCGTCCTCTGGTGACCACGCGGAGCGTGGCATGACACGTCAGTCCACTGGTGCGGCACCCCTATGGGTGGGTCCTGCGTACTACGACGGTCGGGATTTGCACTACGACCTGGAGCATCACGTGACTGTGAGGGGGTCGAAAAAGCACGAGGCTAATGCGTGACCTCGTCCCTCGTGGGTGTGACGCTTCTTTTTGTCAAATCAAGTGTAATTGGATTTCCTGTGAGTTTACACCCAATTGACTAGTAATATAGGAGTCGACATTCAGTTTTTAACGACAATGAGAAAAACTGACAAAACCCGGTTATCGTGACATAAAGGGAGTGCAATTATGTTTGACCACGACGGCCGTAGGTTCCCTTGTGATCCCTGGTGGTGGGGATCGCTCAACGTACACCCGCAGGGTAGAGATTGAGGGTTCGGGGGACTGTAACTACCGAGAGGAGTACTCGCTCTTCGATAACTCCAGAGGCAGGATATCCTTACTAGCTCAGCATAAATAATTGAAGGGACATGCGTTAACTATTAAACTAATCTGAGTCGATTTTAACAATATGCAACATATAATACTAGATCGAGCGCGATTATCTGATTTAGATTGTATTAAGGGACCTAGCATGATAATTCAATTTCCCAAAAATATAATCTTTATTAGGCGTGATAGAACAATCAGATTTAATTAGTTTGACAGTTCATAAAAGGGCGAGGAAAGCAATTAAATCATAGAAAAGGGACACATTACGACGCACCCTTGAGAGGTACGTCACGGTTCTCAGAAAACTAACCACTTTGACTTTGCTATTTCTCCTTTTATTTAACGAATCTCAAGTTATGGGACAGGATACGTTCTGTTCGATTTATGGATCGATTGCGACAGAACGTGTGATCAATTTCGCAGCGTGAGGCTTAGACTTAGGGGTTGGAGTCAATACTCAGAATCATAATTGTGTGTGTGTCCTTTTTCACGTCGAACATGGGCTATATTTATAGAAAAGAGTTTGTGGAAAGATAGAATTTTAGAACTCTAATCCACGAGGAATTAGGAAAGAACACGTCCCAGGTATTTTCAGCGCCCAGGGCTGGGCGCCGAAGATTTCGGCGCCCAAAGCCAGGCGTTGAAAATAGGATCTGGGCAATTTCAGCGCCCATGGCTGGGCGTTGAAATTGATGTTTTGGCCGTTTCTTTGTTAGATTCGGACTCTTAGAATCCGGAGCGTATGAGATTTAATCGAGTCTTTTAATGCGTATTAATTTTATGACGGAATGCGTCTGGGCCCGTTACGAACTCTAGGCTCGTTAGGATTTCAATCAATACGTGACTCTTATTTTCGAATCGTATTAGGAATAGGATTCTCTCGCAATTTCTATCTCATTTAGGATTTATGTTGGAGTGCAACACCTAATTCTGACAGGTTTCTATCTTTTATGACTTACCACTTTTAACAACTACCCATTACGACAGTTACTATTTTTAGCAGGTTTCCATAAATAGAAGGTTTCTATAAATAGCAGGTTTCGAGTGAAATGAAAAGGGGTGATCGAGATTTGTTATTTTATAGGAGATGCGTTGTCAAGTGGAGATTTATGCTTTCATCATCGAACCTTCTCTTTCGGGAATGGGGACAAAAGTAGGTGTCTATAGTTAGCCCCCACTTTGACTGAGTCTTGGAGTAAGACGATGGTCAAAGTATTAGACGGAGTGCGTCACACAAGCCATGGTGACCTGTTTTTGCGAGGGTCTCACGAGCCCCCGAGTGATAACATTTGACTTAAGGGTCATCACTTGAAGTGTCGACATATCCCTCACGTGTCATTGGGATTTGTCAACGGATAGCATAGAAACTTCCTCACTTTGTCATTGGAAGGATCTAAAGGTGCGTAGAAACTCTCTCACTTTGTCATTGGGAGTAGCTACAGATGTTTTCGAAATCAAAGCTATAAAGTGTAATTGGGCCTGGCCAAGCCTAATCACGAGGTAAAAATGTTTTTAAAGATTCTCATTTTCAGGGTTAGCTAAACGAGAAAACCCCCTTGTTTTTATGGGACGTAAAACGAAGAAAAATCCAGCACATCGTTCTTTTTGGAAAAAACGGAAAACCATTCTTTTAAATTTTGGAAAAAGGGAAAGCTACTCACATCGTTCTTTTTTGGAAAAAACGGAAAACCAATCCTTTAATTTTTGAAAAAAGGGGAAACTACTCACATCGCTTTTTTGGAAAAACGGAAAACCAAAAGCTACTCACGTCGTTCTTTTTTTGGAAAAACGGAAAACCAAAAGCTACTCACATCGTTCTTTTTTGCGAAAAACGGAAAACCAAAAGCTACTCACATCGTTCTTTTTTGGAAAAACGGAAAACCAGAAGCTACTCACATCGTTCTTTTTTTGGGAAAAACGGAAAACCAAAAGCTACTCACATCGTTCTTTTTTGGAAAAACGGAAAACCAGAAAAAAGTTATTGCTGCAGCAACTAAGGACCTGCGCGGTTAGTGACGCAGACCCCGCCGGCTAAAGATGGCGAGCCTGTCCGCTAAGGGTGGACGCCCCGTCCGAAAGAAGTGGACGAATCTGTTTTGAAGTTTGTTTGGTTTTTTTTTGAAAATAAGGACCTACGTGGTTTGTGACGTAGACCCCGCCGGCTGAAGATGACGAGCCTGTTTTTTTGTTTTGATGATTTTTATTTTTCGAAAACTGAGGACCTGCGCGGCTAGTGACGCAGACCCCGCCATCTGAAGGTGGGCGAGCCCTGTCCGCTGAGGGTGGACATCCCTGAATTTGTTTTTTCTTGATTTGGAACTCGCGTGGATTGTGACGCGATTTTGCCTGATTGAGGTAGGCAAGTCCCTATTTCTTTGTTCATTGTGATTTCTTTTTGAGAATTTCTTTTTATTCATTCTTGCAGGAGCGAATTCTTTCGAGGGATGCTCGGATTTAGTTGCAACCTGAAGGTGGGTCGTCAACGTGTTTAGACGGACCATTGTCTCGTGGTCATCATCTTTCATGGTTTTGTGCTAGTCTTTACGGCTCAATTTTGCCACTACCTGGCTCCTTGATTAGGGGACTACGTATAGGTATCAACGGCGACCTTTGTCTTGAGACATCCAAACATGGGACTTCATACAGCGTAGTCTGGGAATATTTGTTTTAACTTTGCATAATATATATTTTCCTTCGAGCCCCCAAGAACTCGTGCTTGACGGTCATTTCTTGTCAAAGAGGTTCCTTGGGGATACGCATTCTGTAATGTCCTTGATCGTGTTTTGGATTGTGCTCGTAAGTGCGAGCGATCTTTTTAGTGGTGTGTTACTCTTAACAAAGCCGTGAGGTGCGACTTTCAGTAAAGTAATCGGCAATTTTCAAGTCGAATGAATATGGCAGGGCCCTATAGAAGTCAGGGGCCTTTTTGGGTCTGGGATCATTTTCGGCGCCCATGCCTGGGCGTTAAAGACTTCGGCGCCAGCGCTGGGCGCTGAAAATGATTTCTGGCGAGGTTTCTTGATGACACAGTTGGCCTCTTGTTCGTTCGTTTTCTTTTTTTCTTTTGAACGCGTTCGTGAATGTTCGATACTTAGAAAGATAATATGTATGTGCGAACGAGCGTTCATAGAATGGCCGTTGTGTGCGGTCCATTAATCAGTTTGCTTGAATCATTTTTTTTTGAGCAATGACTGATTTTGAATAGTTTGCTTAGAAGCTTGATAGGGTTCAGGCCCATTCATGAAGTGGGCTCAAACATCGTGCCCTTTCGATTGTCAAACATTTTCTTCGAGATTTTTATTTTGCTATGGTCGTTTCGTAGCTTGGAGCCCCCAAGTATGCATGTTGGGATGCTTTCTTTTGGCGTACGATTTTTGTAGGTTCTTTTGAGAAAGATGCCTTGGGGTTCCGCTCGTGTAGGTGCGAGCTATCCATTTCGTGGTAGGTAATATTTTGCTACCTTTAATCCTTAATGTAGAAGTCGTGTGGCTTGCATTTTGAATTTGGGCGATAAGTAGTCTTTGCCTCTTTTACACATGCTCTTTGGTCGTGCCCGCATTAGTGCAATATGCCTTACTCTCCTTTTTTAGACTTGTACCGTGGGATGGTTGAACTTATGGTGCGATGTAGGCTTGTGTGGCCTAACGGCGTGTCTTAGAACATTCCTCCAGGTGTTGGGATATCATTATTATTTTTTGCATTGGAGTACTTCATCACGCCTCGTTCAGGTCCTTGAACAAGTGTAGCACCTTCTGCGTGGGTTTGCACGACTTATTACTTCGTTCGATGCGAGGATTCATAGGTGTTTTTTTTCTTATTTTTATATCTGGGCAAAACTTGGCTAGCAGAAAGATTCAGCGCCCAGGATGGGGCGTTAAAGATATAGGCGCCCAGCTCTGGGCGTTGAAAATGATTTATGGGTATATTTTGACAGTTCTTATCCTTGATTTTTTTTTCTTTCGCTTTTGCTTTGGAACGAGGTAGACTGTGTAACAGGCGCTTGTAGGGCGAGCGTTATGTGCAGTAGTTTGATCGGAGTTTTGGTGACTCGCGATTTTCAGTTACCCTTGTTAGTGGGGTGACTTTATATATTCTAAGTAGTGCTTTAGAATTTGGGAGGGGTTGTAGCCATTCTAAGGTTCGTTTTACACGATTAAAGCTTAGGATTGTGCCCCTATGATGTATGTATAGCATTAGCGCCAAGAATTTGCGATAAAATCGTAATTTCGAGCATTTTTAGAGTGTTTTTCTCAAGCCCCCAATCGTAGCTACGGGATTGGCTTGGTGCTATAATGCTTTGCATACGTCTTTATGCATTCATGGTGACATGGATCATGAATAGTTTGAACCAGACTCGTTTAGTGCGAGGTACGTTCGAGTAGTGACCTGCTACTTCTCTTGTAAATGTCGTATTATGCGACATTGCCATGGTCAAGGTTGTAATATGTGGAAGTGTGACTTGACCAAAAGTTAGGTGCCTTTCTTTACCCATAATCATATTTAGAAATCTTTTGACTCACTTGCAACATCGGGATAAACGCATACTTAGATTAAACCAACGACTCTTTATTATGTTCGAAGAAGTCTTTGAAAATTATTTGGAAATTATTTAAAATCCGAATCCTACTGTGTACAGTCCAAAGTGTCCTAAGTAAGTTGACTTATGGAAGGGTTCGTACAGGATCACATGAGTGAATCAAAATACTGTTACGATTTTTGGAATGCTGTCTAAGGATTTGCTGGAAGCCAGGGTGCAGGCGTCAAGATATACTTGTGCCCGTTTGGCATATGCTTTAGGCTTTTAGGGCCATCTTTTCCTGAATTGCGGGAATATAAACCGTTTTCAAATTGACTTAGATTTACTTGGTGTATGTCTGCACAAAAGGTCAAGGTATACTTAGTTCTTTCCCTAGCTCTTTCATTTCAATTTTTAGCCCCCAGTTGCTATTATGTCTTCCCATTAATGATGCTTTTAGATTTCGATTTTAGATGCCTGTGTCATATGTCTGAGTAGGGTGAGCCTTGGTTAAGTGCCAAGTCCTATTGACAATGTCTGATTTTCTTTAAAGGGGATTAGCAAGCATTTGAGTTGCCATGAACGGGTGCCCTGAGTTCGAAGGAACGATGGGGCGATGTCGTAGAACAATCTTTTTCATTGCAAGCTTACTGCCTTTATTACTTGTTGACGATTATGACTGCGTCTAGTGGTGAAAGAAGGTCTTTAATCGAACGACTATGTCTAGTGGTGAAAGAAAGTCTTTAAGTGAGTTAGTTCGCTTTAGGGAGGGTCAAGTCGAGTACTTTAGAGGTCATGGACGGTTGCGCTAGCCCCCATTCAATTGAGGCAAAGCGATCTTTTTGAGTCTTGGCTAAGTGCCTAGGAGTGTGAGCGCTCCTTCTGGCAAGGGTACGTGCCCTTATTATTTTTCGATGTGTGCTCATTTTGGCATCTTGACGAGTTGGATTCTTTCTTTGACTTAAATTTTTTCTTTCGACTTGGATTGCAAGTAATTAAATTTCAATAAGGGACTTCTATTTTTTATTCTTGTTTTTCTATAGGCTTTAATATTTTTGCAAATTGGTTGGACCGAATCATGGATTGCCTACGTATCCGCCTTAAATAGATTTAATTTGGAATCAGGTCTTGCGTAGTTCTTAGCCTAGAAAATGGTTTCTTAGAATGCCGATTTTAAACAAGTACGTTATGAGGTGGAAACATATTATTTGAAACGGTAGAATAAGTGAAGTTTATTATTATTTCAATCTACTGCCTTGCCGTAAGCCAAAAATTTGTTTTATATTTTTTTTGATTGAGTACATGTATTTTTTGGTGGTACGTATATCAGAATACGTGCTGTACCCCTCCAAGCGTTCGTTATTGTTCCATGTATGTGCGGATAAAATGACGAGCACTTCTGGACAAATTTTAGCAAGCAGAGAGATTCAGCGCCCAGGCTGGGGCGCTAATGATTTCGGCGCCCAGCTGTGGGCGCTGAAAATGATTTCTGGGCGGATCTTTTTTTTGGTGCGCTAAATGCTTCTTTTTCTTTTAGACTAACTTTAGAGGCGCTTTGCAAAGTTTGCTTTTTTATTATTTATTATTATTATTTTTTTTTATTTTTTTTTTACGTTGAGTGTAGAATGTACTTTTCATTTGTCTTCTTTTTTATTCGTGACTCAAGACGGTTTGAAAGACGGGTCGAATGAGATAGGATAATTTGTATAGGTATTGGTCAAGCATGAGGATTATATTTGCTAGGACTCACAATTTGCAGTCTCGAGCTAGTGTCATGAGTTTACATCAACCAAGGCCAATGAGTAGCATGGGGACGGCTCAAGGGTATATCAACAGGATGTATCCACACAAGTTATATGGTCATTATGCTAATGGTGGTGTAAGAGCAGGTTTGGGCTTTGGAAATAATGGGTATGACGCACGTGTCAATGGCCGTGCGTGGTTTGCAGTTGATAACAAGTTCAAGAACAAGAGTCGAGGTAACGGTTTCTTGGGTTATGGTAATGAGAACATGGATGGGTTAAATGATCTGAATCAGGGGCCCCAGAGCGAAGGCGTCTAAGAACATAAGGATTGGAAAGGGTAGACATCGTAGAATTTTATGATTTGGATTGGTTGACTCAATTCTTTTCCTTCGTTTACTTGGGTAAATTTCGCACTTTGGGAGGTACGGGCTAAGTATTTCATGGATTCCTCCCCAACATAAATCCTTCAATTTTCAATTTGGGCTAAAAGGTAGATGGTTGTGGTCTTTGAGTCACGAGGCGAGACTGAGTGAGCCTCGTTTGGTGGGCCTATAGTGGACCTTTAACTTTAGTAGGCCTAGGGCGGACCTTTAATTTTAGATTACTTTGCAAGCGTATTTAGTCGTTTCTTAAAATGTGCAAAATAGCGTAGATTCGAAATCTTGTTTTTACATTATTGAAATTTAACGAAAGAATTGCATCGAAAATAACTTTTTTTGCTTCTTTTCAGATTCCAGTTTCTGGGATTTAATTGGAAGTTGTGATTTAGACTCGAACTTTCATTAATCTTTCTGATTATAACCCGTGTAGGAATATAAGGAGGTGGCCTAGACTCAAAATAATGACGTGGCATAAGCCTAAGATACTTGACCAAGCGACTCTCAGACTTAGGCTAATTGGACCATAACTTTCGTTGGTTGACACTTTAGATTTTAACCCTTGGGTGTTCATTTGTCATGCGCCATTTTGCTTAATGTTGGCAAGGTAGTTAATTGGGAAGATCGATTTTTTTTATTTTTGCAAGACTAGAATCATTAGTGCGGCTTCTTTCTTAGTGTGTATTGCTTTACCCCAATGGTAGCCTTATGGCATGCCGATTTGGGTATTTTCATGGTTGGTCATGTTGCATTCATGGAAAATCTTTTAGTCCGTACTTAGGAATACTTCAAGGGGAGAGTGGCTTGAGAGGACTATAATAGTCGTGACCCAATGTGATCATAATCCTTGAGGCCATTAATTTTATTTTTTGCCAATGGTATTGACGCCTTAGGTTCACTTTGGGGGTTGTGCGACTATGGGGGAATGATTTTCAGAATGTAACCGTTTCCATTTTGCAAATACTATAATATATTCTTTTTATTGGTGAGAGAGAGTATTGAGGCCGTAGACTCTTGGCAAGGGATGACAATTACATATGGGTGCTTATTGATTTAAATGTTAGGAAGGGAGACTCGATATGTTTTAACCTTTTTATTTGCAGAACGACACCTATCATTAGGACCGATTCTATGGATAAGACAACTAAGACTTAGGATTTAGATTGTACTTCGGCATAGCCTAGTCTAGACTCGGATTTACTTATTTTTTATTCGAACATTATTTTTCTTTGAAAACTTCCTTTTAACATTTTTTTTTTGGAATACCTAGCCCATGTGACATTCAAGGTTTTTTTTTAAACTAGCATTCTCGGTTTTGGTGCCGAACATTGTCGTCGTAGGAGGCCTAACAACGA
The DNA here is from genome assembly GCF_020520425.1 of Spinacia oleracea. Lineage (NCBI taxonomy): Eukaryota > Viridiplantae > Streptophyta > Magnoliopsida > Caryophyllales > Amaranthaceae > Spinacia > Spinacia oleracea. The sequence goes on along the minus strand of NC_079489.1, from coordinate 133,922,471 downwards.
CACAAAGGGTTATTTTTTTTAAGTCTCTTTTGGAATCGAGTGCTTTTTCATACGCCCTCGTAGCAATTTTTTTTTTTCACGAGAAGTTTTTTTATTTTTTGCCACATATTTTCTTCACGCGTGGGCACCGAGGCTGCTGTGCCTGACCAAAAGGCCAGGCAGCAACATCAGCGCCCAGCGTAGGGCGTGAGAAATTCTGGCGCCCAGCCAGGGGCGTTGAAAATGCGTCCCTGGCTGGTTCTCGTTTTCTGTTTGCGTCTACTTTTGTTTATGCGACTTCGATTTTGGGTGCTTGCCTAATAACGTCCTTTACGCGTTGTGCAGCGTTTGTGGGATTCGTTACAGGCCATCCCGAGCGTCGCTTATTTTTGTGGCGATCGTTCGGGTTTGCGGAACACATATTTCGGTATAACTCTTTGGCAAATTAGTTTATGAATGTTTGGGAAATTTTTAAGGTCGTTGGTTTTTCTAGGATAGTTTGTCACACACAATCATACATTTCGTTACACATAACTAACATTCCATCATGAGGCAATAATAATATGTCATGTAGTTTATGATAGGCTTCTATGGGTAGTTATTTGCGCCTGGCTTGGTACCGCTTCTATCGCAGATCCACCACATGCCCCGGTCGGGGTAGTGCTTTCAACAGACGAATTTCGTCCCAGAAGGCCAACCCGCAAGTGCAAGCCAAGGGGGCATGCAGGCGAGAGGGACCTAGTGGGCGAGCGATTAGGTTTGGGACAGGTGTACTACTAGCGAAAGTGCCGAGTGGACAACATTCGAAGCGTAAGCACCCCCCGGTTGGCGATGGGTATCCTTAGTCCCAACTTCCGAGGTGAAACACCAAGGGAGCCAAGATTCGTTATGTGGTTCTGCCCGTTCACATTAATATGCTGATTTTTAGGTCTTCCCAACTTGATGGGGAAATAAACGCGGGGTAGGATCGTTTCACCCTTCGGCTATTTTCATTACCTACAAGCACGAGTATTTCCTTCACTACCCCCAGCGGAGTCGCCACTGTGAGGGGGTCGAAAAAGCACGAGGCCAATGCGTGACCTCGTCCCTCGTGGGTGTGACGCTTCTTTTTGTCAAATCATGTGTAATTGGATTTCCTGTGAGTTTACACCCAATTGACTAGTAATATAGGAGTCGACATTAAGTTTTTAACGACAATGAGAAAAACTGACAAAACCCGGTTATCGTGACATAAAGGGAGTGCAATTATGTTTGACCACGACGGCCGTAGGTTCCCTTGTGATCCCTGGTGGTGGGGATCGCTCAACGTACACCCGCAGGGTAGAGATTGAGGGTTCGGGGGACTGTAACTACCGAGAGGAGTACTCGCTCTTCGATAACTCCAGAGGCAGGATATCCTTACTAGCTCAGCATAAATAATTGAAGGGACATGCGTTAACTATTAAACTAATCTGAGTCGATTTTAACAATATGCAACATATAATACTAGATCGAGCGCGATTATCTCATTTAGATTGTATTAAGGGACCTAGCATGATAATCCAATTTCCCTAAAACATAATCTTTATTAGGCGTGATAGAACAATCAGATTTAATTAGTTTAACCGTTCATAAAAGGGCGAGGAAAGCAATTAAATCATAGAAAAGGGACACATTACGACGCACCCTTGAGAGGTACGTCACGGTTCTCAGAAAACTAACCACTTTGACTTTGCTATTTCTCCTTTTATTTAACGAATCTAAAGTTATGGGACAGGATACGTTCTGTTCGATTTATGGATCGATTGCGACAGAACGCGTGATCAATTTCGCAGCGTGAGGCTTAGGCTTAGGGGTTGGAGTCAATACTCAGAATCATAATTGTGTGTGTGTCCTTTTTTCACGTCGAACATGGGCTATATTTATAGAAAAGAGTTCGTGGAAAGATAGAATTGTAGAACTCTAATCCACGAGGAATTAGGAAAGAACACGTCCCAGGTATTTTCAGCGCCCAGGGCTGGGCGCCGAAGATTTCGGCGCCCAGAGCCAGGCGTTGAAAATAGGATCTGGGCAATTTCAGCGCCCATGGCTGGGCGTTGAAATTGATGTTTTGGCCGTTTCTTTGTCAGATTCAGACTCTTAGAATCCGGAGCGTATGAGATTTAATCGAGTCTTTTAGTGCGTATTAATTTTATGACGGAATGCGTCTGGGCCCGTTACGAACTCTAGGCTCGTTAGGATTTCAATCAATACGTGACTCTTATTTTCGAATCGTATTAGGAATAGGATTCTCTCGCAATTTCTATCTCATTTAGGATTTATGTTGGAGTGCAACACCTAATTCTGACAGGTTTCTATCTTTTATGACTTGCCACTTTTAACAACTACCCATTACGGCAGTTACTATTTTTAGAAGGTTTCCATAAATAGCAGGTTTCGGGTGAAATGAAAAGGGGTGATCGAGATTCGTTATTTTATAGGAGATGCGTTGTCAAGTGGAGATTTATGCTTTCATCATCGAACCTTCCCTTTCGGGAATGGGGACAAAAGTAGGTGTCTACAGTGACCACCCGTCTTCACGCGAGGAAGGATACTACAGTCCGTGGTTACGGTGCGGCGATGAGCGAGATCGTCTTTGGTTACCTGAGTTCTGACGCCCAGGCTTTGGTGAGGGAGAGTTCGTTGTTCCCGGTAGTTGAGACTTTCTGGGAGGTACTGCGACTCAACATTTCCCTATCTTTCTTGCGGTCGTTCATGAGATGGTGGTGGGATACCACCAATACTTTCCACTTTCCTTGGGGCGAGATGACGATTACTCCCGAGGACTACACTGCTTTGACGGGCTTGACCTTTACAGGGATTCCCGTTCGTCTGAGGTCTGATGGCCCACCGCCGACTGTTGCTGAGGGCACTAGGCTCATGGGCTCGTGGCTGGGTTGGAGATTGCCTTCGTACCAGGCCCGTGGGATACCCTATGCTGACTTGATGTGGGGCCTGGAGCGTGGGGTGGAGGAGTCGCCTTTGAGACAGGCCCGGCTGTTCTACCTCCACTTTATCACTTCTACTTTTCTGTCGGGTCCTACTGACACCTTTAACCCGAGGTGGATAGACTTGGTGGAGCACGTGTCTTCGCTAGGCGACTACCGTTGGGGCGATTTGGGCTATGCGACCCTCGTGGGCCAGATGAGTTTGGCGGTGCGAGACTCGGACCCGCGTAGACGTCATTTCGTCATTACATTGGCGGGGGTGCCGCGCTTGATTGAGGTGTGTGCCCAGCTCTCCTTTTTGCTTTCTTGCCTTATTGGGATTTTTTGATGTACATTTTGTTTTTCTTTTATAGCTTTGGGCCTTCGAGCATTTACCTTGGCTGGCTCCCCGAAAGGGACAAAGGCCTGTGGAGTACCGTGCCGGTCGTCGTTGGGGTTGGAAGAAGAAGCTGACGGCGCGTCCGCCGCCTGATACCGTGTGGGATCTTATTCGGGACGGGAACCCCGAGCATGTGAAGCACTTTTCCCTTATCTCGTTTCTTATCATTTATTTATTATTTATGTGTGCGAGATCTGATTGTGTCTGTATTCACAAAATAGGTAGTCTGGACCCCATGGCTTTCTTTTAGGGGCGCATACGCTTCGGTCAGGGATAGTTATGCCCTCCGCCAAATGCGGGTTTTAGTTATTGGTCGCCGTGACCCTGTCTGGTATCTCGGAGAGCGGGTACGTATGCAGACCGTTGGAGTCTTCTCGGTGCCTCATCCTCCACCCGCGACCATGTTGGCCACCCGTTCGATAGGTGAGGCCTGGAGGGTTCATTCGAGGGCGGGCGTCCCGGCGACGGAGTTGGTGATAGCGGGAGCTAGCTATCATCAGTTCATCCTGGATTCTCTTCGTCTCCCGGAGCCTGGCGCTGTAAGTCGCTCTTTTTATTCTCATTATTTTTTGCTGTATTCCCATGCTCGTGCCCATGTATTCATGTTATCGTGTTTCGTGCAGGAGCATCCTGATCCTTCTTTATGGGAATGGGTGCCTCCCGATGTTCGGATCTCATATATTGGGGAGGGTGGATCCGAGGTTGTGGAGATTATCCCGGAGGGCCAGGTTTTCCATCCTCCGCTCCCTGAGGGAGTACAGGCGGTATGCACCTTTCATTTATGCATCTTTCTTATTCTCTTTTTGTTTTCTTTTGTTACTGACATTCCCATTTCAGGTCCCGGCCTGTACGGCCAGTGCGATGGTGGGGGTGATCAACCGGTTGAAGTCCGCGTTGGTTCGGGCCCGATCCGCACTTTCTTGCAGGAGCCCCCGTTCTACTCAGGTAATGTGCCTATTTTTTGAGATCTGTACCTTTTATTTGGTTTTCTGTCACTTATTTTTTCTTTTTGTTTCTACAGACGGAGACAGGGCAAGCCGGGGCCGATGACACGGGGCCGTCGGGGATCGGGGGATGCAGCCCCGAGGAGAGACAACGGGAACGACACTCGCCCTTACGGCATCGCCGTACTGACGTGGGGACGAGTACTTCTGGGGAACGACCTGAGCGGGAGCGTGGGCGGCGTTCCATGTCAGTGGCTCGTGAGTCTAGCCCCGAGTTGCAGCCGCAACCTCAGCGTTGGGGAGGTTCAGCCTGGGGGTCCTCGCACCATGGGGGGTGGACGGGATGGACCGGTGAGGCTTGGAGGGGTGAAGCCGAGGACGAGCCTTAGGCTTGAAGGAAATAATGCCCTTGGTCCAAGTATGCATTCTATGTTAAGTCTAATAAGTGCGGTTCAGTATTAATTAACAAGTTAATAATTCAGTGAGATCAAGTGAGCTGAATGCCTAGCTAGAGGCCGATTCAGTTCAAGTGGAATTAATGATATTAACCCACAGCTTACTCTTGACTGAACCCGTAGGGTCACACAAATAGTACGTAAACAGATCAAGTATTAAATGGCATTAAATACTCCATCTATGGATATTCGGAATCGACGGATCTTGGTTTCAGTGGGAGCTGAGATCGTCACCGGCAAGAAATGAATACTCCGCAAACGATGATATTGCCGGAAACGGAAATATGGATCGTATTGGAAATATAAATATTATCCAAGTCGTAGATGTTGCCGGAAACGGAAACATGGTACGTATCGGAAAATATTATCGGAAATGGAAATATTGCCGGAATCGGAAATATTGCCGGAAACGGAAATATTGTCAGAATCGGAAATATTATCGGAATCGGAAAATAATTCCGGAAACGGAAATATTAAATATTTGTTCGAAACGGAAATTGATTCCGGAATCGGAAATATTAAATATTGTTCGTATCGGAAATGAATTCCGGAATCGGGAATTTTATCGGAAGCGTATCGTACGAATAAGCATCGGACGAGGCCTGCCGGACGAAGGCCCAGCACGAAGCCAGGCCATCGCCCAGCAAGCAATGGCGCGCCACAACACAGCCCAAGGCTGCGGCAGGCCTACCGCAAGGCAGGCCTAGCGCGCAGCTTAGGCCATGGCAGCCTCGTGGGCTGCGGTAGCTCGCATGGGCTTCGTGGGCGTGTGGGCTGTGCGCGGGCATGGCCTGCATGCTTGCGGGTCATGCTCGTGTCTGTGTTTGTGTCCATGCATAATTCCTAAAACTATTAGGATTTGATGTATGATTAAATTCCTATTCCTATTAGGATTATTTAATTAAATAGAGTACTTGTAGGATTCTAAGTTTAATTAAATCGTATCCTACTAGGATTCCAGTTCCCTTTCCAAACCTCTATAAATAAGGGCCTAGGGTCATAATTTATATGAACGATTGAGGTATTCAAAGGATAAGTTTTTGAAATAAAATTCAGCCACACTCTTGCACAATAATAACCGAAATTCCTAAGCACCTTAAGGGCGATTCTAGTTGGTCAATCTTGAGGCGGATCCGGACGTACTGTGGACTATCTACGGAGGGACGACACTTGGAGTCCTAAAGACTTGTTCTTGTTCGGTTCGGGCGCAGCTAGGGAAGGCATGCTACAAAGTGTTTGCATCTATACTATGCTAAATGATTATGTGTAAATAATATGCTTTCCTGGCTTTATGGTTTTTCCGCATGATTTATGTATTGTCATATGTATCATAACCTAACAGTGGTATCACGAGCCTCTTATTATTTTCATAATCTAAATTGCATAAACATGATTAAATATTACAAATTTGCAAGAATTAAAAGGGGTGATTAATTTTCGTAATTGTTAATTAATTGCAAATTGCGTTTATATAATTATAAGTACGCAGTTTTTCGGCAGTTTCTTCGTTACTCATCCAAATTGAGTGATTTTTGTGTCAATTCCGCATGTAAAAGGCATTCTAAAATTTTGACAAAATTAATATTTTTCGACCGAACCCAGAATTCTCAAATTCGAAGCCTAACTATGACTTTTCGAAGGTTTTAATTTTTCAAATGCAAAAATTCGTAAATTTAAGATGTTAAATTAAATATTTGCGATTCTTGTTGGTAAATCTTGAATTTTTGATTGACCTACTGTATATGTTTAACAAGTTTGAATGCCTAGCCTTGTTAATTATGCAATCTAATTTGTAATTATGATTAATTTGTTGAAAATTAGAATAATTTAGAATTAATTTGATTTTCATAATTAATTATAATTTAATTAGATACCTATGATTAAAAACCACCATAAAAATTGTAAATTTATGATAAATTTTAAATTTTTATGACCTAGACTTGAATCCATGTTAATCGGAAATCAATTGAATAATAAATTTTCGATTTTTCGCCCTAAAATTATGAAATTAATATTAATTTATTAATTTGTCATTAATTTTAAATATAAATTTTTTAAATTCTATGCGATTCGTTCATATAACTTGCACGCACAAAGCAATGGACGCTACGTGTTACCCTTAAGGGGTGTTGTATAGTGCGGGCATGTGACGACGAGCAAGGGAGCTCGTCGCCCATGCGGCACGAATGCAATGAGCAAGGGCATGGTGCACGAGCACAAGGCAGCAGCCCTGCCTTGTGTCGTGGGCTATGAGCAATGGACGAATGGGCATGGGCGAAGGCAAGGCACGGCAGTCGCGTGTGGGCAGCAAGCGAGCTGCGCCACAACGCTCACTGCCTCGCGCACAGCGAGCGCAAGCTCGCGTGCCACGAGTGCTGCGCCCAACGTCGATGCCGCGCGCAGCGAGCGCTGGCTCGCACCAAGCGAGCGCTAGCGAGCGCGCACAGCATGCGCTGGCGAGTGCACGAAGCGAGCGCTGGCCCGCGTGCAGCGAGCGCTAGCGAGCGAACGCAGCGAGCGATGGCTCGCGTGCATCGAGCACTGGCGCGCGCGCAGCGAGCACATGCTCGCGTGCATCGAGCGCTGGCGCGCGCGCAGCGAGCACCAGCTCGCGCGATGGCTTGCGAAGGGTAGAAGCAGCAGCTATGCGACGCAGCGCATGGGCTGCGCGCACATGGCCAACGATGGCTGTGTGCGTGTGGCCCATGGGCGTGTGATGCGTGAGGTGTTTGCGTTGCGATTAGATCGTTTTGAAATTTTAATTTGAAATTTTCAGTTTACGTAATTTTAATTAATTTTAAAATTAATAATTTAAATTATTTTCTTGGATTTTAATTTTGATTATTGTAATTATAATAAATTTTATTTATTCTATTTATTTTACTAAAATTAAAATCATGAATTAATTTAAATACGACTGAAATTAAATTAAACTTTTTGGATTCAATTATAAATTTATATGAGCTTTAAATTTTAATTAAATTTGTATGTTTCCGGTTAGACTAGAAATACATTTTTATGTTTAAAACTAGTAAAGCATATGAATTTATTGGTTTAAGTGGGAGCCCTTTTAGTCATAAACTCTTGATTAGGTCTACAAATCCTTAAGGTTAAAACAACTTGATTAGAATTAATAAAGACTGAATAATTTGTAGATTATTGGTGCCCTTGATTAATTGCTGTAAATGTTTATGTGATGCATAATGTGTTTTACTAACCAGCTATGTGGGCCATTCATGATAATGAATGGGTGAATGGTATATATTTTATATGTACTGTTTTGCAGGTTATGAAGTGACTAGTATGGCCCAAATAGGATAGAAAATATGGTCTGCGTACCATTAATTTGAATGTAATTGGTCTAAAGTACCAAAGTTGTTTTTCAATTCAAATATGGTCTGCGTACCATCAAATAGTTGTAATTAGTTTTAATTATAGCTTATCCTATTTGAAGAAAATGGTTCCTCCCATGGAGATTTTCAAGACGGACTTTGAAGTTAAAGCTTCAAGATGAAGTCGGGCCATACTAGATCACATTTATCTTATGCATGTTTTAAGTTATTTATTGCTTTTAAATATGTCTTAAAATGCATGAGATCAAAGCTTGATTATGTTGCATGATTAAGGATTTTAGTTCACTTAAAATCTAACCAACATAGTAAGAGCCTTAAGTTCCAAACTTAAAAATTGAGTTAAAAGGTGCCATGCCAAAATATACACTTGCTTGGATATCCTTTACATCAATCTAGTAATAGTTTTCGCTTAGCGAGGTGTTACTTATTGGTCCTAAAGGGGCAAGGTACACAAATAATTGTGAGTACATGTTAGTTTTGGTGAAACTCAACGATATAAGTAAGGAGTCCTTTTATGTCGTGGCAAAATCGATAGGTTTACCTAATAAGTTCTTAGACGTACCTATCAACCAAGAATAGTTTCTAGACTATTAGCAAAAGGCTTTTGCTTACCTAAGATGTTTTAGGATTAAGTCGACAAACTGTGCTTAGTTCTTCAATGATTTTAGGATCTTGGAATCATTTTATTCACACCTGCCGGAACAATAAATTCGAATAAAATGCTAATAACTTGTTGAAATTGCATGATTGCTTTAATTTTCAAGTTATTACTCATGATAAATGTTTAGACTTTGCATGCTTCAATGTATGTTTTAATTATTGTTTATAATTAAATATCTTGCACTGCAGTAAATCCTTTTAGAAAGGTAACAGTAAATTTCCTCGATTGGTAGTGAATCCAAGAACGATTCACGGAAATGAGAGAAAATGAGCAATTTAAAATGTACGTTTGTTTTAGCGACTTTTATGGTTGTTTTCGAATATCAAAATCGAATGGCAAACCAATTGGTGCTTGTGAATTCAAAATACAATGTAGTTTTGAGATCGTAAAGCATTGAGTTTAATACGCTCAGCTTTACCAATGGTTAACAACCTAATATCTTTGTCCATTTAATTCTCGAATGAGTCTAGTCCCTAGACATTCGAATAGATCGATGCTTAGAGAACTTTAGAAGCTTCTGGTAAGATCATCTAGTTGAAACTTAATATTCAACATAAATTAAATGGTAAGAACCTTGTTGGGGTGACATTGGACATGTCTAACAAAGTATAAAAGTCAACACTAAATAATTCAATTCTTAAGACTATAAGAAAGGGTACAAGAAATAGGAAAACGAGGAACAAATGAAAGGAATTTACGATTCCGTTTCTACCTATAAGTTTATGTCTAAAGAGAAGTGACCTAGCAATCAAACATCCTTGGTATCATATACCGCTTGAGGTTCTTACTTCGGTAATAACTCAAACAATGGAAGCTAGGATACACTAATGACCTACAAGTGGGAAATGAAGCATGGCAATGCTACATTAGTTGTAGGGTCATCTAGTTTGTTTTAAGTCCTTTCAAAGGCTGGAACTTAATGGCTATTTTGTTCCATAATCAACATACCTAAATTTCTGTTTTCAAACACAGAAAGACTCACATTCAAGAAAAACAAAAACAATGTTTGTTTGTTTATTTGAATGAAATGGTCAATTACAGGTTGAGTCAATATGCTTGATTAAAACAAACAACTCTTTAAAGAACTTTACTAGGTTCAAATCAACCCCTTGATTTGAGTTCCACTAATCTTTGGCATTGTTGCTTAGACCATATCAACAAGTTAACATTCAAAAGCTCTATTTTGATGGACTTTTGAAAGTTGATTGATTTCTAGATCATTTTAAGACAACTAGTCTTACTTGTTGAAAGTAACAAAAGATATGAACTATTGTTAGAACGCCTAGACAATAGAGATCAAAGCTAAAGAAAGATTTTTATGACTTTATTATTTCACATGGATTTGAGTGAATATAGGTTTATTTACTCAAATGTGATATAAGTTGAATCTGTTTGGCTAGTTCAAAGATTCAGAAGTATAAAATCCACTTGGCAAGGAATCATAAAGATCTAGGTTAGATCATGTTGATGATTACTTGAGACCAAATATGATCATCAATGATTGTGTGTTGTAATTTCACCATCAAGCTCCATAAGATATGGCATATCTACGTTGGAATGATCGAAGTCAATTAGTACTTGATTCGATCAATGATGAATCATAAAGACTTTTCCTATAATTTCTAAAACAAAATGCTCAACTACCACCAAACTAAACCAAATTCGTCAAAGCTATTGAAAAGTAATTTCAGAATAACTTTTCATAAAATATATCTAGAGAGTTGCAAAACTCAGTGGGAGCTTAGTGTTTGTCATTCGACAAACTAAGGCCCAAGTATAGATATATGTTTCATTGTGATTTATTCAAATGAGACACAAGGGTATTGTTTCTACCACGAATTTTTGAGAACATAATGTTTGTTTGCTCGAAATGATGTCCTTTTGGAGATTCGTTTCCAAAATGACAAGTGGGAGAAAATAGACCTCGAAAGTCTTCGAGGCGAACAACAAACATAGACGGACATTCCGGAGGATTTTCAAAGTTCTTTAGAAAATCCGAACACGTATTCTTTAAGGACTTTAGAAGTGGCTTTAAAGAATAGACATCTCTTAGAAGTGCTTCAAGGAGAACAGAATATTCAAAGGACTCTCAAAGTGCCTGTTGATATTCTATTGTTTGATACCCAAGTAGGCATAGAGTTCAGATCAATGAAACTATGAGATTCTTCTATTAATAGTGAAGAAACCTACAACTTGCAGTCAAACTATTAATGAGTTTGTGGCCTGTAAGAAAGCTATGACGAAACCCAGATTCCCTAAAATGGTTAGAGGCCATATATAGACTCAAATGTTTTAGATGGTTAAAGGCCATAAAACATAACCAATGTTTTGATGACAAAATTGAAATTTAATTGATTTGCAAGAATAGTTTCACACCTATTGGTTGCAAGTTTGTTTTAAGGATAAAAACCATCAAACATGTAATTGTGTTCACACACAAAGCTAGATTAGTTGCTAAAGGTTACAAGCAAATTCATGGCATGGATTGTGTTGAAACCTCATGCATAATCGTAATGCTCAAGTCTATAACTCAAGCAATGATTGCATATTGGTACATATGACAATTGGATGACAAAACGTATTCCTCAATCAAATGTTGGAAGAAAACTATGTACATGGCATGTCATAGGATTTGTGGATCCAAATAAATGCTTGAAAAGGAATGCTAACTTATGAAATCTAAGTACAGATTTAAGCAAGCAATTGGGAATTGGAACTGTATTTTAGTGAAGCTAATAAGTATTTTAGTTTCATAAAATGTACATGATTCTTATAGATATATAAGAAGTTTAGTGGGAGTACATAAAACTTAATTGGTCCTATGTGTATTACACACATATCTCTCTATTGTGAAATAACATTCAAATGCTAATGACTTAGATTTGAAATTATTCATCAATGACGGACCAAGGCGAAACTTAGTTCATACTGGGTACTAAGATCTATTTACAAAGATCTTATAATATTGTTTTGGATTAAGTAATGGCATTTACTAAATCAAACACGAAAGACTCCATTGGAGATATTCGACCCATGTGAATAATCTAAGTAATGAATGTTTGAACTATGTATAAGCATTTACTAAGTTAAACATCAAAGGATCTAAGTAAGATTCTTAACCTATATTATATGTCAAAGAATTTAGCTGGATTTAGTATCTACTGAAACTAGATGAGCTAAAGTTACATGAATAGACTTCAATTGGGAATTATTCTGCAAAAGAATTTATCATGTATGATATAATATGAGGATCGCCAAAAACGTATCCTATGACTTTAGGCATGACGAACATATACCAATCTCTATTGATCTAAGTGAAGATCAACTAGATTGAGATCAAGAACACTTATGGTACTTGAAAAGGTACATAGGAATAGTTCTTGATTCAAGGAAATAAATATATGCTAAATATTGATGCTACACGCATAAACACTGGCAAAGGATCAAGCAAGACCCTTTGGAGTTAACCATTGACAAGGACGAGCTAAAGAGCATTGTGTTTTGAAATGGCAACATGGATTGAAGACCATGAGTTGTTGCGTGGGAAATTAAAATAATAATTTCTATGTTCTAAGATATAGTTGGAGAGTCTTCCACATATCTGTGAACTGCTTGGATAAGTAATTCCAAACAAAGCATCACTAGCAACCTAAACAGTTGAAGTAAAAGTACTTATTGCCTAAGAAGCAATAAAACAGAGTTGTTTATATTAATGAGTTCTTCATTGAACTTGGGAATATCACATGTCTGCTGACTTGATGGTTCTTCATTGCAAAATGCGTAGAACCACTAATGTAGCAAGAAAGACTAGATCACAAAATAAACATACTCAAAAGTTCTTATCATCATATCTCGAAGAACATTCGATGAAAAGGATGTTAAGATTGGAAAAACGTGATAACTAAACCTATGCAACAAGTGAGAAGCAACACTCACGTTGTAGCACTGGAAATCAAGCATAGCTTTGAATTCCATGAACTGTTTTAAAGATGGGTTTGAGGCCCATGGTTGTAAAACATTGGGGTTGAACATTTATCATATATGAAATGTATTTTCATATTCCATTTAATCTTGGTTTAGTATTAAATGATGGGTCCCTTCAATTTGACAATATATTCAAGATAGACTGTCAGGACCAGTCCTGTGACTAAGAAATGTCTATCAAGTGAACTTGAATGTCAAAGGTTGAAAATGGTCCCTGGTCGGAGTTTTCTATAAAATTGGACGCATAGAAAACGTTAGACGACTAGAATGCAAGATGACTAGTAGTTCTGTTTCTTGAACTATGTGGACATGGCAATGTCATAATCATTTGCATAGATACTTACTTTGGGAAGACTAGTATCGGACAAGACCTATGAAACTTTACTGTAAGAGATGAAAATCTGTCATAAGTAAATTTCATTAAAATTATTAGACACTAAATCCTCAATACCAGAGTGATTTGAGATTACTTGTTTGAGAACTGGTTGCTTTGACGTTGACCAACCGTCGCACCGTAAAAGGAGGCTATAAAGGCAACGCTCAGGTAATCACCTATCAAACGAAGTCTAATCTCAAGATCGCAAGATTGGGATTGTCCTCCCATAAATCGGGATGAGATGCTTAAACGTTGTACAAGGCCACTCGGAGAGCTAGAAACTGTGAAATGCATGGCCGTGCTCGGATGAATCATAGGCTATGATTATCTGTTTATTTGATCAGTTGAACTCTGAAACCGAGGAACACCTCTGGACATAATAAGGATGACAACTCTTACCTTATGTTCAAGAGCAAGCATCGAGCGACAAAGGAATTAGGAAATGCACACTTGTCCATAAGGACAAGTGGGAGACTGAAGGAAATAATGCCCTTGGTCCAAGTATGCATTCTATGTTAAGTCTAATAAGTGCGGTTCAGTATTAATTAACAAGTTAATAATTCAGTGAGATCAAGTGAGCTGAATGCCTAGCTAGAGGCCTCTTCAGTTCAAGTGGAATTAATGATATTAATCCACAGCTTACTCTTGACTGAACCCGTAGGGTCACACAAATAGTACGTAAACAGATCAAGTATTTAATGGCATTAAATACTCCATCTATGGATATTTGGAATCAACAGATCTTGGTTTCAGTGGGAGCTGAGATCGTCACAGGCAAGAAATGAATACTCCGGAAACGATGATATTGCCGGAAACGGAAATATGGATCGTATCGGAAATATAAATATTATCCAAGTCGTAGATGTTGCCGGAAACGGAAACATGGTACGTATCGGAAAATATTATCGGAAATGGAAATATTGCCGGAATCGGAAATATTGCCGGAAACGGAAATATTGTCAGAATCGGAAATATTATCGGAATCGGAAAATAATTCCGGAAACGGAAATATTAAATATTTGTTCGAAACGGAAATTGATTCCGGAATCGGAAATATTAAATATTGTTCGTATCGGAAATGAATTCCGGAATCGGGAATTTTATCGGAAGCGTATCGTACGAATAAGCATCGGACGAGGCCTGCCGGACGAAGGCCCAGCACGAAGCCAGGCCATCGCCCAGCAAGCAATGGCGCGCCACAACACAGCCCAAGGCTGCGGCAGGCCTACCGCAAGGCAGGCCCAGCGCGCAGCTTAGGCCATGGCAGCCTCGTGGGCTGCGGTAGCTCGCATGGGCTTCGTGGGCGTGTGGGCTGTGCGCGCGCATGGCCTGCATGCTTGCGGGTCATGCTCGTGTGTGTGTTTGTGTCCATGCATAATTCCTAAAACTATTAGGATTTGATGTATGATTAAATTCCCATTCCTATTAGGATTGTTTAATTAAATCGTATCCTACTAGGATTCCAGTTCCCTTTCCAAACCTCTATAAATAAGGGCCTAGGGTCATAATTTATATGAACGATTGAAGTATTCAAAGGATAAGTTTTTGAAATAAAATTCAGCCACACTCTTGCACAATAATAACCGAAATTCCTAAGCACCTTAAGGGCGATTCTAGTTGGTCAATCTTGAGGCGGATCCGGACGTACTGTGGACTATCTACGGAGGGACGACACTTGGAGTCCTAAAGACTTGTTCTTGTTCGGTTCGGGCGCAGCTAGGGAAGGTACGCTACAAAGTGTTTGCATCTATACTATGCTAAATGATTATGTGTAAATAATATGCTTTCCTGGCTTTATGGTTTTTCCGCATGATTTATGTATTGTCATATGTATCATAACCTAACAAGGCTTACTTCCACTTTTGTATTTTATTCATTCTTGTATTTCGCATGTACATATGATTTATTATATATATGTACGTTTTTTTTTTTGCAAATCTTTGGTGCAAAAATGTTTGAGCCTTCATTGGGCTTGCTAGGTTGCCTTTATCACATGAGGTCTCAACACGTAGCATTATGACGGTACTAAACTTTCAAACCAACGACAATTTTTGAAAAAAGAAAGGATTCCATATATTATACCAAAAAAAAGAAAGGTGAGTTCTTACAAGAGTGCACATGTACTAGACTAGCCGACTACTTGGGGGGTATTACATATGTATATTTTCTCATGTCTACATTTGGGATTTTCGTCCTTGTCAACTCGTGCCATACTCCTTTGTTGGACTTGTACCTTCATAGACTCCTGTGGCTACCCCTTTTTCTTTTATTTGGACTTTTAGCCTTACTCGTGCATGGGTTGGGGTATAGTGCCCTCGTAGTATCTTTCCTCTTTGATGTGTTCCGTGACTTTATTATTCCCTTTCTTGATCGGACCGAATCCTTGATAAGGATTGCCTACGTATCTTTGTCAGAATCAGGCCGTGCGTAGTTCTAATTATATATATTTTTTGAAAAGGGTGTTTATTACACGTCTCCTACCCCCCTAACTGTTCGTGATTCTTTTGGGAATTCGAGAAAGAAGTACGAACACTTGCAGAAGCGGGAGGACTGGTGGCAGAAGAGAATGACGCCCAGGTAAGGGCGTTTGAAAAGATCGGCGCCCAGGTCTGGGCGTGACAAATTATGGCGCCCAGCACTGGGCGTTGAAACTAAGTTCTTGCGAGCTTTTCGTTTTTTTTATTTTAGTGAGTCTTATGCTGTTTTGTTAGAGTAGTGTGCAGAATGCTTGCTTATGAGTTTAATGTGTATTATTAAAATGCCTTAACTCCGGACTGAACTTTATTAAATATAATATTTTTTCAATTGGTCTAAATTCGTGAGGTTAGCGAATTCCGCTCCATCTATGTCAGCCAGTTGGACTGCACCGCCTGGTAGGATGGTTTTTACAAAGTATGGTCCGGTCCAATTAGGCCGGAATTTTCCTCGGGGGTCCGTGGTAGGTGCACGGACCTCTTTTAACACGAAATCACCTTCTTTGATATTTTGAGGTTTGACTCTTTTATTGAATTGCCTTGCGATATGCTTTTGATACACTTGCACGTGATGTAAAGCTCTCAACCTCCGTTCGTCTAAAAGGACGAGCTCGTCGTACCTAGCTTGGACCCAATCGGCCTCGGGTAGCTTGCTTTCTAGGACGATCCGGAGGGAGGGAATTTCCAACTCGATTGGTTGGACTGCTTCCATTTCGTATACCAAGGAGTAAGGTGTTACCCCAATGGAGGTGCGGATTGAGGTTCGATAACCCCATAATGCAAAGTGTAATTTGTTAGGCCAGTCTCTATAGTTTTCGGCCATATTTTCAATTATGACTTTAATGTTTTTGTTGGCCGCCTCTACCGCGTCGTTCATTTGCGGCCTGTAGGGAGAGGATTTGTGGTGTTTGACATGATATTTTTCGAGTAGGTCTTGGACTTCGGCCCTAAAGTGGGAACCTTGGTCGCTTATGATTTCGTGCGGAACCCCGTACCGACAGAATATGTTCTTTTCAAGAAAGCGGGCTACATGCTTGGCCATTAATTTCGCGTAGGAGACTGCCTCTACCCATTTAGTGAAGTAATCAATTGCGACTAAAACATACTCGTGTCCCCCTATACATGTGGGCGTTACTTTGCCAATTATGTCTATACCCCAGGTAGAAAAGGGCCATGGGGAAGTGAATGTGTATAGTTCTGAGGGAGGTAAGTGGTTAAGGTTACTAAAAATTTGGCATTTTGGGCAGGTTTTCACAAAGTGATGGCAATCGGTTTCCATGGTGGTCCAATAATACCCTGAGCGGGATATTTTTCGGGATAGTATTTTGCCGTTCATATGAGGTCCGCACACGCCGTTATGGTATTCTTCCATTAGTCTTTGGGCTTGGTTTTGGTGAACACAAAGTAGCTTGATTTTATTTTGCATGTATTTATACAATTCTCCCAAGATTATGTTATATTGTGACGCGAGGAGGCGTAGGGCCCTTTGTGCTCGCGGGGAGGTGTTTGGGGGGAATTCTCCACTTGTTTTATAACGAAGGATGTCCGTATACCATGGTGCTTCTTCGGTATTTTCAGGTTCGGAGTCTACGGCACAGCAATAAGCTGGCTCTTTTCTTCGTTCGACCCGAAGGGTCATTCCGTCCCACTCATTCGGGATGTTGAGCATCGAAGCTAACTTTGCTAGTGCATCCGCGAATTGGTTGTCGTCTCTCGGTAAGTATGTATACTCGATTTTTTCAAATTGCTCAACTATTTGGCCTAAGTGAGCCTGATATTTTGAGAGACTAGTGCTTCGGACTTTCCATCTTTTGGATATGTGGTTGATTATTAGGAAAGAATCCCCGAAGACTTGTAAGTGTTTGACTCCGAGGCTAACCGCGGCCTCTAGCCCGACTATGCAGGCTTCATACTCGGCGGTGTTGTTCGTGGCCTCGAAGTCAAGTTTGACGGAAATTGGTATATGGGCCCCTTCGGGACTGACTAGGAGAACTCCGACACCGCATCCCTTTTGATTGGACGCACCGTCGAAGTATAGTGTCCAATAGTCGTCTCGTACCATCAGAAGTTCCTCGTTAGGGAGGAGGTAAGCTTCCGTGGTTTCCTCATTCGTAGTATGTTCGGCCAGAAATTCGGCTACCGCTCTTCCTTTGATTGTTTTTTCTGGCATGAATTTTAGATCGAATTCTGAGAGCATGACTAGCCATCTGGATAGGCGACCGTTTAGTGCGGGCTTTTCGAACATGTGTTTTAAGGGGTCTAGTTGTGACACTATATGAACGGTGTGGGCTAATAGGTAATGTCTGAGTTTTTTGGACGCCCAAACGAGGGCGAGGCAAGTTTTCTCAAGTTCTATATATCTCGTCTCGTACTGTATGAACTTCTTGCTCAAGTAGTAGATGGCTCGCTCGGATCCATGTACACACTGTGAGAGCATAGCTCCTGCTGCAGTATCCGTGACGGTTAGGTATAGACGTAAAGGAATTCCGGGCAAAGGAGGGGAAAGGACGGGTGGTTTGCTTAGGTATTCTTTGATTTTATCGAAGGCAGTTTGGCATTGTTCATCCCATTCGGCTTTTTCTTCTTTTCTTAATTTTTTAAATATTGGCTCGCAAGTCATAGTAAGCTTAGAAATGAACCTACTAATGTATTGCAGCTTTCCTAGGAAGCCCCTTATCTGTTTTTCAGTTTTTGGTGGGGGCATTTCGGTAACGGCTTTAATCTTGGATGGGTCAATCTCGATTACCCGCGTACTAACCACATACACTAGTAATTTTTCGGAGGTTACCCCGAATACACATTTTTGTGGATTTAGTCTCATGTTATATTTTAGGATTCGGGTGAAGAATTTCCTAAGTGCCGGGAGGTGACCGTACCAGTCTTTAGATTTGACGATCATGTCGTCTACATAGACTTCGATTTCTTTGTGTATCATGTCATGAAGTAACGTGGTGGCTGTTCTTTGATAGGTGGCCCCCGCGTTTTTCAAACCAAACGGCATTACAGTGTAGCAATATGTACCCCAAGGGGTAATGAAGGTTGTTCTTTCCATATCTTCTTCTGCCATAAGTATTTGGTTATATCCTGCGTACCCATCCATAAAGGAGAGAAGCGCATGTTCCGCTGTGTTGTCTATCAATATGTCAATGTGAGGTAGAAGGAAGTCATCTGTGGGACTGGCTTTGTTGAGATCTAGAAAATCTACGCACATTCGCACTCGTCCATCTTTTTTAGCTACGGGGACAATATTGGCCACCCATTCTGGGTAGTTGGAGACCTTTATGAAGCCTGCGTCTAATTGTTTAGTGACTTCTTCTTTTATTTTCAAGGCTATCTCCGGCTTAAGCCGTCGCAGCTTTTGTTTTACTGGCGTCATTTTGGGATCCAGCGGAATCCTATGCTCAGCGATTTCTCGATCTATTCCGGGCATGTCTTTGTAGGACCAAGCAAAGACACCATCGAATTCCCGTAAGGTGGAGATTAGATCGGTTTTTTCAGTGGGAGTTAAGGTGAGGCCAATTTTAATGAATTTAGGATTTTCTTCTGTTCCAATATTTACCGACTCTGTGTCCTCAATTATGGGGGTTTTGAGTTCTTGTTCATTTACAGCTTTTATTAATTCGGTATATTCTTCTTCTGGCTCTTTTTTGTGCTCATTAGTGGCGAGGCATTCTGCATTACTACTCGGATTTTTAAGCGGCATATACTCAAAAGTTTTGTTTATCTTATTAAAGTCGTGAAGCATTACATCAAAAAGATCTCTTGGAGTGGATATTTCCGGGTCTAAACTAGTTTTGGGAGGGATTACAATTTTATTAGGTTCAGACTCGGATTCAGACTCGGATTCAGACTCGGATTCTTCACACATTGGGCCTTCTCCCGCAGAGATCTTGAATTTCATTCCACGAGCATTAGTCCGTTTGAAGGTCTTGCGCCACCCTTGTTCGGTTTGGTCGATCTTTAGGGGTGATGGAGCGATCAGTTTAGTGGGATCAAATAATTCATCTTGAAGAGCCAATGCCATGATTTCTGTTTTTCTCCTTGTTCTTTTCTTTTCTAACCCAAACAATAGCCCGAAAGCATGTGTGTTAGGGGAGGCTTTTGGCATTGTGTAGTTCTTTGAGGCGAGTGGCTTTTTAGAACGTAGAGGGTTGTATCCCAGAGCATGCATCTCTTGGGTTTGTGCGACCTCTAGGAGTGGATGTGCAGGATATGCCATTTCCATTGCGATCCTTGATGGCTATCACGGGTAGGTATCCATGGACCCTGTATTAACATTATGGAGTAGGAGACACATTAGTTTATATTATGAGTTGGCCTCTTAGACACTTTATGACTACCCTTAAGTCGGACTAGTACATTTGGACTACTGTGTGTGCACTCTGAACTCTTTTATATTTTCGAAAATCTTTGCCCGTGTGACATTCAAAGTTATTTTAATTAGCACGCTCGGTTTTGGTGCCGAACATTGCCGTCATAGGAGGCCTAATGACGACACAAGGAGCTATTTATTTTATAAGTCGTTTTTAGAATTGAGTGCCTTTTCCATACGCCCTCGTAGCAAATTTGTTACGATTTTTTTATTGCTACGTATATTTTGTGCGCGGGCACCGAGGCTGCGGTGCCTGGCCAAAAGGCCAAGCAGCAACTTCAGCGCCCAGCAAGGGGCGTTGAAATAATTGGCGCCCAGCCAGGGGCGCTGAAAATGCGTCCCTGACTGGTACTCATATTCTGTTCGTCTTTTTTTTTCGTACATACGACTTAATTTTGCGTGCTTGCCCAATAACGTCCTTTGCGCGTTATGTAGCGTCGTGGGATCCATTACAGGCCGTCCTGGGCGTCGCTTATTTTTGTGGCGATCGCCCGGGACTGCGGAACACGTATTAGGTATAACTCTTTGGCTAATTGGTGTTTATGAATGTTTGGGCAATTTTTAGGGTCGTTGGTTTTCTAGCGTTATTTGTCACACACAATCACAACATAATCACGTAAATCGCTACACATAACTAACATTACAACATGAAGCAAAAAATAATATGTCACGTAGTTTATGATAGGCTTCTATGGGTAATATTTGCGCCTGGATTGGTACCGCTTCTATCGTAGATCCAACACATGCCCCGGTCGAGGTAGTGCATTCAACAGACGAATTTCGTCCCAAGAGGCCAATCACGATGTAAGCCAAGGGGGAATGCACCAATGAGAGGGACCTTAGTGGGCGAGCGATTGGGTTTGGGACGGGTGTACTAGTAGCGAAAAGTGCCGAGTGGACAACATTCGAAGCCTATGCACCCCCGGGTTGGCGATGGGTATCCTTAGTCCCAACTCCCGAGATGAAACATGCCAAGGCAGCCGAGATTTGTTATGCGGTTCTGTCCGTTCACATTAATATGCTGATTTTCAGGTCGTCCCAACTTGATAAGGAAATAAACGCGGGTAGGATCGTTTCACCCTTCGGCTATTTTGATTACCTACGAGCACGAGTATTTCATTAACGTTCCCCAGTGGAGTCTCCACTGTGAGGGGGTCGAAAAAGCACGAGGCTAATGCATGACCTCGTCCCTCGTGGGCGTGACGTCGTCAGATCAAGTGTAGTTAGATTTCCTGTGAGTTTACACCCAATCGACTAGTAATATAGGAGTCGCCATTCAGTTTTTAACGACAATGAGAAACACTGACAAAACCCGATTATCGTGACATAAAGGGAATGCAATTATGTTCGACCACGACGGCCATAGGTTCCCTTGTGATCCCTGGTGTGGGGATCGCTCAACGTACACCCGCAGGGCAGAGATTGATAGTTCGGGGAACTGTAACTACTGAGAGGAGTGCTCATCGATAACTCCAGAGGCAGGTTATCCTTACTAGCTCAGCATAAATAATTGAAGGGACATGCGTTTAAACTATTAAACTATTCTGAATTGATTTTAGCAATATGCAACACATAATACTAAATCGATCGTGATTATCTTATTTAGATTGATTTAAGGTACCTAGCATGATAATTCAATTGTCCAAGGTATTATCTTATTAGGCGTGATAGATCAATCAAGTTAATAGTTTGACAATTTTATAAAAGGGTGATGAAAGCGATTAAATCACATGAGGGACACATTACAACGCACCCTTGAGAGGTGCGTCACGGTTCTCAGAAAACTAACCACTTGGCTTTGCTATTTCTCCTTTTATTTAACGAATCTCGGGTTTCTGAGCAGTGTTCCAGTATTTAGGCTTAATTCATCAGCTGCAAGGGACATGATACGTTTTGTTCGACTTTTGGGTCGATTGCGACAGAACGCGGGATCAATTTCGCAGCGTGAGGCTTAGGCTTAGGGTTGGAGTCAATACTCAGATTATGAATTTTGTCCTCTTCACGTCGGTTTTTAGGCTATATTTATAGGGAAAGAGTTTGTGGAAAGATAGATCTTTAGAATTCGAATCCAAAAAGAATTTGGAGACGACACGGCCCCAGGTATTTTCAGCGCCCCGGGCTGGGCGCCGAAGATTTCGGCGCCCAGACCCAGGCGTTGAAAATAGGATCTGGGCCGAGCTTTTTGCCAGATTTGGACTCTTAAACACGGAGCTTTTGAGACTTATCCGAGTTTCTTAGTGCGTATTAACTTATGACGGAATGCGTTTGGGCCCGTTACGAACTCTAGGTTCGTTAGGAATTAATTAATACATAACTCTTATTTTCGAATTATAGCAGGAATAGAATTCCTTTTGCCAATTCTATCTTTATTAGGACTTATGTTGGAGTGCAACACCTAATTCTGACAGATTTCTATCTTTTATGATTTTTCCACTTTTAACAACTACTTCTTACGGCAGTTACTATTCTTAGCAGGTTTCTATGAATAGCAGTTTTGACTGAAATAAAAGGGTGATTGAGATTCGTTATTTTATAGGAGATGCGTTGCCAAATGGAGATTTATGTTCTCATCATCGAACCTTCCCTTTCGGGAATGGGGACAAAAGTAGGTGTCTACACATGCATATCATATCATGTGTCGGGAAGTCCAAGTTCTAAGTTCTAAATCATGTGGTGTGTCCTATAACTAGGAGTCCAAAGATCCTGTGGGTTTGCCGAAGAGGAGAGAGGTTGAAAAGAACTCCATCAGCCCTAGCCTCACTCATAGCCGGCATCGAAGGAGCAGCCAGTTCATCTCCTACAAATCAAACTTCCAGTCCCTTTCAAGAATCAGTCCAAATGTCTGTCCCCGATCAACTCACCCAACTCATAGCAGCTGTCGCCAGCCTCAGCACCAATGTGGAGAGCATAAGCAATCGACTGGGTATTGTGGAACAGGCCGCATCCACCGATGACTTAACCAAGAAGATCAAGAATCTGATCAATAAGGTCACCAATCAGGAGAACTATTTTGACACCTCAATGGAGGACAATCTCAAGGGGAAGGCGAATCTGCCAGACAAATTCTCCGCCAATGACATTCCGAAATTCAAGTCGACTGACAATCCTAAGTATCAACTCAAGAACTTCAGAGCTACAATGGCCATTAAGGGGGTCGAACTCGAGTTATACCCTGTGGTATTCCCTATGTCCCTAGAACCTGTCTGCCAGAAGTGGTATTACTCACTCAAAGAGCATCAAACCAGTACATGGGAAGCGATTGCTCGAGCATTCATGGAGCAGTATCAGCGTAATATTCAACTTCAAACTACTCTAAGGGAGCTAGAGGTTCTCAGACAAGGACCTCAGGAGGGCTTCACTAATCACTAATTACCTAATTTGTGTCTCCCCATTGGGATGATGACGATACCATTATCCTTTTTAGGTATTTGGAGCAACTCCGTGCGGAAATTCCAATTGCTAGAAACATGTCCGAAATCCAAGAGCCAAAATCCAATCCCCGAGACCGTTCCCCTCCCGGAACTCGGTACAAAATACAAATTTCGAAAATCAAGTTCAAAATCCGAGTACAATCTCACCCAATGAACTATCTCATTGGTTTTACAAGGCCTTTTCCACTCAAAATCATATAAGGCATGTCAAATTCGGGCGCCGACCCTAAAAACCGAGCAAGCCGGGCCTCGTCCCGTAAAACCGAATTCAAAAACCCGAAAAGGCTTGTTTTTAGACGCAAAATCAAGTCTTAATCTCCAAGCAATCACTACGTGCCAAGGTCGTACAAGTCGTATAATGGTACAGCAATACAATCTAAAAATAAGGACGACATCTTTCCGTCCTTTTTGGCAGCATCCACGCCACGTCACCAGCGCTGGGCGCTGCCAGCTGCGCACGGCGCTGGTAATGGCTGGCGTTTAGCAGCAAACTCCCCTATAAATATTTCAATTTCCAATAGGTCGAAACATTCTTTTTCGATATTCCAAGTCCTAGCACAAAGAGTCAACTTCCACAAAAGAATGAAGGCTCCTCTCAAACACTTCCAACGGGTTGCAAACCCCGAATACAAGTACAAAATCCAAAGTCCCGAATCTTCGGAGTGGCACTTAGAGTCAAGTCTAGGTCTCATTCATTGCATGCATATCATATCATGTGTCCGGAAGTCCAAGTTCTAAGTTCTAAATCATGTGGTGTGTCCTATAACTAGGAGTCCAAAGATCCTGTGGCTTTGTCGAAGAGGAGAGAGGTTGAAAAGAACTCCATCAGCCCTAGCCTTACTCATAGACGGCATCGAACGAGCAGCAAGTTCATCTCCTACAAATCAAACTTCCAGTCCCTTTCAAGAATCAGTCCAAATGTCTGTCCCCGATCAACTCACCCAACTCATAGCAGCTGCCGCCAGCCTCAGCACCAATGTGGAGAGCATAAGAAACCGACTGGGTATTGTGGAACAGGCCGCATCCACCGATGACTTAACCAAGAAGATCGAGAGTCTGTTCAATAAGGTCACCAATCAAGAGAACTATTTTGACACCTCAATGGAGGACAATCTCAAGGGGAAGGCAAATCTGCCAGACAAATTCTCCGCCAATGACATTCCGAAATTCAAGTCGACTGACAATCCTAAGTATCACCTCAAGAACTTCAGAGCTACAATGGCCATTAAGGGGGTCGAACTCGAGTTATACCCTGTGGTATTCCCTATGTCCCTAGAACCTGTCTGCCAAAAGTGGTATTACTCACTCAAAGAGCATCAAACCAGTACATGGGAAGCGATCGCTCGCGCATTCATGGAGCAGTATCAGCCTAATATTCAACTTTAAACTACTCTAAGGGAGTTAGAGGTTCTCAGGCAAGGACCTCAGGAGGGCTTCACTAATCACTAATTACCTAATTTGTGTCTCCCCATTGGGATGATGACGATACCATTATCCTTGTTTGGTAGTTGGAGCAACTCCGTGCGGAAATTCCAATTGCTAGAAGCATGTCCGAAAGCCAAGAGCCAAAATCCAATCCCCGAGACCGTTCCCCTCCCGGAACTCGGTACAAAATACAAATTTCGAAAATCAAGTTCAAAATCCAAGTACAATCTCACCCAATGGACTATCCCATTGGTTTTACAAGGCCTTTTCCACTCAAAATCATATAAGGCAAGTCAAATTCGGGCGCCGATCCACAAAACCGAGCAAGCAGGGCCTCGTCCCTTAAAACCGAATTCAAAAACCCGAAAAGGCTTGTTTTTAGACGCAAAATCAAGTCTTAATCCCCAAGCAATCACTACGTGCCAAGGTCGTACAAGTCGTACAATGGTACAACAATACAATCCAAAAGTAAGGACGACATCTTTCCGTCCTTTTTGGCAGCATCCACGCCACGTCACCAGCGCTAGGCGCTGCCAGCTGCGCACGGCGCTGGTAATGGATGGCGTTTAGCAGCAAAATCCCCTATAAATAGTTCAATTTCCAATAGGTCGAAACAATCTTTTTCGATATTCCAAGTCCTAGCACAAAGAGTCAACTTCCACTAAAGAATGTAGGCTCCTCTCAAACACTTCCAACGGGTTGCAAACCCCGAATACAAGTACAAAATCCAAAGTCCCGAATCTTCAGAGTGGCACTTAGAGTCAAGTCTAGGTCTCATTCATTGCATGCATATCATATCATGTGTCGGGAATTCCAAGTTCTAAGTTATAATTCATGTGGTGTGTCCTATAACTAGGAGTGTAAAGATCCTGTGGGTTCGCCGAAGAGGAGAGAGGGTGAAAAGAACTCCATCAGCCCTAGCCTCACTCATAGCCGGCATCGAACGAGAAGCTAGTTCATCTCCTACAAATCAAACTTCCAGTCCCTTTCAAGAATCAGTCCAAATGTCTGCCCCCGATCAACTCACCCAACTCATAGCAGCTGTCGCCAGCCTCAGCACCAATGTGGAGAGCATAAGCAACCGACTGGGTATTGTGGAACAGGCCGCATCCACCGATGACTTAACCAAGAAGATCGAGAGTCTGATCAATAAGGTCACCAATCAAGAGAACTATTTTGACACCTCAATGGAGGACAATCTCAAGGGGAAGGCGAATCTGCCAGACAAAGTCTCCGCCAATGACAATCCAAAATTCAAGTTGACTGACAATCCTAAGTATCACCTCAAGAACTTCAGAGCTACAATGGCCATTAAGGGGGTCGAACTCGAGTTATACCCTGTGGTATTCCCTATGTCCCTAGAACCTGTCTGCCAGAAGTGGTATTACTCACTCAAAGAGCATCAAACCAGTACATGGGAAGCGATCGCTCGAGCATTCATGGAGCAGTATCAGCCTAATATTCAACTTCAAACTACTCCAAGGGAGCTAGAGGTTCTCAGGCAAGGACCTCAGGAGGGCTTCACTAATCACTAAATACCTAATTTGTGTCTCCCCATTGGGATGATGACGATACCATTATTTGTTAGGTAGTTGGAGCAACTCCGTGCGGAAATTCCAATTGCTAGAAGCATGTCCAAAATCCAAGAGCCAAATTCCAATCCCCGAGACCGTTCCCCTCCCGGAACTCGGTACAAAATACAAATTTCGAAAATCGAGTTCAAAATGCAAGTACAATATCACCCAATGGACTATCCCATTGGTTTTACAAGGCCTTTTCCACTCAAAATCATATAAGGCAAGTCAAATTCGGGCGCCGACCCACAAAACCGAGCAAGTCGGGCCTCGTCCCGTAAAACCGAATTCAAAAACCCAAAAAGGTTTATTTTTAGACGCAAAATCAAGTCTTAATCCCCAAGCAATCACTACGTGCCAAGGTCGTACAAGTCGTACAATGGTACAACAATACAATCCAAAAGCAAGGACGGCATCTTTCCGTCCTTTTTGGCAGCATCCATGCCACGTCACAAGCGCTAGGCGCTGCCAGCTGCGCACGGCGCTGGTAATGGATGGCGTTTAGCAGCAAACTCCCCTATAAATACCCCTAACTCTGAGCAGTTTAGGGAGGCAAAATCGACATACAATGTCGTAATACAAAAATTGCACCTCAAAATTCAATACAAAATCCTCCAAAAACACCATACAATCTTCAAGCTTTAAGTAATTGGGAGTTCTAATCGGAAATCTTGCCTAAACCTTACTAGGTAATTCCGAGTCCCAACCCTAATCTATTCAATGTTGCTTTGATTTTCTATTTCAAAATGATTAGTAAGTTGGCATTTTTACTCTTAAAAATGTTACTTGCAACAATCATACATTTCTTCAAAATCCAAACTTTTCAAAATACAAAAATGCAAACTTTCAAGATTCAAGGATGTTCAAAGTTGTTTGTAATCACTTCTTTGAACTAGAATCATTTTTGAACATGGAGTAATCAAAGATGATGCCTTTCTAACTTTTAAAGGTTTGGTCTTTGAGATTCAAGACTCCATTTTTCAATATACAAGTTCAAGTTTTAAAATTTCAAGATCCAACAATGTTTAGGGTTGCTCATGACTACTTCCCTAAACTAGGATTCTTTCAAAGTAAGAGCACATCAAAGATCTAATCTTTTCAACATTAAAAGGCCCGATCTTTGAGATTCAAGTCTCTTAATTTCAATATTTCAAGTTCAAGATCAATATTTCAAGTTTTAAGCTTTCAAGTTCAAGTTCCATATGCAAAATCTAGGATACTTTGGGGTGAGCAACTTCTCCCAAGTTGAGATTTTTGGCTTTGAATTCGTGTCGAACGCACTTACTTTTAAGTAGCCGTTTGGCGTTCGTATTTCATGTGCCCAAGTTCAAATTTCAATATTACAATTTCAATTATGCACCTTTCAATTCCGCACTTTCAATAACGTATTTCAATTCCGCACTTTCGATTATGCAACTTTACTTGGCTAGTCCTTCTAGGCAATGTGGACCTACTCCCTAGTCCATTTCTAGGGGGTCTTGTATTTACTAATTCCACACTCATTTAATATTGTGATGTTGCTTTATTTGCTTTATTGCTTTCATCACCGCACATGCTAAATACAACAAAACGCAAGGTTACATCACGCTTAACAAAGATAATTTCTTGGACAAACCGATCTTAGGTTCCCTTGAATTAACTTTAAAGTAAAGTGACCACAATCCAAAGTAGGAATTCAATTTGTCCTAAATTCAAACCCACATAGTCTAAACTAGGGTATTTTCAAAAATGTTGTGCCACGTACTTGAATAA
Organism: Spinacia oleracea; assembly: GCF_020520425.1. Taxonomy (NCBI): domain Eukaryota; kingdom Viridiplantae; phylum Streptophyta; class Magnoliopsida; order Caryophyllales; family Amaranthaceae; genus Spinacia; species Spinacia oleracea. The sequence continues at coordinate 133,894,346 of NC_079489.1, read as the reverse complement.
TTTCTAAAGCTCGCGGAATAAGCATCTCGTTCCCGTGCCCGGATCTCACACATCCGTTTCGAAGATTCAAAGCCTTGTCCAAATCGAGTCACTCTTGTTCTTTCCAAACGGGGCCCTAAAATAATGTTTGGTGGCGACTCCTTCAAGATCCAAAAATTCAAAGGTTTCTAAAAACCGCCCCTTGTAGGGAAAAAAGCAATCCGAGCACAAAAATAACCCCTACAATAATAAATAACTTTAAGATGAAAATAGTCAACAACAGAGTCAACTCCAAAACCAACCAATAAATACAAAGTCAACATAAACAAATCAACAAAGTCAAAGTCCACTTAAAATAAACCAATCTAAACCAAAGTGGAACTTAAAATATTATGAATAAACTACACAAGCTCTCCAATCCCGAACCCAATGATGCATCATCTTCAAACCTGCAGATGGAAAATGCGCTATTGATCCTTAGAGAATACTCACCAAAACGGGTCATCACAGGATCAATAAGGCATAGCCATGATCAACTTACACAAACAAAAGCACGTAATCAGCAAAGCTGAGTACTACATACTAAATAAATAAACAATCCTAACATGATACTAATAAATGAACAATCCTAACATGAAACTAATAAATAATAAACAATAATAAGTAACAACTTAATAACTCACAGATAACTTTTACGAGACTAACTTTTAATAAAAATTCATTTAAATGGATTAGTCAATGGACTGAGTTGTCTAACTAAAATAACCTTCCTTTTGGAAGACAGAATACGGGCGCGACCTCGTATTCCTATGACCTACGATATCGAGGAACCTTTTAATTAAAATAGAACACGGTGATCAATCCGATCCCAGAAAAAGCTATGGGCTACCACCATGAACTCCAACTCCTAATTGTCCGCCACTTTTGACGTGCACTATTCTAAAGCTATTGCTATCCGGTTTCACTTTACATGATTTACCGAATAATAATTGTTATGACTCATCAACAACATAAACAGCACAATCAACAAACAATTACAACTTCCTTTTATCTTGGAATTAAATAAATGATCACACAACTTTGAATCTAGGATCAATTCCAACTTTAATTCAATCTTTCCTTAACCAATGGTCAACTACCTTTCATAGGTGTAAAATATAAACTTACTTAACAAGGCCCACGGTCCTTATGAAGTAGTGAAATACTAAAAAGGGAACAATGATCAATCATGATCCATGCCAATATATAAATAATATAAAGTTCCCAATCAACATGCTTGCATCAATCATCCATACCAACATAATATAAATCTCATAATATAATGTTCATGCTCAACATGTTTACACAACGGCATCAAACATGCAAAACTCAACATAATCAAGATCATATATACATTCAATATAGTTCCTATACATGGTACTATTCCATCAACACATTGGTATGTACATACGTTCTGTAAAAAAATTGAGAGGCCACTTTAACAATCTCAAAAGTCGCCTACAGAGAATTCTCCACCTAATAACAACCAATATAATTCACCATCAAACCTCCATTAATTTACAACAACAGAAGGGTACAAATCTCCTCCTAGCATAATACTTACTTACTAATGGTCACAAATCATTATAAACTCCATAAAAATATCCCCTTTAAAATTTCCAGCAATATAAAATAATTTCAAACTTCCTCAAAACATATTCAATATGCATAAAATCATAAAAACAATAAATTTCATAATTTATAATAATCCGACTATGATTTTATAATTATTAAAACCCTAAAAGTTCATGCTTTGATAAATAAAACCCTTATTTAAACAAAATTAATAAATTTGGAACTTAATAAATTTATTATGCAAATACATAATCTGAATTCTATATTTAAATCATCAAAACTATAAATTTAAATCAGGTAAACATAAATTAAGTTACTAAACCATAAGTAAAACATTAAGTAAGTTAAGGTGAAGATATAACCAAGAGAGAGGGAGAGGGGAGCCGACGGTGGGAGGGACCATCGACGGCGAAGGTGGGTGGTCGTTGGGGAACAACGGCGTGGCCGGTGGTTGGTGGTGCAGCAACGGTGGATGCTTGGTGGCGGGGCTGGCGTGAGCGGGAGCACAAGAAAGAAGAAAGAAAAAGAAAAGCGTGAAAGAGAGAAAGAGAAAGAAAATGCCGTGACTTTTTGTGAGTGAGGGAGAAGAGAGAAAATAGTTGTGTTGGGGAATACAGTTAAACATACATAACATGTGCGGAACAATCCCCAAAGCCAGGAAACATGTATAAAGCACAGATTAAGCAAACTTACATTCGAAGCGTTTTTCCCGAGTAATGTATCAACGAACACGAACAAAGAACTCCACTTGTCGTTCCTCTACTTGGTTCACCGACACGTTCATATCCGTCTTGATAATTGTAGCTTAGACAATCACTCAAGAGTTTTTTCTTTTCGGGATGAACAGTTTTCACAGAGAGAAAACTGAAGAACGTAATATTAGAATTAGGTTTAGGGTTTCTGGAAAACTGATTGTGTAATTGTGTGTGTGTGAAAATATAATTAACCTAATTATATTAATGATGTAACCGGGCAAAGACCACATGGCCTTGACCGGCCCCATCAACACACACTCCCCAACCCGCTCCCAGCGCACGCAGCTGAGCAGCTGGGCCGTGGGCCTTGCTCGCTCGCTGTTGCGATGCTGTTGCTGTTGCGCGCTCGTGCCACAACGCGGGTTGGCCTGCTCGCCTTGCTCGCGAGCTCGCTGGCTCGTTTGGCCTTGCGCGCTTGGCTCGACGGGCCAGAAGCTCTGATGCTCTTCGTATTCGCGACTAATACCTTACGGCTATTATTTATTGTATCGTATACGACGAATCACCGTTGTACGATACGATTATTCGTTTCGCCCAGCTTACGAATATTCGCGATACGATATACGATTCCGATGCAAGGTCGTATCGTATAATACGTTTTCGAAAACTAATTCCCGAAAAGCTATTAAATTAATTGAATTTTTGATTCATTTAATCCGGCGATCTATTACATGCCATTGGTGTGACCTTGTAGGTTCAGTCAAGAGTAAGTTGTGAGCTTAATATTCATTAGAACTCACTGATCGGAAGCATTGCTTCAGCTAGCTGTTCCGATCACTTGATCTCACTGAATTAATTGTTCACAATTAATTTGAACCTTGGTATTAGACTTAATGCACCTTGGGTGAAGGACATATTTCCTTCAAGTTGTGTGGGTAAAATTTGGGGTTTATGGGGTTTTAACTATTTATGGGCTTAGGAAATATAATTGGGCTAGGATTAGGATTCTTTTTCCAACTTAATTTAAGAGTGTTTGAGTTCCTCAAACTAATTAGAAGTATTTTTCAAATCCAAAAAGTATTTCCATATTTCAAATACTTTGCAAAGCATGATTCTAAAAAACATATAATTTATTTAAATAAAATTAAATATACATTATATATATATATATATATATATATATATATATATATATATATATATATATATATATATATATATATATATATTCTATTAGTACATATATATATGTACTAATAGAATTCATAAATTTTATTTAAATATAAATAACTATACGTTAAAATATATTAATGAAATTTATAAATTTACGGGGGATTACATTGAATGCCATGAACCTCAAAGGTGCGAACAGGTCAATGTACTTGCCCGCCTTCCCTATGTCCTTGGAACTAACTCCACTTCGATGTTTTTACCACCAGTACCCCAAAACCTTCCCCACTTGGGAAGATTTCGTTAACATCTTCATCCAGCAGTACTCGTCTAACATGGACTTCCAAGTAACCATGCGTGAGTTAGAAGTTCTCTCTCAACAGAATAACGAGGGTTTTACCACCTACTTTGCTCGATGGAGGGACCAGGCGGCCCAGCTAATCCAAAGGCCCCCTGAATCTGAGTTAGTCGAAAAATTCATTGACAACTTAGATCCAACATACAAGTAGCACGTTAGATACTTGGGTCTAGATTCTTTCAAAAGAATCTACGATGTATGTATCAATATAGATGATGATCTCTTAAAAAATGCCTAAGCTAACGCTGCAAGGCCGGCATACACGCATAGAAACAACGTGTACAAAAAGGGTGAATCTTCCCAAGCACAGGAAGTTCATGCCGTTGAGGGAAATCCCCCTTAAAGGACCAAAAGATGGACTAGGGATAGGAAGTTCGCCCACTCGGGGAAACTCTCACTCAAGCCTAAGAAAGGATAGTCTCCCAAGGAAAATGGGTCCGATTGGACCAACGCGTGACCCCGAAACCAAGAATAAATTCTTGGTCGAAGGCACCTACTGCAAATATCACAGGGGTAATGGTCACGATACTGAGGATTGCTGTCATCTAAAGAACACAATCCAAGACATGATAGAGGACGAAATAATCCCTCTACCTAACGCTAGAAAACCTAGCAACAACAAGATTCCCTTAGATTCTTGTCGCATCTCCTTGGACTACCCTGAAAGCGCAACATTTGACCCCATGGTCTACATAATACCTCAAAGTGAGCCTCTCGCCACATTGCCCATACTAGGCAGTGCTAGCGACTTATGCAGTATATGGGACGGCGATGCCGAAGATGTCTACTTATCTCAAACCATAGGCCAAGACTACTTCACTGAAACTCGGCATGCAACATTGTTCTTTGACTCTTCTCCGGAAGAAACCGAGGTTGCCAATTTAACTCGGCCCGGAAGAGTATACCAGCCGGACATACTCTCGCCTCTCGAGAATGATGTTCCCGTTCGACAAACTTCTGAAAACACACGGCCCAATACCGTGGCAGAAGTCATTGAAAATCCGCTCTTGAAGCCACTCAAAAGCACCAAAGCGGAAATCATGATTTGGGACTTAATGTGTACTTCGAAAGAGCACCGCGAAAATCTAATTCGCTCGCTGGATCAGATCTCGGTTCCCACTGACATCACACCAGATTCTTTTGTGAACCACGTGACCAACGACATTGAAGACAGGGCTATATTCTTTACCACAAAAGACTTACCCAAAGAAGGGAGTGCCCACAACAAGGCGCTTTACCTAGTGGTCGGATGCAAAGGTCAAAAAATCCCACTAGGACTCGTAGACAATGGGTCTGCCATCAATGTTTGCCCATTGCGAACCATTCAATTCTTGGGATATGATAGCAGTGATTTTTGGCCTTCAGCCTAAGGCATATGAGCCTATGATAACTCTAGAAGACCAGTACTTGGCAAAGTCGATCTTACCATTTGATTGTAGCACGAACTACAGAATTTCAGATAGTGGACATTCAACCTCCTACTTGGGCTCCCCTGGCTCCATGACCTGGGAGGGATAGCGTCAACTCTGCACCAAATGGTCAAATTTAACCATAACGGAGTGACCATGACCATACACGCCTCCACCCTTCGATATCAATTGCTCCACGGATGAAGCGACCGGCGCTAAACAAGACTTGCACGGATTCCAAATGAATGACGCAGTGCAAGTCATCGAATAATATGATCCAGCATTCCTGGACCCCCATGCATCTCGGATCATTCCGAGCATACTACTGTCCCAGGGCTATTTCCTTGGAATCCCGCTAGGCCTAAGAGAGAAAAGAACCATCTATCTCCCCTTACCTACCATATCGACTTCTTTTGGTCTGGGTTATAGGCCAGCCGAAGACGATGTGACTCAACGCTTATCACATGTACGCCTTGGAAAGGCCAAAGATGAATACAGAACTCTCGTACCACCATACCTCCTGACTCTAAACGGCATGTTCGTTCGTGAAGGAGAGGATTATCCCTGCTATAGTTTTCCTGAACCGCTCATTCAGGACGACATAAGAAAGCTAGGATTCGAAATCTTCAATCACTATGATATGTTGGACGAGGCGCCCCACCTGGCCAATATTAAATCTAACGCCAAAAAAGCTTTGGGTGCCCAAGCTTTAAAATCCCTTTTCGACGAATTGAGGCTACCAAAAGACAAAAATGCCGTTATCGCCATGCAAGGGTTCAATCCTACCCGGTTAATAGTCCTGTCACCCACCACAACAGAGGAGCCGAGCACGGGTGGTATAAATCACTTCAATGGATCAGTTCATGAGGAATCGAGTTAAAAATGACTATTGGAGAATGACCAAAAATCTTCGCGAACCAACCCAACGCATGAGTCAAGAAAGTCTAGAAATTGCTAATGTGTGAGCCCATGTTTTTTGAATAAAGTCCGGGAAGGCACCGCCTGGACCTCTTTAAATTTCCTATCTAGTTTTTCGATGTAGTTTTTTTGTTTAAATTAAATAAAGGCAACAATTTAAGTCCACACTGTTTCAACAATAACCAAGAATGCTTGCGAAGTAAAAAAGGAATAAAGTCTCACTCTAGGCCCCCCAAACAATACTCAGTCATTCTTGTCCTGTGACTCCAAGATCACAACCATCTATCCTTAGCCAAACACACACAAAAAAAGCAAAAAAAAAAACGAAAGAGAAAGGAAAAGAAATACAAAAAAAGAGAGATAAGAATGAGCCCGTAAATCCATCTCCGTACCTCCTCAACGTACAGAATCAACTCAAAACAACAAGGAGATCAAGCCAACACAAAAATCTAAATAAAGTAAATGGTATTATGGAATCCAAAAAAACCTGAATATTTCACAACCAATTCAATTTATCTATTCAACCCTTACCACCTACTCAAAGATCGTCCTACCTCATTTAAACTTACCCCATTTCTAAAACCGTCTGGAGTCACGAATGAAAAAATTGAAAACGGGCGAAAGTGCATTTCACACTTAAGGTCCAAAAACCTTCGCAAAGCATCCAAATAAGAGAAACATAAGTGCACGACATAATTATTTAATCTTGCAAAATCAGTCAAATGCAATAAATAAATAAAAGGAGCAGCGTTTTACAAACCCAGCGCAACAAAAGACTTACGCCGACATCCAGGCGCCATAAAACATTCGGGCTAGCGAACTGACGAGGAAAGAATGTGGCGTTGAATGTTAGGCGCGACAAAGAGCTTGCGTTGACGCTCCAGCGCGAGAAACTTATCCCGCTCAGACCTAAGGGTGACATTTTTAAAAAAACAAACGATGAACCTAAAGTGTCTAGAAGTTATTCCGCACTTACGGAAAAATATTAAAACACTTGGGGGGGTACACATACGCAACTCCAATATTTTTAGGCAAACTTGAACCGATTTTAACGATAATGTTTCACTCAAACTTATTTGTTTAAAATTTTGGCACCTAAGAAAAAAATTCTAACCAAAACTACGCACGACCTGATTCCAAATTAAGTTGATACGTAGGCAATCCAGCTTAGATTTGGTCCAAATAATTTGCAAAATTCTATAAGTCCGCGATTAAATGAATCAAGTTTTTTTATTAAAAGCAATGACTAAAATAGAAATAAAAGAAAAACAATACCTTTATTGAATTTAAATAAGTTTGCAAACCAAACGAACAAAAAAAACTAAGTGCAAAAAAAAATATAAAGCCAACATCTAAAAATAAAAGGGCATATACACCCTACAAATGTGTAGAGCAACAGTATTCTAACTCTTCATTATCAGAAAACAGAGTCTTGTAGAAATCGGCATTTGGGAAGGTTGTTCCATCATGCTTCTGTACCGCTCCTACATCAATAACCATGGAAATAATGGGCTCTTTCACACACACCTCCAAAGTCTCCAAGGCCTCGGTCACCTTAGCAGCTTCAAGACGAATCACCAACTCAGTCTCGGGAATAGGAGTACTAACTCAAAAACATATGCAATTGCGATCGGTACCTCCATTTCCATAGCAACAGAAGTTTGAGTCCTTTCTGCCCACACCTATTTCTTACTCTTCTCGCCACGAAAATTTCTAACAGAATACCTCGTCACCTTCTTGGGTGGAGTCACAACACGCTCAATACGCCACCTTCGGGGTCTATAATCAGAACGTTGATGATAGCCCTTTCGCTTGCGGTCGGAATGCCTCACGAGAAGCCTAGAGCTAGCTTCTAGAGGCCTAGAAACCTTAATTTGATCGTACTTGGGCCTGCCCCGTGAGTGAACTAATTCGGCCGGTTCAGCATTTCGAGCCTTTGTCCTTTCAGAAATATCATCCGAACTCATCCAAATCTGGTAACTCTTGGAAAGAGAAATGTTCCCATCTGCAATAACGATCGAATGGGGTAAGTCGTTGTAGTACTTTGTCCACGCAAGGATGCGTTTCTGTGAGAACTCCGTTGTACTTGGTGGTGTAGTATCTGCATAAGGTATGATCTGCCTCCTACCGTATTGTCTCGGGACCTGACACAGAAATATGTATGTAGACCGACTTAACACGATCAATCTATTAAAAGGGGTACTATCTGATCCGCCTACCATAGAGTGCAGATTCCACCACAGTATCACCCACTTAAAGGAGCAAATGCCGTGGGTAAAATAGGAGGTCCACTCCATCTCATTTTTCCCGCGATGCAAACACTTCCTACTGCCAAGAGCCTTGGGACAATACACCAGAGGATTCGCATGAGCCTCCAACAACCTCAAATGCTCCATGAGCCATATCTGACATACATAGTAATTAATTATCAGTCGCAGCATTCGCACAAAAAAATAATCAAACGAAACAGACATAAGGGTGAAACGAAGCAGGGTAGCGCAACATTAAGTATTGCGCACGCAAGACTAGCGCGAGAAATCTCTCGCGCAGAGCCCACAACCCAACACTCTGTTGCGCCAGATTATAAAAGCCGGCATATTTTCCCTTCGAGGTACATGTGCAGTAGTCCTTTTGCGCCCAGTTTCAGGCGCGAAGATACTATTGTGCGCACATCCAAATAAGCGAATTTACAAATGTTTCAAAAAAAAAAAGATCGTATAACTGATTAATTACCTGCAGCAGTAGGGGGTCCCTCCAAAATTTTCAGACTTGACATCCTTTTTTAGGGCATCCGCATAAAGTATGGTTTTAGCAACCACCAGGGCCATTATAGAATAACATCTCTCCATATGGCTAACAATTGGGATTAGTCTAATGTCTCCCCACATGTTATCGTTATTATGGAACAAGTAGCATTTCAACAAACAGAAGCAGAGTGCCCGCATGTTAAATTTCATGATTGTCATATTACCTATGGGAGCATTACAACGCTTAGTGAGCTTAGTGAGACATTTTTCTCTCCTAATATGTCATTAACCTCATCATTATCTACACCAAACAATTTCCCTATTGTAGCCCTACCCTCTTCAGGTGTGGCAGGTGTGACAGGAATAGCATTAACAGGGTAACCAAGTATCGCAGCAAATTCATCAGGCAGAGGCACTATCTCATTACTTCTAAAAACAAAGACATGATGATCGAGATCCCAGAAATTCAGAGCAGCATGAAGAAAACTAAAGTCAATGTTTTTCTGTTGCAACCCTAAAAATGCATCTAGATTATATACCTTTAGCAAATATTTCTCAATAGGATTAAGTGCACGTAACCACTTCCCTAAGGCAGGCTTGAGAGACATAACAGGGGCAGACATGATGAAGACTAAAAAAATTGGGGGCTTAAAATTACTCAAGCAACAAAGAAAAGTGAATAAAACAAGCAAACGTGAATAATAAGGAGCACAGCAGGTCTCTATTTAAACAGGCGTACCAAAACACATCCTAAACCAAATCAAGTTGGAAAAGGCACGAATTCGCAGAAAATAAGGAAATAAGCGCAATAAATTAATTGCAAAGACTCCAAGCGCAAAACAAATCTCACGCTGGATCTGTTGCGCAAGAATATTCTTGCGCCCATTTATTCAATTCCGTCTTGGATTCTGACTGACCCGGATTTTTTCAGATTATTTTCCTATGAAAATTGTTGTATTAGTTAAACTAATGTTTGGAAATTTTGGATTATGTGCTACGCCTAAGGATAGTCGGACTCGGATTATCTTTTCAAAAAAAAAGGTTTTCAAGATCATTTCCGAAAATTCTAAATCAAATTATGAAATTATCGTTGACTATAAAACTTAAGCAAGCGTCTGTTGTGTAGTATTTATGAATAATGATATTTTCTGCTAAATCACAAATAAAGAAAGTTCAGGCCCACGGAATAGGCCCAAGTTTTCGCAAAATCGTGATTTCGTTCCGACAAAAGAAATGAAGCTTAAATACGGAAAAGGAAAAATTACTGCATACGTATGTCTGACGAATGGATACAAGTACGAGAACATAAAACATATTTTGAATTACGGATACGTTCTTTGGGCACAATTAAGTCCCGGGAACTAAATATCATCCCAGATTTCGCAAGTTACCGAAACTCCGATTATCTTGCTGCAGCGAACATGCAAATCCCTATTCCTACAGATTAATCATTTCCTAATAATGAATATATGAACAAATCCAAGCTAAGAAATGGTCCGAAATGATCAAAGAAGCTATAAAACGTTTAGCAAAGCAGCATCAAAAATCATGTGTTATAATGCCCACCACGAAAGTCGGGTCATCCAGCCAACAATTAACTGCAAAGCGACCGTCAAGCTTTACGACTTCCCTCTCGCGGGAAAAGAAACGGTTTTCAAAATTATTATCTATTCAAAAATAATAATAAAAATCGTGGGCCCACCAACAGGCCACGACCTGCCAAGGGGCGAATCGTGATCCACTAAGCCAATCACGATCCCAATTCTTTCATCGGAATTTCTTGTTTCCAAAAAAAATAGCAAATTCCAAATCATTTTTTTTTTCAAAAATATCAATCAAAATTTCCGTTTTCTAAAAAATCAACTAAATCGGTCGCGACCCCAATCATTTTTCATCAGAATTTCTTATTTCTATAAAATAAAAATTCTCAAGACAATTTTCAAAATCAAAGATCATCGTCTCTAAAAAACGAAAGAAAGTTTATAAAAATCGTCGTTTTCTAAAAAACGAGAGAGTTTTCCGCCTTCTTTTTCAAAAGGCGAGAGGTCTAAGCGCCCGTTTCCAAAAAAAACGAGGGACCGAAGTTTTCCGCTTTCTTTTCAAAAAGTGGGGGTCAAAAGCGCCATTTTCTAAAAAAAGAGGGACTCAAGTTTTCCAAAGTTTTCCGCCTTCTTTTTCAAATAGGCGAGAGGTCAAAGCACCCATTTCCAAAAAACGGACCGAAGTTTTCCGCTTTCTTTTCAAAAAGTGGGGTCAAAACCGCCTGTTTTCTAAAAAAACGAGGGACTCAAGCTTTCCAAAGTTTTCCGCCTTCTTTTTAAGAAAAAGCGAGAGGTCAAAGCGCTCGTTTCCTAAAAACGAGGGACCGGATTTTTCTGCTTTCTTTTCAAAAAGTTGGGGACAAAGGCGTCCGTTTTAAAAACGAGGGACTCAAAATTTTCTGCTTTCTTTCAAAAAGTGGGGTCAAAAGCGCCCGTTTCTAAAAATGAGGGACTCAAAGTTTTCTTCTTTCTTTTAAAAGGTGAGGGTCAAAAGAGCCCGTTTCAAAAAACAAGGGAATCAAAGTTTTCTGTTTTCTTTCAAAAAGTGGGGGTCCAAAGGCCCGTTTCTAAAAAGGAGGGACTCAAAGTTTTCTGCTTTCTTTCAAAAAGTGGGGGTCAAAAGCGCCATTTCTAAAAAAACGAGGGACCCAAGTTTTCCCACTTTCTTTACAAAAAAAAGCGAAACTACAAAATTTTAAAATCTCTTCAAGTTTTAAAATAAGTTCAAAATAAGTTTTCAAAAAACTCCACCTTCATTTGAACACTTCCAATGACATTGTGAGGAGGTACAAGTTCATTCAACAAAGTATCCAATGACTCGAGTGGATAAATGTTAACATTCCTAGTTATGATCCTTAAGTCAAATGTTATCACTTGGGGGCTCGTGAGACCCTCGCATTTGAATCAATTTCCAAAAATTAGATTCACTAGACACACTCCGTCTACCAATACGTTGATCCTCGTCCTTATCAGACTCGATCAAAATGGGGGCAAACCATAGACGCCTACATTTGGTCTCCGACTAGAAACGTTAAGTGCGATGATGAAACAAAAACGATCACTTTGCAAACGCATTCCTAAACAACGAATGTTCGAAAACTGACTGAATCATTTACCCAAACTCTAAGTTTCTATTTATAGTAACTGATATTTATAGTAGTTGTCTTCTAAGTGCCTGCTAAAAATAGTAAGTCGTCCGAGATAGATTTGTGTCAACCGAATTTTGATTGCATTCCAATTAAAATTTTAAGACTTATAGGAATTTAGTTGTATTCCAATTAAAATCCTAAGAAAAGATTGAAAAGCATTAAAGAATTCTAATCGCATTCCGATTAAATTCTTAGAATCCAAAAAATATAGAAAAATGATCAAAAAGAGTTTTTATTGAATAGAAATAGAAAACAGGGATTAAAAGAGTTTAATACGGCATAAAAACCCGAATTAGAATCAGAAAATCTGAGAAAAACGCATGAAAATTGATTTGTGCGCAAGAAATGTCTTCCGCACAGGGCCAGCGCAGGTTATCACTTGCGCCAAAGCTCATACGCAACAAAATTCTCACGTAACAATCCTAATTTGATTTAAAATCAAATGCTGAATGAATCTGGCGCTGTCACTTGAGCGTGAGACATTTCTCAAGCCCAGGTGCCAAGCGCGAAAGATCCTTTGCGCGTAAATGCTTTTCAGCGCATCTCAAACTCTAACAATTTCATCTCAAGCGACGTCTATTTCCTATAAATAGGGCCTCAAAACGGCCGAGTAAAGGGCACCAATTCAGATTCTCATACTACCCACAAGCTCTAAGCCTAAGCCAAAGGTCCATATACGTCCTTATAATCGCTCTATACGTCTGGTAGTTCCGTCATCTTAACTCTTGTTAAGCGGAACGTTGTCCGTATAAGCGCCCAAATTAGGCTTGGATCATGCCCCAAATGAAGGAAATAATGCCCTTGGTCCAAGTATGCATTCTATGTTAAGTCTAATAAGTGCGGTTCAGTATTAATTAACAAGTTAATAATTCAGTGAGATCAAGTGAACTGAATGCCTAGCTAGAGGCCGCTTCAGTTCAAGTGGAATTAATGATATTAATCCACAGCTTACTCTTGACTGAACCCGTAGGGTCACACAAATAATACGTAAACGGATCAAGTATTTAATGGCATTAAATACTCCATCTATGGATATTCGGAATCGACGGATCTTGGTTTAAGTGGGAGATGAGATCGTCACAGGCAAGAAATGAATGCTCCGGAAACGATGATATTGCCGGAAACGGAAATATGGATCGTATCGGAAATATAAATATTATCCAAGTCGTAGATGTTGCCGGAAACGGAAACATGGTACGTATCGGAAAATATTATCGGAAATGGAAATATTGCCGGAATCGGAAATATTGTCAGAATCGGAAATATTATCGGAATCGAAAATAATTCTGGAAACGGAAATATTAAATAGTTGTTCGAAACGGAAATTAATTCCGGAATCGGAAATATTAAATATTGTTCGTATCGGAAATGAATTCCGGAATCGGAAAATTAATCGGAAGCGTATCGTACGAATTAGCATCGGACGAGGCCTGCCAGACGAAGGCCCAGCACGAAGCCGGGCCATCGCCCAGCAAGCCAGCGCGCCACAACGCACCAGCCAAGGCTGCGCCAGGCCCACCGCAAGGCAGGCCCAGCGCGCGCCAAGGCTGCGGCAGCGTGTGGGCCTCGCAGCAATGGGCTGCGAGCTCGTGGGCTGCTGTGCGTGCGTGTGTGTGTTTGTGTGCTATACGAATCCTAAAGCTATCAGGTTTCGACATATGATTAAATTCCTAAACCTAAAAGGATGAATTAATTAAAATAAGAATTCTATTAGGATTCTAGTTTAATTAACTCGTATCCTAATAGGATTCCAGTTCCTTTTCCATACCTCTATAAATAGGTGCCTAGGGTCATAATTTATAGACACAATTAAAGTATTCAAGTATTCAAAGTGAATTTTGAGAGCAAAAATTCAGTCACATAATTGCCTACAATAGCTGAAAATTCTAAGTACCTTAAGGGCGATCCTAGTTGGTCAAACTTAAGGCGGATCCGGACGTGCTGTGGACTATCTACGGAGGGACGACACTTGGAGTCCTAAAGACTTGTTCTTGTTCGGTTCGGGCGCAGCTAGGGAGGGCACGCAACAAAGTGTATGCATCTAAACTATGCTAAATGATTATGTGTAAATAATATGCTTTCCTGGCTTTATGGTTTTTCCGCATGATTTATGAATTGTCATATGTATCATAACCTAACAGTGGTATCACGAGCCTCTTATTATTTTCATAATCTAAATTGCATGAACATGGTTAAATATTACAAATTTTCAAGAATTAAAAGGGGTGATTAATTTTCGTAATTGTTAATTAATTGCAAATTGCGTTTATTTAATTATACGTACGCAGTTTTTCGGCAGTTTCTTCGTTACTCATCCAAATTGAGTGATTTTTGTGTCAATTCCGCATGTAAAAGGCATTCTAAAATTTTGACAAAAACAATATTTTTCGGCCGAACCCATAATTCTCAAATTCGAAGCCTAACTATGACTTTTCGGAGGTTTTAGTTTTTCGAATGCAAAATTTCGTAAATTTAAGATGTTAAATTAAATATTTGCGATTCTTTTTGATAAATCTTGAATTTTTGATTGACCTACTGTATATGTTTAACAAGTTTGAATGCCTAGCCTTGTAAATTATGCAATCTAATTTGTAATTATGATTAATTTGCTGAAAATTGGAATAATTTAGAATTAATTTGATTTTCATAATTAGTTATAATTTAATTAGATACCTATGATTAAAAACCACCATAAAAATTGTAAATTTATGTTAAATTTTAAATTTTTATGACCCAGACTTGAATCCATGTTAATCGGAAATCAATTAAATAATAAATTTTCGATTTTTCGCCCTAAAATTATGAAATTAATATTATTTATTAATTTGTCATTAATTTTGAATATAAATTTTAAAATTTTATGCGATTCGCTCATATAACTTGCACGCACAAAGCAATGGACGCTACGTGTTACCCTTAAGGGGTGTTGTATAGTGCGGGCATGTGACGACGAGCTAGGGAGCTCGTCGCCCATGCGGTACGAATGCAATGAGCAAGGCCATGGTGCACGAGCGCAAGGCAGCAGCCCTGCCTTGTGTCGTGGGCTGTGCGCGATGGGCGAATGGTAGAGGGCGAGAGCAGGGCACGAGCAGTCGCGTGTGGGCAGCAAGCGAGCTGCGCCACAGCGTGCACTGCCTCGCGCAAGCATGCGGAGCCTCGCGCGCATCGAGCGCTAGTGCGCGTGCGACGAGAGCTGCGCCCAGCGATGGCGTGCAGCGTGCTTGTTGCGACGTGCGACGAGCGCTGCGCCCGGCGATGGCGTGCAGCGTGCTTGTTGCGACGTGCGACGAGCGCTGCGCCCAGCGATGGCGAGCAGCTTCCTTGTTGCGACGTGCGACGAGCGCTGCGCCCAGTGATGGGCTGCGGCAGCATGCTTGTTGCGTCGAGCGTTGGCGCGCGCATCGAGCACCATCTCGCGTGATGCCTTGCGATGGTGAGCAGCAGCGATGCGACGCAGCGCATGGGCTGCGCGCACATGGCCAGCGATGGCTGTGTGCGTGTGGCCCATGGGCGTGCGTTGCGTGGGATTGTTGCGTTGCGATTAGATCGTTTTGAAATTTTAATTTGAAATTTTCAGTTGACGTAATTTTAATTAATTTTAAAATTAATAATTTAAATTATTTTCTTGGATTTTAATTTTGAATATTGTAATTATAATAAATTTTATTTATTCTAATTATTTTACTAAAATTAAAATCATGAATTAATTTAAAAACGACTGAAATTAAATTAAAATTTTTGGATTCAATTATAAATTTATATGAGCTTTAAATTTTAATTAAATTTGTATGTTTCCGGTTAGACTAGAAATACATTTTTATGTTTAAAATTAGTAAAGCATATGAATTTATTGGTTTAAGTGGGAGTCCTTTTTAGTCATAAACTCTTGATTAGGTCTACAAATCCTTAAGGTTAAAACAACTTGATTAGAATTAATAAGGACTGAATAATTTGTAGATTATTGGTGCCCTTGATTAATTGCTGCAAATGTTTATGTGATGCATAATGTGTTTTACTAACCAGCTATGTGGGCCATTCATGATAATGAATGGGTGAATGGTATATATTGTATATGTACTGTTTTGCAGGTTATGAAGTGACTAGTATGGCCCAAATAGGATAGAAAATATGGTCCGCGTACCATTAATTTGAATGTAATTGGTCTAAAGTACCAAAGTTGTTTTTCAATTCAAATATGGTATGCGTACCATCAAATAGTTGTAATTAGTTTTTAATTATAGCTTATCCTATTTGAAGAAAATGGTGCCTCCCACGGAGATTTTCAAGACGGACTTTGAAGTTAAAGCTTCAAGATGAAGTCGGGCCATACTAGATCACATTTATCTTATGCATGTTTTAAGTTATTTATTGCTTTTAAATATGTCTTAAAATGCATGAGATCAAAAGCTTGATTATGTTTCATGATTAAGGATTTTAGTTCACTTAAAATCTAACCAACATAGTAAGAGCCTTAAGTTCCAAACTTAAAAATTGAGTTAAAAGGTGCCATGCCAAAATATACACTTGCTTGGATATCCTTTACATCAATCTAGTAATAGTTTTCGCTCAGCGAGGTGTTACTTATTGGTCCTAAAGGGGCAAGGTACACAAATAATTGTGAGTACATGTTAGTTTTGGTGAAACTCAACGATATAAGTAAGGAGTCCTTTTATGTCGTGGCAAAATCGATAGGTTTACCTAATAAGTTCTTAGACGTACCTATCAACCAAGAATAGTTTCTAAACTATTAGCAAAAGGCTTTTGCTTACCTAAGATATTTTAGACTAAGTCGACAAACTGTGCTTAGTTCTTCAATGATTTTAGGATCTTGGAATCATTTTATTCACACCTTCCGGAACACATAACTTGAATAAAATGCTTAATGAACATTGAATTATGCATGTATGCTAGAATTTAAGTTTATTAAGAGAAACTGTGAATGGTTATTTATTTGTTTATTCTTTTCAATTGTAGTTTTAACTATGGCAAACAACAATCAAAACATCATCATGGGTTCTGAGCTTATGGTCAAGCTGAACCTGGCAAATTTTCTTGAATGGGAAGCTAAGCTAGTTGAAATAGTCAAACTCAATGGACTTGAGTATGTACTATCACATCCCATGCCAAGCTACTATGCCAGAGACATGACCCCTGAGAGATTTTACGCCTGGGATGCGGATCTCAAAAAGGTTATGAGTCTCATGCTGAACAATATCCCTGATGATTGGGCTAGAAGGTTTGTAGCCTATGAACCTTTTACGCTCATCAAGAATTTGAGGGATATCTGTCGTGGAAGCACGGAGGACAGGGACCTGAACGTCCATGAGTTGATTGAATTAATGTCTGGTCTAAAGGTTAGTTCTCCCAACAGGTGTTATAGGATGGAAGTCCAAGAAACACATGTTCAGCTCCTTCGCACTAAACAGAGGGTAGGCGTCCCACTAAGGTTCCATGTGGATCTTATGCGTTCATACTTTGATCACCTAAGTCTACTAGGAACACCAATAAGCGAAATGATGGCAGTCTCTATCTTGCTCAATTCACTACACAGTGGGTTTGGTCGCTTCAAGCAACTATACCTAAGTGAACCAAGAGAAGAAACAGTTGCAGAATTTGTTCACCTTGTCAGAAAGGCTGAAATAATACTGGACTGTGAAGCCAAAGATTTACTCAAGGCTAGAAAGAGACCGTTCAAGAAAAGTGGAAAGTCCAAGGGCGATGCTAAATCAAAGCAGGACAAGTCCACATCAAGCTGTCTTTATTGTGATGGAATAGGCCATTACAAAAGAGAATGTGCAAAGCTAAAGGATGATCAGAATAACGGAACAGTCGTTCCATCTTCAGGTATTTTCGTTATAGACTGTATACTTGCTAATTCAACTTCTTGGGTATTAGATACAGGTTGTGGCTCACACTTATGTTCCAATCCACAGGGACTAAGAAGAAGTAGAAAGTTAAGCAAGGGTGAAGTCGACCTACGAGTGGGAAATGGAGCACGGATTGCTGCATTAGCTGTAGGAACTTATTATTTGTCGTTGCCCTCCGGGCTAGTTTTGGAACTGGAAGAGTGTTTTCATGTTCCAAGTTTTACTAAAAACATCATTTCAGTTTCTTGCTTAGATGCTAAGGGATTTTCCTTTTTAATAAAAGACAATAGTTGTTCGTTTTATTTTAAAGAGATGTTTTATGGATTTGCTAGATTAGTCAATGGACTTTATTTATTAGATCACGACAAACAAGTATATAACATAAATACCAAAAAGGCCAAAAAGGATGATTCAGATCTCACCTATCTGTGGCATTGTCGATTAGGCCATATAAACTTAAAACGCTTAGATAGACTTCAAAAGGAAGGAATTCTAGAACCATTTGACTTAGAGGATTATGGTAAATGCGAATCATGTTTACTTGGCAAAATGACAAAGCAACCTTTCTCTAAAGTTGGAGAAAGAGAAAATGAACTATTGGGTTTAATCCATACAGATGTATGTGGACCAATGAGTACAAATGCTAGAGGTGGTTTCAGCTACTTTATCACTTTCACCGATGACTTCAGTAGATATGGTTATGTTTACCTAATGAAGCATAATTCTGAATCCTTTGACAAATTCAAGGAATTTCAGAGTGAAGTAGAGAATCAATTAGGCAAGAAGATTAAGGCACTGCGGTCTGATAGAGGCGGTGAATATCTGAGCTATGAATTTGATGACCATCTGAAAGAATGTGGAATTCTATCAGAATTGACTCCTCCTGGAACACCACAATGGAACGGTGTGTCGGAACGGAGGAACAGAACCTTGCTAGACATGGTCAGGTCAATGATGGGTCAGGCCAAACTTCCATTAGAATTTTGGGGACATGCACTAAATACAGCTGCACTCACTATAAATAGAGCTCCGTCTAAAGCTGTCGAAAAGACTCCATATGAATTATGGTTTGGAAAGCCTCCAAATGTGTCTTTTCTTAAGATTTGGGGATGTGAAGTATACGTCAAACGATTAATTTCAGACAAACTTCATCCAAAATCTGACAAATGTATCCTTGTGGGCTATCCAAAGGAAACAAAGGGGTATTACTTCTACAATACATCTGAGAACAAGGTGTTTGTTGCTCGAGATGGTGTCTTTTTGGAGAAAGATCACATTTCCAAAATGACAAGTGGGAGAAAAGTAGACCTCGAAGAAATTCGAGTCGAATAACAAACTCTAGAGAATGCTCAAGATGACATTCAGGATGAAACTCAGAGATCTTTAGAAGAATCTGGTGAGAATCATGGTCAATCTAGAAATGTTACCCCGCGTAGATCGCAAAGATATAGATCTCAACCGGAAAGGTACTTAGGTATTTTGACGAACGAGAGCTATGACGTTCTATTACTTGAAAGTGATGAACCTGCGACTTACAAACAAGCTATGACGAGCCCTAGCTCCAAGCAATGGCAAGAAGCCATGCAATCTGAATTAGACTCCATGTCTGAAAACCGAGTATGGGATTTGGTCGATTTGCCAGATGGCTACCAAGCCATTGGAAGCAAATGGGTTTTCAAACTGAAAAAGGACAAGGATGGGAAACTTGAAGTTTTCAAAGCTAGATTGGTTGCAAAAGGTTACAGGCAAGTCCACGGTGTGGATTACGATGAAACCTTTTCACCAGTTGCAATGCTAAAGTCTATTCGGATAATGTTAGCAATCGCTGCATATTACGATTACGAAATATGGCAGATGGATGTCAAAACTGCTTTCTTAAACGGCGTTTTAACAGAAACTGTGTTTATGACACAGCCTGAAGGTTTTTAGGATCCAAAGAATGCTAAAAAGGTATGCAAGCTAAAGAAGTCAATCTACGGATTGAAGCAGGCATCCAGGAGCTGGAATATACGTTTTGATGAAGCAGTCAGTGACTTTGGTTTCATCAAGAACGCATACGAATCTTGTGTATACAAGAAGGTCAGTGGGAGCAAAATTGCTTTCCTAGTATTATATGTCGACGACATATTACTTATCGGAAATGACATTCCTATGTTGAACTCTGTCAAGATTTGGCTTGGGAAATGTTTTTCGATAAAAGATCTAGGAGAAGCACAGTACATATTGGGCATCAAGATTTACAGAGATAGATCTAAAAGGATGATTGGACTTAGTCAAAGCACTTATATCAATAAGGTGCTTGATAGGTTCAAGATGGCAGACTCCAAGCGAGGCTACCTACCCATGTCTCATGGAATAACTCTAAGCAAGACACAGTGCCCAAAAACACTTGATGAGCGTAGACGAATGAATGGGATTCCATATGCATCATTGATTGGTTCAATAATGTATGCTATGATATATACACGCCCGGATGTTGCGTACGCACTCAGTGCTACGAGCAGATACCAGTCAGACCCAGGAGAGGCGCATTGGACTCCTGCCAAGAATATTCTGAAGTACCTGAAAAGGCACAAAGATGACTTCCTGGTCTATGGTGGAGATGATGAATTAATTGTTAAAGGCTATACGGACGCAAGTTTCCAAACCGACAAAGATGATTTCAGATCACAGTCTGGGTTTGTCTTCTGCCTCAACGGAGGTGCAGTAAGCTGGAAAAGTGCTAAGCAAAGCACCATTGCGGATTCTACAACTGAAGCGGAGTACATTGCTGCACATGAAGCAGCAAAGGAAGCTATATGGCTAAGGAAGTTCATAGGTGAACTTGGTGTAGTCCCCTCCATTAAAGGACCAATAGCCCTGTATTGTGATAATAACGGAGCTATTGCACAGGCAAAGGAGCCTAGACACCACCAGAGAGTCAAGCATGTACTTCGTAGATTTCACCTTCTACGAGAGTTCGTTGAAAGAAAAGAAGTCGAGATAAACAAGATTGGAACTGATGACAACATATCAGATCCATTGACTAAACCTCTGCCGCAGGCGAAGCACAACTCGCACACTGCAGCTATGGGAATCAAGCATATTGGAGAATGGCTTTGATATCCCTGTTTAATGTTTTAAAGTTTTAGAGTTTAAATCTTTGTAAAACATTATTGGTTAATCATTCACAATAAATGAAAAGAATTTATTTTTCCATTTAATTTGTGGTTTATTAAATGATGAGTCCCTCCAATTTGACGATATATTCAAGATAGACTGTCAGGACCAGTCCTGTGACTAAGAAATGTCTATCAAGTGAACTTGAATGTCAAAGGTTGAAAATGGTCCCTAGTCGGAGTTTTCTATAAAATTGGACGCATAGAAAACGTTAGACGATTAGAATGCAAGATGACTAGTAGTTCTGTTTCTTGAACTATGTGGACATGGCAATGTCATAATCATTTGCATAGATACTTACTTTGGGAAGACTAGTATCGGACAAGACCTATGAAACTTTACTGTAAGAGATGAAAATCTGTCATAAGTAAATTTCATTAGAATTATTAGACACTAAATCCTTAATACCTGAGTGATTTGAGATTACTTGTTTGAGAACTGGTTGCTTTGACGTTGACCAACCGTCGCACCGTAAAAGGAGGCTATAAAGGCAACGCTCAGGTAATCACCTATCAAACGAAGTCTAATCTCAAGATCGCAAGATTGGGATTGTCCTTCCATAAATCGGGATGAGATGCTTAAAAGTTGTACAAGGCCACTCGGAGAGCTAGAAACTGTGAAATGCATGGCCGTGCTCGGATGAATCATAGGCTATGATTATCTGTTTATTTGATCAGTTGAACTCTGAAACCGAGGAACACCTCTGGACATAATAAGGATGACAACTCTTACCTTATGTTCAAGAGCAAGCATCGAGCGACAAAGGAATTAGGAAATGCACACTTGTCCCTAAGGACAAGTGGGAGACTGAAGGAAATAATGCCCTTGGTCCAAGTATGCATTCTATGTTAAGTCTAATAAGTGCGGTTCAGTATTAATTAACAAGTTAATAATTCAGTGAGATTAAGTGAACTGAATGCCTAGCTAGAGGCCGCTTCAGTTCAAGTGGAATTAATGATATTAATCCACAGCTTACTCTTGACTGAACCGGTAGGGTCACACAAATAGTACGTAAACGGATCAAGTATTTAATGGCATTAAATACTCCCTCTATGGATATTCGGAATCGACGGATCTTGGTTTCAGTGGGAGCTGAGATCGTCACAGGCAAGAAATGAATGCTCCGGAAACGATGATATTGCCGGAAACGGAAATATGGATCGTATCGGAAATATAAATATTATCCAAGTCGTAGATGTTGCCGGAAACGGAAACATGGTACGTATCGGAAAATATTATCGGAAATGGAAATATTGCCGGAATCGGAAATATTGCCGGAAACGGAAATATTGTCAGAATCGGAAATATTATCGGAATCGGAAAATAATTCAGGAAACGGAAATATTAAATATTTGTTCGAAACGGAAATTAATTCCGGAATCGGAAATATTAAATATTGTTCGTATCGGAAATGAATTCCGGAATCGGGAAATTAATCGGAAGCGTATTGTACGAATTAGCATCGGACGAGGCCTGCCAGACGAAGGCCCAGCACGAAGCCGGGCCATCGCCCAGCAAGCCAGCGCGCCACAACGCACCAGCCAAGGCTGCGCCAGGCCCACCGCAAGGCAGGCCCAGCGCGCGCCAAGGCTGCGGCAGCGTGTGGGCCTCGCAGCAATGGGCTGCGAGCTCGCGGGCTGCTGTGCGTGCGTGTGTGTGTTTATGTTCTATACGAATCCTAAAGCTATCAGGTTTCGACATATGATTAAATTCCTAAACCTAAAAGGATGAATTAATTAAAATAACAATTCTATTAGGATTCTAGTTTAATTAATTCGTGTCCTAATAGGATTCCAGTTCCTTTTCCATACCTCTATAAATAGGTGCCTAGGGTCATAATTTATAGACACAATTAAAGTATTCAAGTATTCAAAGTGATTTTTGAGAGCAAAAATTCAGTCACATAATTGCCTACAATAGCCGAAAATTCTAAGTACCTTAAGGGCGATCCTAGTTGGTCAAACTTAAGGCGGATCCGGACGTGCTTTGGACTATCTACGGAGGGACGACACTTGGAGTCCTAAAGACTTGTTCTTGTTCGGTTCGGGCGCAGCTAGGGAGGGCACGCAACAAAGTGTATGCATCTAAACTATGCTAAATGATTATGTGTAAATAATATGCTTTCCTGGCTTTATGGTTTTTCCGCATGATTTATGAATTGTCATATGTATCATAACCTAACACCAAAGTCTAGTCAAATCGAGGAACGTTCGTTGAATAAAAGGAAAGCGAGTAAAGACAAGTGGTTAGTTCTTGAGAATCGTAATATAGCCAAAAATATATTGTAACGTGCCTAGATCTGTTTATTGCTTTAATCACCGTTATAAATTTGTCAAACCTAATTTGATTATTTATCATGCCTAATAAGATAATCTTTGGACAATACGGATTATTGTTAGGTACCTTAAATCAATTTAAATCATCCCTTGACGATTGTTAGTTAATATTTGTGCATTAAGAGCAACTCAGATTAGTAATGTAGTCTAAATGCATGTCTCGTCTTTGTTACATTGAACTAGTAAGGACCGCGTCATGGGCTAATATTGGGCACTCCCCGTATTAATAAATGTCATCTAATCCCTCAATCTCTACTCCACTGTATGTATGTTGAGCGATCTCCACACCAAGGATCACAAGGGAACCTAAGGCCGGTGTGATTAAATACATGTGCATGTGCCTCACAAGCTTTTACGCACGTATTACAATAACCGGATTTTGTCAGTTTTGTAAAACTGAATGACGACTCCATAAACTAGTAAAAAGAGGCTAATTTCCTACAATTAGTCCGATTTTACTTAATATTGCTTGCCACACATCCGCGAGGGAAGAAGTAAGGAAAGATCCTAAACCCGTCTTTTCCGACCCCCCTCACACATGGTTGTCATGGAAATGGAAGAGAGGAAATTAATAAAGGTTTAAAAATCCTCTAATTCCATGGTGCTTGATGCTCCCCGAAGTGATGGGTAGGGGGAGAGTGAAAAGAAAGAAGAAAGAGAAGAAATTAAAAATAGTTAAATAATTAGGATTATATTAGTTAATTAGTGGTTAATTATGGTTAATTAACGTATTTGGGTTAAAGAGTTAACGCCGTTAGATTTTCGTTAGTAGTAAGGGCGCATTTGGTGCTTTTTTGAAAAAATCGGTGTAATTATGTTGTTTTGAAAACACGAGAGGTATTTGGTGCGTTCTGCGAAATCTCGATGACATTTTATGAAAAAATCGTATACATCAAAACGTTATCTAGAGTTTGTTCACATACCCCACTCCTTACAGAGGCAAAAATACAGTCACTTATGACATTACTACGAAGCAAACATGCTTCCAAATATATATTATATTTATATAATCCATCACTTTTATCTCTCTCAATTCCACTCCACTCTTCAAAAAAAAAAGGACCGGACAGATGAATTACTTCATTTAGTGGTAAGAACATTTTTGTTTTCACTTGTGTAGCTACTCCGTATAAGCCTAGCTATAATCAGTACACTAAAAATTTAAAGTAAAGGTGCCGGGAAGATTTAAAACAGGGTTGAAAATAGAAGATGATTTTTCAATCAATGATACTCCGTATACAAAAAGAAAAACAACTTTTCTATGCATTGGGTTGGACCACACCACTATTTCGTGTAGAGATGGACACTTCTTAATTCTACTAATCATTTCCTCTACGACCTATACTAATATATTAAAAACATTATGAAAAATGTCTATGTGTCATGTAATACTATTCCTTTTATGCCATATCATCCACTCACCAAGTGTTTTGTCATGTCATGGACAAATACAAATCAATATAATGAGATTCGAACACAAGACCTCAAGTATAGATGATAACTCTCATTACCATCTTAACCAACCACAAATTGTGTTTTATTTCTTCATATTAATTTATAAATAAATGTTAACGTGAAATTTAAAACAACTATTATGTGACATTTTATTTTCTATGGACTATTTTGAAAATTAAAAAAATAATAATTAAAGCATTAAGACAACCATGAAGAAACATGATGTCGTAAGTCTCATAAGCATCAACTATATAAACTCCCCCGTATAGCTGCATATACATCTAATTTGGTGTTTATTAATTTGAAACACTTAGTTACACTAGAAAACAAATTATACAAATTGTAAGAAGATCTAATTGAAAAATCAATTGACATGATAAATGACGTAGTTTTGTCTTTGTAGTTGACGAATGAATGTTTTTCACATTATGAATACATATATGTATTTTGGTCAAACATTGAGCTTAAGAAAAATCTAAAATTTTAACTATTTAATGTAGCAAGCGGGGCATCGCTCGGGCCACACACTAGTTATCCTTGAATTTATGCCCTGTTCTTTTTTGAGTTAAACTGAATTGAATTGAATTTAATATTTTTGAATTGAATATTATCGAATTAGAATAAATAATTAAAACTTATTTCATCTGTTCTTTCTTAGACGACTAAGGTTGACTTTTGACACTATTTCTATAATATACTTCAACTAACAATTGTGATTTATAATTAAGAAAAAATATAATCATGTAGGTCTTGTTTTAATCGTCTCATTGGATAGATTTATATTTTCATAATTTTTACCATTGATAATAAAATAATAATTATTAAAATATTACATTGGGAAACGTGATAAATAATTTTATTAACTAAAAAATAACCGAGAAAGTAATAATTAATAATAAATACTCCTAATATAATAATAATAATTAATTAATTAAATAAATAAATAAATAATGATAAATTATAAATAATCACAGCAGGGAGATCACACCTCTGCTTGGCTTCGTGCGGTCCACATATCAGGTTTGGGACAGAAAATTAATGCTAAGGCTTACCGATGTGTGTTGTGTTATCGGTTGGGGATTCCTTTATTCTCTGTTACGGCGCCATGTTCTTCTTGCTCCAATCTTCGGTGATCATGCGGTGTCATGTGCTGGCATTGTGGGTATTAAACATCGGCATATTGTGGTTCGGGATACCCTTGTTGATGTTTGTTATCGGTCTGGGATTTTGGCGCGGAAAGAGGTTGATATTGGTCTATTTGGAGGGAACGATGGAGCTCTCCGACCTGCAGACGTGTTGCTCTACTTTTGGGATCGGGGTTGTGATGCGTGTGTTGACTTGACGGGATTTCCTCCTTTGACACAATCTGGGTTGTTTGGCTTTGTCCCGGGCCGGGTTGTGACTGATGCGGCTATTCGGAAGCGGGTCAAGTACGAAGCACGTTGTCGGGCAATTGGTTATGGCTTTCTTCCGTTCTCTTTCTCTTCCTTGGGGGAGCTGGATAAGGATGTTGTTGCGTTGCTGAAGCGGGTTCAGTAGTTCTCTAGGACTCAGGACATTGGGGCTCGTGATGCTGCTCATATCTTTCCCAGGATAGGATTTGCTATAGCCAGAGGAGTGGGGGTCCAGATTGTATCTCGACTTCCCACTAATTATTTGTAAAATGTTTGACTTTGTTAGCATTTGATAAATAATAATAATAATTATTATTATAATAATAATAATGATAATGATAATGATAATGATAATAATAATAATAATAATAATGATAATGATAATGATAATGATAATAATAATAATAATAATAATAGTAATAATAATAATAATAATTGCAAACGGGCACACTACAGGCCAAGATTTTGTCGAAGACAGGTATTGTCTCCTCTGACTCTTCTTTTCAACACGCTCTTGATGATTTCGGTGCTTTTTGCAACGTTGATGCTGTCTCTTTCGCCACTGGCCCTTTTGCCCCCCGGCTGATGAAATTTCTTGCAAAGTGTTATTTTGGTTTCATTGAGAAAAACATCGTTGCTAAGTACATGCTAAGCCCAAGACAGGTTGTTGTCCTCAGTTGTATTCGTGCCCCGCATGCACAAGATTTTCTGTTCACCATACCTATTGATGG
The DNA here is from genome assembly GCF_020520425.1 of Spinacia oleracea. NCBI lineage: Eukaryota > Viridiplantae > Streptophyta > Magnoliopsida > Caryophyllales > Amaranthaceae > Spinacia > Spinacia oleracea. Next base: position 133,867,324 of record NC_079489.1, on the reverse strand, counting down.
CTTGAGGCAGAGGATGAACCATCTTCAATTTCGCTATGTGTTGTGCTATAGGCTCACGGTACCTTTGTTCTCTGAAGGTAGTCTATGCCCGAGTTGCAATGCTCCTAGAATGGACCAATGGGGAGATCACGGTGTCCACTGTTCTAGTGAAGTGGGTGTGATGTTCAGGCATAATTTGGTGCACGGTGTTCTTGTTGATATTTGTTCCAAAGTTGGGATTGTTGTGCACAAGGAGGCTCCAATGGGTTTCCTCTCGGAGGGTGGGAAGGATCTTAGACCTGCTGACATTTTACTATTTAATTGGTTCCAGGATAAATATGCATGTTTGGATGTGATTGGCATCTCTCCCTTTGCTGGTTTGGGTGTGAAATCTTAGGCTCCCGGGGTGGCCTTGCACAATGATGTGGTGAAGAAAATGAAGAAGTATTCGTCCAAATGCGAGGATAACGGGTACAAGTTCATCCCATTTGTTTTTTCTACGTTCGGGAAACTGGATAAGGAGGCTTTGGGAACGCTTTCACGTATCAAATATCTCTCTCTTTTAGTCACTCTAACAATACTAAGAGTGGTGCATTTATATCTTTCATAGATAAAGTTTTTGCATTCAGAAGGGAGTGGGGGCTCAGCTTATTTCAGACTCCCATCTAACTTTATGTAATTGTTTACACTTTTATAATAATAATAATAATAATAATAATAATAATAAATTAAAAAATAAATAAAAAAACTAATAATAATAATAATAATAATAATAATAATAATCCCTCAGTTCTTGAATATTAGTCCCTTTTGTAATCTTTCCTTTCGGAATGTTGCCACTATTCACAATTGAATAGAATTTTCTAATTTCTTTCCAATTTGTATCTCAAAATATATTGTTGTGGGCAACGGCGGATCTTCGTTGGGGCGGGCAGGAGCCTGGACCCCCCTCAGATCCAGCCATAAAACAAATAATGTCAAACAAAATCAGTAATATAGGCCCAAAATAACTCACTGGCCCCCCTACAAATCGAGCCCAACATGCATTAGACTTTCTATTGTAGCATGTGACCCATTTCAGCAAATAAAGTTAGGAGCCTATTATCTTATATGGGCCCATCCTCACCCCCTTAACAAAGGAAAAGGATAACTATTTTGACAGAGTGAGTACTTTTATATTGAAAAGGACAAGTTTGATAACTGCTCAATATTTTTTTGGATGTATTCACTTTAAATAATGTAAATATTTTTTATCTCAACTTCATAATTTTTGTGAGGTGAGGTTTTAAGTATACACGAAATGAAAAGTAAATAACACTATAATGATTCTATTTTAAATTATACTCCCTCTGTCCAAGATTAGTTGTTACACTTTCCTTTTTCATCCGTCCCAGATTAGTTGTTACACTTCTAAATTAGGAATGACTTATTATATTGTCTCTCTCTTCCCACTAACTTTTTTTTGGTCCCCACACCCTCTCTCATTCAATTAAAAAATACCCCACTAACTCCTATCACATCTACTTTTTCAATAAAATAACAATTGATAACCAAACAAGTGCAAAGGTAAGTGTAACAACTAAAGGAGTCGTTGGTTTCTCTTACTCTCACTCTCTCTCTAAAATAAAACCCTAATCCTAAGTGTGCTTCCCTTGCCGCCGGCGACCTGAGTCCCGCCGTTCATCTCAGGTCGCCGGTGTGCACTTCTCTGAGATCTCGTCAGTAACTTCTTTTCCATAGTCGTTTGTTGGAAGAATCGGGTCGAAGTTTAGGTCTCTCGCCGGCCAATTTTTCCAAGGAGTAGGAAGTCTTCTTCTGCTTCTATTTCCTCGCCGTACGAATTAGTTGCGGCTAGTGTAGAAATTATCATCGCCAGCCGTGTTTGTTGAAAGGAGTTTCCCTTCAGATCTGCTCATCAATCTTGGCGCCTATTCCGGAGCTTCCCCAAACGCCGCCGGCGATAATTTCGCCGGTAAAGGTGAAGTTTAGGGTAAGGGTTTCTAATTCGGGTGTTGGGTGCACTAGTAGAAAAAACCCCTGTTGCAACCCCCTTATTGCAGCGTACATGTATTAATACGCTTCAACAACCAGTCGGTCAACGCGAGTCAAATCATTTAAAGAGTTGTTGCAGCGTACAATTTAAAAGCCCCTTGCAAAAAAGTTTATCGCAGCGTACATTTTAAAAGCCCCTTGCAATAACCCGTTTTTGTTGCAGCGTACACTTTAAAGCCCCCTGCAATAGCCCGGGTAAAATTGTTAGCTGCAATGTTGGTTGAGAACAAATTCCAAACAAATTAATCGAGAATCAAAACTTCAGTCCCCGCTCAACTCCCTTTCTTCTTCCCTTGCTTTCCCAGCTGCTTCGTCCCCTCCAAAAAAGAAAACCTTTCCCTGTCAAGACAAAAAAGCTTTCCATGCGTCGTCAATCGGTGGTTCTGGTTCCTCGTCGGTGGTTTTGGCCTCCTCGCCAGTCGCCGGTAGTTCTGGTCTCTTTTCTCGCCTCCTCTCCACCTGTTAGCTTGCTCGGCCGGTAGTTCCAAGAAAGAAGTAAGCTTGCTCGGCCGGTGGTTCTCCGTCAATCTCCTCCCCGCGGCAAGTAATTATCCTCCCTGTCCCCTCTTGATTTTTGTTTTACGAATTAGGGTTTGTTCAATTCTTTTAGAGTAGACAGTTTTCTATTGCCTCCGGGCTCCGGCTGGGTCCAAACTCCAGACTAAGTTGGGGCAGGATAGTAGATATGCAGTTTATTATTGCAGTTAGAATTACTTCCACGCACTTGATTATTGCAGTTAGAGTTGTTCGATTCTTTGTGAATAAAAAGAAAACTCTGTAATTGCAAAACTCATAAAACTCGATTCTTTGTGAATAATAACTAGGTCATTGAAGATCTTAATTGGATTTTCAGTTGGATGCTTTTGCCTTGTATCTGTTTTAATTGAAATGAACACAACGGTAATGTTGGCTTGTTATGAAATTGGAGTCCTATCGTTTGTTTAAAGTATTTTCTTAGTTCAAGTACTATGTTCTAGGGTTTGGCTTTCAAATTTTGTACTTTGTCAAGCTTTTCTAAAGTTTCTTTACTATAGTCAGTTTAAATGTAACGTAACTTGCTCAAGGTAAAAGAGAATGAGGATGGTTATTACTTGCTTTAACATAATTTGATATGTGTTGATTGTTGGCTGAATTTCTACTGACCTAATGCCTAAAAAATTTTTGTCTTCAAATTACAAGGTTGGTTGTAGGTATGCTCGTGAAGAGACGAGACATGATAATGGATCACTGCCGATTTAGGACTACAACATAGAGCTGGCGAATCAAAGAGGACAGAAGGTTAAATTGGAGTCTGAGTCTGAGCAAAGGTTTGTGCTTGCTTACTGCAAGTTTTACTTTTTACACTATCTGGGCTCCTGAATCTCTCCAGATTACTTTACTCAAAAAAAAAAAACATTAAAAGTATTAAAAAAAACAGTTTCATTCTCCAGATTTCTGATAATGCTGGGTTTTTGGTTGATTGATATTGTTCATTATTTGAGGGAAATTATATTCAAAATGCTGGAATATTCCCGTTTTTATTGGGTTCTCAGGAATTTCTCCCCTTTTTTTGCATATGTTTCTGGGATTTTTCATAGGTTGATTTGCTTTTGTTGAATTTTCTCTCTGGGATCTGAATTGGTTACCCAACAGTAATAAATAGTTTCTCTTGGATCTTCTGGTATTGTGGTTTGATTTGCTGATTCAAGATGTATCATTGTAATTGTTTCATGTTTGGCTGTAGTAGATGTTCGAAATCCCATCTGTTTGACATGATTGCACTAGCAAATTTTGGAACGAAATAGAATGGTCTCCAAATGTATATATTTGGAATTCCATTTATTGATACAATAATGGTTTGTTCCTTTCAAGGTTGGTTTTCCTGGGAAAATATTCATTCAATTGAGAAACAAACACTGTGTTCTTCTTCAATGGGAAGGTGGAAAATCGGACTCCAGATGTCTACAAGGAGATACAGACTTGGATCATGAAGAGGTTTCATGCCAATCCAAACACAAACATTGAACTGAAATATCTGTCGGAGCTGTCTATTGGGGATATAGATGCAAGGCAAGAAATTATGGAGTTTCTAGGTCATTGGGGTTTGATTAACTAACATCCTTTTCCTCAGAATGAGCCTAATGTTGATGCCGATCCAAATACAGATGCTGACAAGGCAGAGCAAACAGACTCTTTAATTGAAAAGTTGTATCAGTTAGAACATAAGCAATCCTCTGTACAATTAGTTCCAAGAGCCAACGTGTCAGCAGCGGCAGTGCCTTACATTCTCCGCAACCCTACATTCTTCGCACAGATAATAACAACATCAACAATGTCAGCAGCAGTGGAGCAAACTCCGCAACCCTACATTCTTCGCCTTCAACAATCCCTTGTCTCCTGCTCCAAGGTCCCCTCCCGCATTTCTTTCAAACTTCTAAAATTTATGATCAGATTTATGCAAATGATTGAATAAAACCCTTTTAACAATGTTTACTATGTACACTTTACTGAGTTTTTGTTGCAAGCAGTTGAAGCTGGTGATATTCGTCAATCGGAATAAGTAATTTTTGGGATTGTTGAGTTTCTCAGCTCAATTTCTGATGCTGCTGTTTCAGATTTTGATGATGAAGAAACCCAGATAATTACATACTGCAATCTACCTCCTATCTTTCAGTTGTTTATTATTCCCTAAAGAATTTTGAACACCTGGGATAAGTAAAGCAGCCGTTCAAGAAATATACTACAAAACATGAGATTGGGCCTTTGATGCAAATTTTTGTTAAGCAAATACTACAAATATACAAGCTAGAATTTGTGAAATTGTTTTCAATGTGAATCATCAGAAAGATTTAATAACTAAATGCAACTCTTGATAGTGGCCCAAATGACGGTGGAATTGGGAGCCCGATTGAGTTGAAGACTTGAAGTACATATATGATATATCTGCTTAGATTGTTAGTTCATTTTCTTGATTTTACTGTTAAATTATGCTTCATTGACATAATTGTCTACTTGTGATTGTATTTTGCAGATATACAGTTGGAAAACATGGGAATTCCAGGCAATTCTGCAAGGTAAATCAATGAAGATATGAACTGATTTTTGAACAACTTTAAAAATTGCTATGGTGTGACTTATACTGCGTGGATACTTCTGAATTTAATTCAATTGTTTGACATCTAGCACATATGGTTATTTATATTCTACCAGTCAGAACATTCCTCTGTCATCTATATGTTTTGTTTTTGTTTGTTTGTATGTTAAAGTAATATATTTAGGTTTGACATCTGCCATAAATGTTAGAGCACTATGCTTCAACTGTTTTTTTCACTTTATTCGGCTACTCTGCAGCAAAGAAGAACAAGGTGATGAGGCGACAAACCACCTTTGCTTTCCATCATGGATCACATCCATGGAGCAGAAACCGGTTTTTGATTTGGATGGTAATTTCACAGTTTCTTTCTGTGACAAATTATTTATTCTAGTCCACCCAGGAGGTAGAAACCCAGATTTTGATAAAACCCTTTTAACAATGTTTACTATGTATATAGTTAGAAGTGTTGGGCTTATGCATCATCTACGGAAACTACATTACGGGGTGGATTGAGTAGCCATGCCCCAGATGTTTCGGGTTAGGGCACCGTCTAGTGACAATAAATTTAACTGTGTGGCTTCTGATGGTTTCTAACAGGCTATTGTCGATGCCCTTTCATTTGAGTTGCCCAAAGTTATTGCCAAGTTTGCAGGAGTGTCCGAGAGGTGCCGTGGGATCGTTGAAACTATTATTGCTCATTTCTTGACAAAATGTAGCCCACGGGACATGATTTCAGTATTCTCCGAGGTAATAATATTCTGGCCATTGTCCTGATTCTTTCCATGTGTTGTTGACTAGTTTTACTATTTTCGAATTTGAGAATTTAGCACTGCACTTTTAATCCATTAATAAGCTTGAACAATCACCCATAGTTAATCTCTCATAAAATCATCATCGAGAATAAAAAGATTGAAAGAATGTTCAAATAGATAGGTTGTAGAGAAGTCATTACAATGGTTATAAAAATTGCAAATAAGCATCAACGGGATTAGAAAAAGGTGGGAAGGAAGACCGAGGAAGGGAGATGGAGGTGGCGTGAAGTATGAGGAGTGGACTAGTGGTGTTAGGTTTTTGTTTAAAAATAAAATGGAAATAATTGATGGAAAATAAAAAGGAGTGCATCCAGGTTAAAAAAAAAAAGGTGTATGTGATAAATTTTGAGAAAGTATACTTAACTCTCAGGTTCCTACCCGCTCTCTATTCGTATTTAGGTTTAGTTTATAAAATATTTTATGTAAGACAAGGGAATATAGAACGGTGGGGTATCCGACACGTTTCTTTTATTATAATTATGTAAAGCAATTTTCTCACTTAACTGTTTTATATTCTATATAGAGCGGTCATGTCACTTGAGCATTTCATATCTTATGCTTTCTATTCCCAATTTTGTAGTAGTGAGGGTTTAAAATCCTATTTTGGTTCATAAGTTGAGAGTTGGGAGCGAAAACGACTATTTTAGTCAAAATATGCCATATAACGATCAAACGAGACTAAAATAACATTTTCGTTCCCAACTTTGAACCAAAGAACCTAAGGATCCATTTCAAACTTATTACATGATTAATATGCTTAGTTTTAAGTTTTCAATACTCATTCCAATCTATTAATGCACATTCAAGGCACATTAGGTCGTTATAGGTCATATTTAGGCTAAAATGACATTTTCGCTCCCAACTTTGAACTAACAAACCTAAGAATCATTTCAAACTTACTACATGATTCATATGATTATTTTTAACTTTCCAAGACTCAAACCAATCTATTTATGCACATTTGAGACTTGTTTGGCCATTATAGGTAATATTTAGGCTAAAATGACATTTTCGCTCCTAACTTTGAACTAACAAACCTAAGGACTCACTTCCAACTTATTACATGATTAATATGATTAGTTTTAAGTTTCCAAGACTCAGTCCAATCAATTTATGCACATTTGAGACTTATTTGGTCGTTATAGGTCATATTTAGGCTAAAATGAGGCATTTTCGCTCTCAACTTTGAACTAACGAACCTAAGAACTCATTTGAAACTTACTACATGATTCATATGATTAGTTTTAACTTTCCAAGACTCAATCCAATCTATTTATGCACATTTGAGACTTGTTTGGCCATTATAGGTCATATTTAGGCTAAAATGACATTTTCGCTTCGAACTTTGAACTAACGAACCTAAAAACTCATTTCAAACTTATTACATGATTCATATGATTAGTTTTAATTCCAAGACTCAATCCAATCTATTTATGCACATTTGAGACTTGTTTGGCCGTTATAGGTTATAATTATGCTAAAATGACATTTTCGCTCCCAACTTTGAACTAACGAACCTAAGGACTCACTTCCAACTTATTACATAATTAATATGATTAGTTTTAAGTTTCTAAGACTCAATCCGATCGATTTATGCACATTTGAGACTTGTTTGGTGGTTATAAGTCATATTTAGGCTAAATTAAGGCATTTTCGCTCCCAACTTTGAACTAAAGAACCTAAAGACTCATTTTAAAACCTTTTAACATGCTTAGTTTTAAGTTTCCAAGACTCCTTACAATCTATTTACGCACATTTAAGGCTCATTGGTTCGTTATAGGTCATATTTAGACTAAAATGACATTTTCGTTTCCAACTTTGAACTAAAGAACTTAAGGACTCAATTGAAACTTATTACATGATTAATATGATTAGTTTTAAAGTTTCAATACTCATTCCAATCTATTTATGCACATTTAAGTCTCATTGGGTCGTTATAGATGATATTTAGACTAAAATGACATTTAATCTAATGCTCCCATCAAATATTTGTTTTTGAAGGTATATACTCCGAGGAATGCGCCTTATGCTAGTGAGGAAATTGATGTGGTTCGTGAGAAATTGGCTAAATTTTTACCAGCAAGTATTTATTATTGGCCCGAGCGCGCTTGGTCGAGTTGTTTGATATTAAAATGTATGCGTACGTTGAAATTGGAACGTACAAATATTTAAATATAGTACATGCACTTTGGTTTTGGGGTATATTAAATATAAAAAACAACAGTTATTGTTTTTATATTTGTTATACAGGTTGCGATATTCTATTATTGTTGTGATAGGTTTCTATATTTGGTGCAAGGCACTCTAGGTATCCCTAAATAAAACTAAAATTTTCCCGCCAAAAGTGCTTTGTTGCAGCGTACATATATATGTGTACGCTGCAACAAGGGTGTAAAATTTGGCAAAATTTCAGACTTGTTGCAGCGTACAAATAGATGTACCTTGCAACAGGTTGGGTCTTTTACAGCGTACATGAATTTGTACGCTGCAACAAGTCAAGATTTTGGCCAAATTTTTGACACTTGTTGCAGCGTACATGCATATGTACGCTGCAAAAAAGTACATTTTGCAGCGAACATTGTACGCTGCAACAAGTCCAGACTTGTTGCAGGCCCCCAGTTGCAGCATACGATGTACGTGAAGGAAATAATGCCCTTGGTCCAAGTATGCATTCTATGTTAAGTCTAATAAATGCGGTTCAGTATTAATTAACAAGTTAATAATTCAGTGAGATCAAGTGAGCTGAATGCCTAGCTAGAGGCCGCTTCAGTTCAAGTGGAATTAATAATATTAATCCACAGCTTACTCTTGACTGAACCCGTAGGGTCACACAAATAGTACGTAAACGGATCAAGTATTTAATGGCATTAGATACTCCATCTATGGATATTCGGAATCGACGGATCTTGGTTTCAGTGGGAGCTGAGATCGTCACAGGCAAGAAATGAATACTCCTGAAACGATGATATTGCCGGAAACGGAAATATGGATCGTATCGGAAATATAAATATAATCCAAGTCGTAGATGTTGCCGGAAACGGAAACATGGTACGTATCGGAAAATATTATCGGAAATGGAAATATTACCAGAATCGGAAATATTGCCGGAAACGGAAATATTGTCAGAATCGGAAATATTATCGGAATCGGAAAATAATTCCGGAAACGGAAATATTAAATATTTGTTCGAAACGGAAATTGATTCCGGAATCGGAAATATTAAAAATTGTTCGTATCGGAAATGAATCCCGGAACCGGGAATTTAATCGGACGCGTATCGTACGAATTAGCATCGGACGAGGCCTGCCGGACGAAGGCCCAGCACGAAGTCGGGCCATCGCCCAGCAAGCCAAACGCGCGCCCAGCCAAGGCAGCGCCCAGGCCCACCGCAAGGCAGGCCCAGCGCGCGCCTAAGGCCATGGGCCTCGCTGCGTGGGCTGCTGCTCGCACGTACGCATGGGCGGCCCTCGTGGCTGCCGTGTGTGTGTGAGTTTGTGTTCATGCACGATTCCTAAAACTATTAGAATTAGTATATGATTAAATTCCTATTCCTAAAAGGATAAATTAATTAATTAGAGTTCTTATAGGATTCTAAGTTTAATTAATTCGTATCCTACTAGGATTCCAATTCCCTTTCCATAACTCTATAAATACGTGCTTAGGGTCACATATTTTCAGAGATTAATTCAAGTATTCAAAGTGAGTTTTAAGAGAAAAATTCAGCCACATTCCTTGCTCAATAGTGCCGAAAATTCTAGTACCTTAAGGGCGATTCTAGTTGGTCAATCTTAAGGCGGATCCGGACGTGCTGTGGACTATCTACGCAGGGACGACACTTGGAGTCCTAAAGACTTGTTCTTGTTCGGTTCGGGCGCAGCTAGGGAAGGCACGCAACAAAGAGTATGCATCTAAATTATGCTATATGATTATGTGTAAATAATATGTATTCCTGGCTTAATGGTTGTTTCCGCATGATTTATGTATTGTCATATGTATCATAACCTAACAGTGGTATCACGAGCCCCTTATTATTTTCATAATCTAAATTGCATGAACATGGTTAAATATTACAAATTTGCATGAATTAAAAGGGGTGATTAATTTTCGTAATTGTTAATTAATTGCAAATTGCGTTTATTTAATTATACGTACGCAGTTTTTCGGCAGTTTATTCGTTACTCATCCAAATCGAGTAATTTTTGTGTCAATTCCGCATGTAAAAGGTATTCTAAAATTTTGACAAAAATAGTGTTTTTCTGCCGAACCCAGAATTCTCAAATTCGAAGCCTAACTATGACTTTTCGAAGGTTTTAGTTTTTCGAATGCAAAATTTCGTAAATTTAAGATGTTAAATTAAATATTTGCGATTCTTGTTGATAAATCTTGAATTTTTGATTGACCTACTGTATATGTTTAACAAGTTTGAATGCCTAGCCTTGTTAATTATGCAATCTAATTTGTAATTATGATTAATTTGTTGAAAATTAGAATAATTTAGAATTAATTTGATTTTCATAATTAATTATAATTTAATTAGAAACCTATGATTAAAAACCACCATAAAAATTGTAAATTTATGATAAATTTTAAATTTTTATGACCTAGACTTGAATCCAAGACAATCGGAAATCAATTGAATAATAAATTTTCGATTTTTCGCCCTAAAATTATGAAATTAATATTATTTATTGATTTGTCATTAATTTTAAATATAAATTTTAAAATTTTATGCGATTCTTTCATATAACTTGCACGCACAAAGCAATGGACGCTTCGTGTTACCCTTAAGGGGTGTTGTATAGTGCGGGCATGCGACGACGAGCAAGGGAGCTCGTCGCCCGTGCGGCACGAATGCAATGAGCAAGGCATGGTGCACGAGCACAAGGCAGCAGCCCTGCCTTGTGTCGTGGGCCACGAGCTATGGACGAATGGGCATGGGCGAAAGGCGAGCCATGGCAGTCGCGTGTGGGCAGCAAGCGAGCTGCGCCACGACGCGCACTGCCTCGCCCAAGAGCGCGCAGCCTCGCGCGCAGCGAGCGCAAGCTCGCGTGCCACGAGCGCTGCGCCCAGCGTTGATCGCGCGCACAGCGAGCGATGTCGTGCGCACAGCGAGCAATGGCTCGCGCGCACAGCGAGCGATGTCGCGCGCACAGCGAGCAATGGCTCGCGCGCACAGCGAGCGATGTCGCGCGCACAGCGAGCAATGGCTCGCGCGCACAGCGAGCGATGGAGCGCGCGCAGCGAGCACCAAAGCGTGCGATGGCTTGCGATGGTAGATGCAGCAGCTATGCGAGGAGCGCATGGGCTGCGCGCACATGGCCAGCGATGGCTGTGTGCGTGCGGCCCATGGGCGTGCGATGCGTAGGGTGTCTGCGTTACGATTAGATCGTTTTGAATGTTTAATTTGAAATTTTTCAGTTTACGTAATTTTAATTAATTTTAAAATTAATAATTTAAATTATTTTCTAGGATTTTAATTTTGAATATTGTAATTATAATAACTTTTATTTATTCTAATTATTTTACTAAAATTAAAATCATGAATTAATTTAAATACGACTGAAATTAAATTAAACTTTTGGATTCAATTATAAATTTATATGAGCTTTAAATTTTAATTAAATTTGTATGTTTCCGGTTAGACTTGAAATACATTTTTATGTTTAAAATTAGTAAAGCATATGAATTTATTGGTTTGAGTGGGAGCCCTTTTAGTCATAAAACTCTTGATTAGGTCTACAAATCCTTAAGGTTAAAACAACTTGATTAGAATTAATAAGGACTGAATAATTGGTAGATTATTGGTGCCCTTGATTAATTGCTGCAAATGTTTACGTGATGCATAATGTGTTTTACTAACCAGCTATGTGGGCCATTCATGATAATGAATGGGTGAATGGTATATATTGTATATGTACTGTTTTGCAGGTTATGAAGTGACTAGTATGGCCCAAATAGGATAGAAAATATGGTCTGCGTACCATTAATTTGAATGTAATTGGTCTAAAGTACCAAAGTTATTTTTCAATTCAAATATGGTCTGCGTACCATCAAATAGTTGTAATTAGTTATAGCTTATCCTATTTGAAGAAAATGGTGCCTCCCACGGAGATTTTCAAGACGGACTTTGAAGTCAAAGCTTCAAGATGAAGTCGGGCCATACTAGATCACATTTATCTTATGCATGTTTTAAGTTATTTATTGCTTTTAAATATGTCTTAAAATGCATGAGATCAAAAGCTTGATTATGTTGCATGATTAAAGATTTTAGTTCACTTAAAATCTAACCAACATAGTAAGAGCCTTAAGTTCCAAACTTAAAAATTGAGTTAAAAGGTGCCATGCCAAAATATACACTTGCTTGGATATCCTTTACATCAATCTAGTAATAGTTTTCGCTCAGCGAGGTGTTACTTATTGGTCCTAAAGGGGCAAGGTACACAAATAATTGTGAGTACATGTTAGTTTTGGTGAAACTCAACGATATAAGTAAGGAGTCCTTTTATGTCGTGGCAAAATCGATAGGTTTACCTAATAAGTTCTTAGACGTACCTATCAACCAAGAATAGTTTCTAGACTATCAGCAAAAGGCTTTTGCTTACCTAAGATGTTTTAGGATTAAGTCGACAAACTGTGTTTAGTTCTTCAATGATTTTAGGATCTTGGAATCATTTTATTCACACCTGCCGGAACAATAAATTCGAATAAAATGCTAATAACTTGTTGAAATTGCATGATTGCTTTGATTTTCAAGTTATTATTCATGATAAATGTTTAGACTTTGCATGCTTCAATGTATGTTTTAATTATTGTTTATAATTAAATATCTTGCACTGCAATAAATCCTTTTAGAAAGGTAACAGTAAATTTCCTCGATTGGTAGTGAATCCAAGAACGATTCACGGAAATGAGAGAAAGTGAGAAATTTAAAATGTACGTTTCTTATAGCGACTTTTATGGTTGTTTTCGAGTATCAAAATCGAATGGCAAACCGATTGGTGCTTGTGAATTCAAAATACAATGTAGTTTTGAGATCATAAAGCATTGAGTTTAAACGCTCAGCTTTACCAATGGTTAACAACCTAATATCTTTGTCCATTTAATTCTCGAATGAGTCTAGTCCCTAGCCATTTGAATAGATCGATGCTTAGAGAACTTTAGAAGCTTCTGGTAAGATCATCTAGTTAAAACAAAATATTCAACATAAATTAAATGGTAAGAACCTTGTTGGGGTGACATTGGACATGTCTAACAAAGTATAAAAGTCAACACTAAAGAATTCAATTCTTAAGACTATAAGAAAGGGTACAAGAAATAGGAAAACAAAGGAACAAATGAAAGGAATTTACGATTCCGTTTCTACCTATAAGTTTATGCTTAAAGAGAAGTGACCTAGCAATCAAACTTCCTTGGTATCATATACCGCTTGAGGTTCTTACTTCGGTAATAACTCAAACAATGGAAGCTAGGATACACTAATGACCTACAAGTGGGAAATGATGCATGGCAATGCTACATTAGTTGTAGGGTCATCTAGTTTGTTTTAAGTCCTTTCAAAGGCTGGAATTAATGGCTATTTTGTTCCATAATCAACATACCTAAATTTCTGTTTTCAAACACAGAAAGACTCACATTCAAGAAAAACAAAAACAATGTTTGTTTGTTTATTTGAATGAAATGGTCAATTACAGGTTGAGTCAATATGCTTGATTAAAACAAACAACTCTTTAAAGAACTTTACTAGGTTCAAATCAACCCCTTGATTTGAGTTCCACTAATCTTTGGCATTGTTGCTTAGACCATATCAACAAGTTAACATTCAAAAGCTCTATTTTTATGGACTTTTGAAAGTTCATTGATTTCTAGATCAATTTAAGACGACTAGTCTTACTTGTTGAAAGTAACAAAAGATATGAACTATTGTTAGAACGCCTAGACAGTAGAGTTCAAAGCTAAAGAAAGATTTTATGACTTTATTATTTCACATAGATTTGAGTGAATGTAGGTTTATTTACTCAAATGTGATATAAGTTGAATCTGTTTGGCTAGTTCAAAGATTCAGAAGTATAAATCCCACTTGGTAAGAAATCACAAAGATCTAGGTTAGATCATGTTGATGATTACTTAAATCAAGAATGATCATCAATGATTTGTTAGTAAAATTCACAATCTAGCTCCATAAGATATGGCATATCTAAATTGGAATGATCGAAGTCGATTAGTACTTGATTCGATCAATGATGGATCATAAAGACTTTTTCCTATAATTTCTAAAACAAAATGCTCAACTACCACCAAAATAAACCAAATTCGTCAAAGCTGTTGAAAAGTAATTTCAGAATAACTTTTCATAAAATGTATCTGAGAGTTGCAAAACTCAGTGGGAGCTTAGTGTTTGTCATTCGACAAACTAAGGCCCAAGTATAGATATATGTTTCATTGTGATTTATTCAAATGAGACACAAGGGTATTGTTTCTACCACGAATTTTTGAGAACATAATGTTTGTTTGCTCGAAATGATGTCCTTTTGGAGATTCGTTTCCAAAATGACAAGTGGGAGAAAATAGACCTCGAAAGTCTTCGAGGCGAACAACAAACATAAACGGACATTCCGGAGGCTTTTCGAAGTGCTTCAGAAAATCCGAACTTATTCTTTAAGGACTTTAGAAGTGGTTTTAAAGAATAGACATCTCTTAGAAGACTTTACAAGTGCTTCAAGGAGAACAGAATATTCAAAGGACTTTCAAGTGGCTATTGATATTCTATTGTTTGATGTTCTATACTCTAGTAGGCATAGAGTTCAAGTCACTGGAACTATGAGATTCTTCTATTAGATAGTGAAGAAACATGGAGTTCAGGTCACTGAAACTATGCAATTCTTCTATTAGATAGTAAAGAAACCTACAACTTGCAGTCAAACTAAAAGAAGTGACTTGTAAGAAAGCTATGACGAAACCCAGATTCCCTAAAATGGTTAGAGGCCATATATAGACTATATGTTTAATTGGTTAAAGGCCATAAAACATACTTAATGTTTTGATGACAAAATTGAAATTTTGTTGATTTGCAAGAATAGTTTCACACCCATTGGTTGCAAGTTTGTTTTAAGGATAAAAACCATCAAACATGGAATTGTGTTCACACACAAAGCTAGATTAGTTGCTAAAGGTTACAAGCAAATTCATGGCATGGATTGTGTTGAAACCTCATGCAAAATCGTAATGCTTAAGTCTATAATTCAAGCAATGATTGCATATTGGTACATATGGCAATTGGATGACAAAACGTATTCCTCAATCAAATGTTGGAATATAATATGTACATGGTATGTCATAGAATTTGTGGATCCAAATAAATGCTTGAAAAGGAAAGCTAGCTTATAAAATCTAAGTACAGATTTAAGCAAGCAATTGGGAATTGGAACTGTATTTTAAGTGAAGCTAATAAGCATTTTAGTTTCATAAAATATACATGATTCTTATAGATATATAAGAAGTTTAGTGGGAGTACTTAAAACTTAATTGGTCCTATGCGTATTACACACATATCTCTCTATTGTGAAATAACATTCAAATGCTAATGACTTAGATTTGAAATTATTCATCAAATGATGGACCATGGCGAAACTTAGTACATACTGGGTATTAAGATCTATTTACAAAGATCTTATGATATTAAGTAATGGCATTTACTAAATCAAACACGAAAGTCTCCATTGGAGATATTCGACCCAAGTGAATAAATCTAAGTAAAGGATGTTTGAACTATGTATAAGCATTTACTAAGTTAAACATCAAAGGATCTAAATAAGATTCTTAACCTATATTATATGTCAAAGAATTTAGCTGAATTTAGTATCTACTGAAACTAGATAAGCTAAAGTTACATGAATAGAATTCAATTGGGAATTATTCTGCAAAAGAATTTATCATGTATGATATAATATGAGGATCGCCAAAAACGTATCGTATGACTTTAGCCATGACGAACATATACCAATCTCTATTGATCTAAGTAAAGATCAACTAGATTGAGATCAAGAATACTTATGATACTTGAAAAGGTACATAGGAATAGTTCTTGATTCAAGGAAATAAAGATATGCTAAATATTGATGCTATACGCATAAACACTGGCAAAGGATCAAGCAAGACCCTTTGGAGTTAACCATTGATAAGGACGAGCTATAGAGCATCGTGTTTTGAAAATGGCAACATGGGTTGGAGACCATGAGTTGTTGCGTGGGAAATTAAAATAATAATTTCTATGTTCTAAGATATAGTTGGAGAGTCTTCCACATATCTATGAACTGCTTGGATAGGTAAATCCAAACAAAGCATCACTAGCAACCTATACAGTTGAAGTAAAAGTAATTATTGCCTAAGAAGCAATAAAACAGGGTTGTTTAAAGTTCTTCACTGAACTTGGGTAGATCACCTATCTTCTGGCTCGATGGTTCTTCATTGAAAAATGCGTAGAACCACTCTTGAAGCAAGAAAAACGTCTGCTAACTTGATGGTTCTTCATTGCAAAATGAGTAAAAC
The DNA here is from genome assembly GCF_020520425.1 of Spinacia oleracea. Taxonomy (NCBI): domain Eukaryota; kingdom Viridiplantae; phylum Streptophyta; class Magnoliopsida; order Caryophyllales; family Amaranthaceae; genus Spinacia; species Spinacia oleracea. The sequence continues at coordinate 133,850,863 of NC_079489.1, read as the reverse complement.
CACCATCGAAGTAAGAAAGACTATATCACATAATAAACAAACTCGAAAAGATCTTATCATCATATCTCAAAGAACATTCGATGAAAAGGATGTTAAGATTGGCAAAGCATGATAACTAAACCTATGCAACAAGTGAGAAGCAACACTCACGTTGTAGCACTGGAAATCAAGCATAGCTTTGAATTCCATGAAATGTTTTAAAGATGGGTTAGAGGCCCATGGTTGTAAAACATTGGGGTTGAACATTTATCATATATGAAATGTATTTTCATATTCCATTTAATCTTGGTTTAGTATTAAATGATGAGTCCCTTCAAATTTGACGAAATATTCAAGATAGACTGTGAGGACCAGTCCTGTGACTAAGAAATGTCTATCAAGTGAACTTGAATGTCAAAGGTTGAAAATGGTCCCTAGTCGGAGTTTTCTATAAAATTGGACGAATAGAAAACGTTAGACGACTAGAATGCAAGATGACTAGTAGTTCTGTTTCTTGAACTATGTGGACATGGCAATGTCATAATCATTTGCATAGATACTTACTTTGGGAAGACTAGTATCGGACAAGACCTATGAAATTTTACTGTAAGAGATGAAAATCTGTCATAAGTAAATTTCATTAAAATTATTAGACACTAAATCCTCAATACCTGAGTGATTTGAGATTACTTGTTTGAGAACTGGTTGCTTTGACGTTGACCAACCGTCGCACCGTAAAAGGAGGCTATAAAGGCAACGCTCAGGTAATCACCTATCAAACGAAGTCTAATCTCAAGATCGCAAGATTGGGATTGTCCTCCCATAAATCGGGATGAGATGCTTAAAAGTTGTACAAGGCCACTCGGAGAGCTAGAAACTGTGAAATGCATGGCCGTGCTCGGATGAATCATAGGCTATGATTATCTGTTTATTTGATCAGTTGAACTCTGAAACCGAGAAACACCTCTGGACATAATAAGGATGACAACTCTTACCTTATGTTCAAGAGCAAGCATCGAGCGACAAAGGAATTAGGAAATGCACACTTGTCCCTAAGGACAAGTGGGAGACTGAAGGAAATAATGCCCTTGGTCCAAGTATGCATTCTATGTTAAGTCTAATAAATGCGGTTCAGTATTAATTAACAAGTTAATAATTCAGTGAGATCAAGTGAGCTGAATGCCTAGCTAGAGGCCGCTTCAGTTCAAGTGAAATTAATAATATTAATCCACAGCTTACTCTTGACTGAACCCGTAGGGTCACACAAATAGTACGTAAACGGATCAAGTATTTAATGGCATTAGATACTCCATCTATGGATATTCGGAATCGACGGATCTTGGTTTCAGTGGGAGCTGAAATCGTCACAGGCAAGAAATGAATACTCCGGAAACGATGATATTGCCGGAAACGGAAATATGGATCGTATCGGAAATATAAATATTATCCAAGTCGTAGATGTTGCCGGAAACGGAAACATGGTACGTATCGGAAAATATTATCGGAAATGGAAATATTACCAGAATCGGAAATATTGCCGGAAACGGAAATATTGTCAGAATCGGAAATATTATCGGAATCGGAAAATAATTCCGGAAACGGAAATATTAAATATTTGTTCGAAACGGAAATTGATTCCGGAATCGGAAATATTAAAAATTGTTCGTATCGGAAATGAATCCCGGAACCAGGAATCTAATCGGAAGCGTATTGTACGAATTAGCATCGGACGAGGCCTGCCGGACGAAGGCCCAGCACGAAGTCGGGCCATCGCCCAGCAAGCCAAACGCGCGCCCAGCCAAGGCAGCGCCCAGGCCCACCGCAAGGCAGGCCCAGCGCGCGCCTAAGGCCATGGGCCTCGCTGCGTGGGCTGCTGCTCGCACGCACGCATGGGCGGCCCTCGTGGCTGCCGTGTGTGTGTGTGAGTTTGTGTTCATGCACGATTCCTAAAACTATTAGAATTAGTATATGATTAAATTCCTATTCCTAAAAGGATAAATTAATTAATTAGAGTTCTTATAGGATTCTAAGTTTAATTAATTCGTATCCTACTAGGATTCCAATTCCCTTTCCATAACTCTATAAATACGTGCCTAGGGTCACATATTTTCAGGGATTAATTCAAGTATTCAAAGTGAGTTTTAAGAGAAAAATTCAGCCACATTCCTTGCTCAATAGTGCCGAAAATTCTAGTACCTTAAGGGCGATTCTAGTTGGTCAATCTTAAGGAGGATCCGGACGTGCTGTGGACTATCTACGGAGGGACGACAGTTGGAGTCCTAAAGACTTGTTCTTGTTCGGTTCGGGCGCAGCTAGGGAAGGCACGCAACAAAGAGTATGCATCTAAATTATGCTATATGATTATGTGTAAATAATATGTATTCCTGGCTTAATGGTTGTTTCCGCATGATTTATGTATTGTCATATGTATCATAACCTAACAGTACGCTGCAACAGGGGTCTAAAAGCCCGCTGCAACAAGGGTTTTTTCTACTAGTGGTGCTAGATTAGAGGTTGTTTGTTCGGGTTCTGTTAGGCTTTCGGTCTCTTTTAATTCCAAAGCTATCCTCGTCACCGCCGTCTCGTTGTTTCGGGAATCACCGATCTTGACGGTAAAGGTAAAGATTAGGTTAGGGCTTCCTGTTTGGTTTTAATTTTGGCCGAAATTTGAAGGAGTTAGCATTCTTCTTTGGTGCTAAGGGTTGGTCGTGTGCTAGTAGTTTTCTCCTTGCGATGTTTGGTGTTGTTGTTTAGTATTAATTTCCTAATGCTTAGGCTTATTTGGTGTTTGTTTGTGGGTAGTGGTATTAGCTGTTATTAGGAGTCTCTTGTTTTTGTTGGTTTTTGTAGTTCCTTGTGGGTTTCCCAAAGTTGGTTTGTTATTGGTTGGCCTATGTGGGCCTGTTCAACTGCTAGGTGTAGTTTGTTTCAGTTGTGGGCTTGTCCAAGTCAAAAGAGGGTAGATGAAGGGTGTGAATGCTTAGGTAGTAAGCTTTTGCAGGTGATGAGATTTTTCGCTCGGGTGATGAGACCTTTGAAGATGGAAGATGAATGTGTGGAGATGCAGTTTGAAGCCTTTGATTTTGGTAATCGGAGGTTTCTGGTTACTTCTAGTTTTAGTTCTGCAATGATAAAAATCGTTGCGTTAAAAAACTCATATCCGAAGGAGGCTCCCCAACTGAAAGGGTTGGGGGTTCATAGCTCTCCAATCTTGGTCGGTTGCTCTAAATATGAGGAGCTTCCGCGCGTACCCTCTCGTGAGGGTACCGAGTCACTAAGAAAAGTGACTCTTGGTTTGATCTTGAGCCAAGAATCCCATTTATTTGTGACTATAGGTCATTGGGATTGCTCTGTAAGCAAGTTAAGTGACTTGCTTACCAGTTATCTCCTTTCACAATTTCCATCATCAAATTGGTCCCGTTTGTTTGTGTTAATCTTGTCCCGATGCTCCTCTACCAACCTCAAGTTGCAAGCTCCAATAATGAGTTCGTCAAACTACCAAGGTCCCTCCAAAAAGATCCTTACTGCAAATGTTAGATGTCTTCTAATCAAGCAGCTTGTAAGAGCATGTATTGCTCAAGTTAGTAATTGTTTGTTATTTATATTTCAATGTTGTATGACCGTTGCTATAGCCCATAATCTAACCAAAAAGTTAGAAAAGGGGAATAGCTTTGTTTAATTGATTATCTTTCTATGCTGTCAAAAAAAAAAAAAAGTGTAACAACTAATCTAGGACAAAGGGAGTAGTTGAAATACTTGTGTTTTCCTGCGTTCTACACTCATGCAATATATGCGGTCTTCATTCCACACCTTTATATGTTAATATATTTTATCGTAGATTAGTAAAAAAGTACAAAAATTTGATATTATTATAATACATATTGAAATAAATCTAACAGATTTCAAATGACATCTCCTATGTATCTTTTGTACAGCTCACAAAGTACGGTCAAACATTTTTACTTTAGCGATATCAATAGTAAACGAGTCGAACAAAAAAAACGGATGTAATATTGATTTGCATCGGCTTGAATTTTAAGAAGTAAAATTTCGTTTCGAATCGGCCCCCCTAAGAAAAATGGTCAAGATCCGCCACTGGTTGTGGGATCTTGTTTTGTTCTCAGTGCGTAGTTTAACAATATCAATTTTTATATTTTTTTAACGTACGTATTTGGAGATATTTACGTTTAAATATTGAGTTGAAATGGGTGAAAAAGTCAAAAGGGTACTAATATTTAAGAACGGAGGGAGTAATAATAATAACAATAATAATAATGTAATAATAATAATAATTAATATTATTATTATTATTATTATTATTATTATTATTATTATTATTATAAATCAAATGCCAACAAAGTCAAATAATTTACAAATAGTTAGTGGGAAGCCGAGATACAATCTGGGCCCCCACTCCTCTGGCTATAGCAAAGCCTATCCTGGTGAAAATATGAGCAGCAGCACGAGCCCCAATGTCCTGAGTCCTAGAAAACTTCTGGATCCGCTTCAGCAACTACAGCATCCTTATCCAGCTCCCCCAAAGAAGAGAAAGAGAACGGAAGAAAGCCATAACCAATGGCCCTACAACGTGCTTCGTACTTGGTCCGTTTCCAAAGAGTCGCATCAGCCACAACCCGGCCCGGGACAAATCCAGCCAACCCAGACTGTGTCAAAGGGGATGATCCCGTCAACTCAACACACACATCACAGCCACGATCCCAAGAGTAGAGCAACACGTCTGATGGTCGGAGTGCCCCATCGTTCCCTCCAGATAGACCAACATCAACCTCTTTCCGCGCCGAAATCCCAGAGCGATAATAAACGTCAACAAGGGTATTCCGAAACACATTATGCCGATGTTTAATACCCACGATGCCGGCACATGACACCGCATGATAGCCAAAGATGTCTCCCGCAAAGACCCTGGAACAAGCAGAACATGGCGCCGTAACAGAGAACAAAGGAACCCCCAACCGGTAACACAACACACATCGGTAAGCCTTAGCATTCATCGTCTGTCCCAAACCTGATATGGGGACCGCACGAAGCCAAGCAGAGGTGTGATCTCCCTGCTGCGATTTCCACAATGCCAATTGTCGAGAAGATAAAGAGAAGGTGGATTCTGCAGATGCAGTAACCTTTGTGAAGTATATATCTGCCTGTTTCTTCATGAGTTTAAGGGCAGCGACCTCACAGGGTTACTCAGGATGCCATACTCCACCGTTCTATTATATAGACTCAACGCATCCTCAAATGCTCGACTAGGACCAACAATACCAGCATGCCGTAGAAGCTGTGACTGCAAACCAGAACACTGCAAACGAGAAGCAAGAAAAGCATAATGACGAACATCACCTGCGGAATAGACACCAAGTCCGCCAAAAGAAAAAGGTAAGGTGGCAAGACGCCACTGCTAATCACCAAAGCCAGGCCCCGAAGCAGTAACAATACGCTTCAAGGAAGAACGAAGAGCCTCATCGAAAGAGCGCTGAGCCGCCTCAAATATACCAGGAGGACAAGTACGCAAAGCAAAGTAGAGTTTAGAAACTCCAGTACATGCCCTAAGTAACAACAACTCACACTGAGGATCATCAAGCTGAGCAACCTTATCCATAAGTCCAATGGTCTTGGTTACCCTCTGCATCACAAGCTCACCACTAAAAACTGAATCGGAACTAGCGGGACCCCCAAGCAACTTAACACCATGCAAAGGACGAGCAATATCAACGGGAAAGACCCCCACAAGCCTGCTACGAGGGTCCTCTGTAGGCCAGAAAACCTCAGTCTTCTCCACGTTAAGATGTAATCCGAGACAAGGCCCTTTCTCCATAATCAACTGCAGAACCTTCCTAACCACCAAGGTGTCACCAATAATAGTGCCGTCATCCAAATACCATGCCTGAAGACATAAATCAAAAGCATCTCTGATTTTACAAATCAGGGGTTGTAAAACCAAAGATAAAAGCAAGGGACCAAGGGGATCACCCTGCTGCACACCCTGAGACAACCATAAGGTATGCTCCCCATAATACAATCTGGCTGGAGTAGAGTAGCAGAAATCAACCCAGCGTGAAATGCCCGGGCAATGAAGACGAACTTCACGTAACATGGTCGTTCGATCAACTAAATTGAAGGCATTTTGAAAATCCACCAACAACATCGAAAGACCCACATCAGAACCCCGATCCTCAATCAACCGATTCACAACATGAAGAATTGCCTTACCACCCGCAGATACCCCGACACCGAATTGAAGACCATCAAAATAACTCCCAGAGACGGACCAATCATAACAGCACCAACCTTCGAAACCAGACGTCCCAAACAGTACCCACAGTAATAGGACGAATACCACCACCGGGCTTGACAAGAGGTGTGATAGGAGCACTAGGAATATACTGTCCCAATTCCATGGGACATTTTCCAGCAAAAAAGAGGTTAACAGTAATAGTAACACTATTATTATTATTATTATTATGGTTAACAGTAGTAGTAGTAGTAGTAATAACAATATTTATAATAATAGTAATAGTAACAGTAATAGTAATAGTAATAAGCTGAATTAAAATAAACTGAATTGATTGGAACTGAAAATTAATCTCTGAAACTGATATTAAACCAAAATTAAGCCCTGTTCTGTTCACCTTATTTCCACTTATTTCAGGAAAAATAAGTTCAGATAAGTTCAGTTAAGTTCAGATAAATTCAGATAAGATAAGTTCAGATAAGATAAGTTCAGGAAAAATAAGGGTTGACCAAGTACAATTTGATAAGTTCAGATAAGTTCAGATAAATAAGTGGAAATCAGGTAAATAGAACGCAACCTTAACAACGCCTTAGACGTCGGTAAATTCAATACTTCCTACGTTCTCTTTTAGTTACAATGTTTTTATTTTGGGTTGTTTCTTTTTAGTTGCAACTTTTCTATTTTTGGCACTCTTACTCACTTAAATTTGATAAACTACCCTCATCATATTCAACGACCCACCTATTTTTGATAAAGTTTAAGGTAAATTTTGTCAAAAGTTACCTTAAAAAATCATGTTTTGCAAAAAATTACCTCATAAAAAATGTTGTAATTAACTACCTTATAGAAAATTTATGTTGTAAGATACTACCTTTTCCCGAATTATGAACGTTGACTCAAAGTTTCTGGATTGATTTTGCCATATGCATCTTATATGCCATTTCATTAACTCTTTCTGGTACACTTAGTAAACGACAATACCCAGAATCTTGAATCAATGTTTTATAATCCAACCAAATGTTAGTATCTTACAACAATAAATTTTTATAAGATAGTTTATTACAATACTTTTTGATAAGGTAGTTTCTCACAAAAATTCAATTTTATAAGGTAATTTTTGACAAATTTGCGAACATAATTACAAAATAAGAACTTTACCGACCGACCATAGAGGTTGGTGATTGGTAAAATTTTAAAATGCAGTTGTTAATATTATATTAATAAATAAAAAATTAAATTAACCGGCAAACCGGTGATAACCGATACATTGGTTTCGATTCCATTTCACATCCAGACTTTGAATTTTAGGTTAAACAAAAATTTCAATCAAACACAAAATTAAAGAACTTTGATATAGAAAATTTAAAGTAGTTTATAACATAATTGTTCAAATAAACACATGAAAAAAATTCTTGAGAAAATCAATTTATTTGTAAATAAACAACATAAGTCAATAGAAATTCTTTATTTGTTATTGGACCCTTTTTTTTCCTACTACGAGTAATTCCCACCGCCTTCGTCATGAAGGAAATAATGCCCTTGGTCCAAGTATGCATTTAATATTAAGTCTAATAAATGCGGTTCAGTATTAATTAACAAGGTAATAATTCAGTGAGATCAAGTGAGCTGAATGCCTAGCTAGAGGCCGCTTCAGTTCAAGTGGAATTAATGATATTAATCCACAACTTACTCTTGACTGAACCCGTAGGGTCACACAAATAGTACGTAAACGGATCAAGTATTTAATGGCATTAAATACTACATCTATGGATATTCGGAACCGACGGATCTTGGTTTCAGTGGGAGCTGAGATCGTCAAAGGCAAGTAAATGAATACTCCGGAAACGATGATATTGCCGGAAACGGAAATATGGATCGTATCGGAAATATAAATATTATCCAAGTCGTAGATGTTGCCGGAAATGGAAACATGGTACGTATCGGAAAATATTATAGGAAATGGAAATATTACCGGAATCGGAAATATTATCGGAAACGGAAATATTGTCAGAATCGGAAATATTATCGGAATCGGAAAATAATTCCGGAAACGGAAATATTAAATATTTGTTGGAAAACGGAAATTAATTCCGGAATCGGAAATGTTAAATATTGTTCGTATCGGAAATGAATTCCGGATTCGGGAATTTAATCAGAAGCGCATCGGACGAGACTTGCTAGACGAAGGCCCAGCACGAAGCCAGGCCCACGCCCAGCAAGCCATGCGCACCAACACATGCTGCCAAAGCCTCGCCAGGCCCAGCGCAAGGCCAGGCCCTGCAAGGCATGGCGCGCGCGCGAGCTATGTAGGCTGCGAGCAAATGGGCTGCGAGCTGTGCAGCTCGCGTGGGCCGCGAGGCTTGCGCGGGCTGTGCGGTGCTCGTGCTCGTGTGCGGTTGTGTGCGATACGAATCCTAAAGCTATTGGAATTCGTTCTATGATTAAATCCTAATCCTAGTAGATAGAATTTATTTAATAGAGTCCTAAAGAGCGGGATTCTAATTAAACTAATTGGTATTCTAATAGGATTCTAAATCCTTTTCCATACTCTATAAATATGTGCCTAGGGTCACAAATTTACACATGAGATTTCAAGTATTCAAAGCTAGGATTTTTAAGCAGAAAAATCAGTCAAAACTCTTGCCTTATTTAGCCGAAAATAAAAGAACCTTAAGGGTGATTCTAGTTGGTCAAGCTTAAGGCGGATCCGGACGTGCTGTGGATTTTCTACGGAGGGACGACACTTGGAGTCCTAAAGACTTGTTCTTGTTCGGTACGGGTGCAGCTAGGGAGGGCACGCTACAAAGTGTATGCATCCTAGACTAATTATATGATTATGTGCAATTAATATGATTCCTGACATTAAGGTTTTTCCGCATGATTTATGTTGTTCATATGTATCATTACCTAGCAGTGGTATCACGAGCCTATTATTATTTGCATAATCTATAAATTGCTTAACATGGTTAAATTTTACAAATTTACAAAGAATTAAAAGGGGTGATTAATTTTCGTAATTGTTAATTAATTGCAAATTGCGTTTATTTAATTATATGTACGCAGTTTTTGGCAGTTTCTTCGTTACTCATCCAAATCGAGTGATTTTTATGTCAATTCCGCATGTAAAAGGCATTCTAAAATTTTGACAAAAGTCCTATTCTTCGGCCGAACCCAGAATTCCCAAATTCGAAGCCTAACTATGACTTTCCGGAGGTTTTAGTTTTTCGAACGCAAAAGATTTGTAATTTTAAGATGTTAAAATTGAATATTTGGGATTCTTGTTGTTAAATCTTGAATTTTTGATTGACCTACTGTATATGTTTAACAAATTGAATGCCTAAGCTTGTTAATTATACAACCTAATTTGTAATTGTAATTAATTTGTTTAAATTCGAATAATTTAGAATTTGATTTGATTTTCATAATTAATTGACGATTTAATTAGGTATCCATGATTAAAAACCACAATAAAAATTGTTAATTTGTGATAAATTTTAAATTTTTATGACCTAGATTTGAATCCATGTTAATCGGAAATTAATGGATTAATAAATTTTCGATTTTTCGCCCTAAAATCATGAAATTAATATGATTTATCAATTTGTCGTTAATTTTAAATTAAAAATTTTAAATTTTTATGAAAATCTCTCATGTATGTTGCACCCACAAAGCAATGGTGACTACGTGTTACCCTTAAGGGGTGTTGTATAGTGCAGGCACGCGACGACGAGCAAGGGAGCTCGTCGCCCGTGCGGTACGAATGCAGCGAGCAAGATAGCATGGCGCGCGCGCGAGGCATTGGTGCTGGCCGTGTGTGGTATGCGATGGGCGAGGGTGACGAGGCAAGGCACAAGAAACGAGCGAGACGCGTGTGGACATAGCATGGCTCGCCCAAGCAAAGCAGCAAGCAGACGCGACACAGCACAGGGCTACGCGCAGCGTGGCCAGCGATGGCTGCGTGTGCGTGTGGCGTGTGGCTGTGTGTGCCTTGTGCAGCGATCGATCAAGCGGGGCGTAGCAGCCTCGTGGCTTGATGGGGTTTGGGTTAGAGCTGGCAAAAGCTTACCCAACCCACTAACCCGACCCGAACCCAACCCGTTATTAAAGGGTTGGGTCAAGATTTTTCAACCCGTTTAGTTAAATAGGTCGACCCAACCCAACCCGTTTATTAAATGGGTTGGGTCAGGTTGAAAATTTCAACCCGAAGACAACCCGCCTAACCCGTTTAATTATTGGGTCATAGGTTAACCCGCCAACCCGGCCAATCCGCCAACCCGTTTAAAAGTTTAAAGAAAAATTACTGGATATCCTAAATCATTTTGGGCTTTATGGTTTGGGCTTCTCTTCTTCTCTACTCATATATAAAGAAAAACCCTAAAAATCTCTCACAAATTCACTCTCACGGTCTCCCCTCTCTCAGTCTCTCCTCTCTAACTCTCGCACTCACTCATTCTCTCACTATGACTTAAACCCACCACGCCGCCGCTTGTTGGTTTCCACTCACCCACCACGCCCCTCGTCGGTCTCCGGCTCTCCGCTCACCGCGCCGCTCTCTCACTCACTCAGTCACTCTAATTCAAGTGAGTAATTTTCGTAATTTTTTGTATGTTGAACCATTCGTAATTTTGAGTAATAAGCATGGGTCTTGCTGTTTTCTTGTAAAATGTAGGATTACCATGCTAAATATCAAATATGGCTTTGTTTTAGTAACATTAAGAAGTTTGTGCTTTTTGTAAGTTGGATTTGTACTAGATTTGGTCTTTGTAGGAAACTTCAATATGAAATTAGTAGTTCATGGTAGTTTACCGGTTAATTTTTATATATGTGAGCTAGTGGAATGTTGATTTTATTATGTTACTGATTTATTGCCAATTTAAATTGAAGTGCAGTACATTGTTGAAGGTGGAAGATCAAGTTGATGTGCTTTGTGACTGTGGATACTCAACCCTCACCCTGCTTCACCAGGAACTCCAACAAGTTTGATGCTTAGATAGGGCTAGCGTATTATAAACTAGCATTGAACAATTACATATATGAGTTTGTATTTGAATTTTAGTTTTATGTCAAGAATTTCGGATTTGGTAATGTAGTAAGCCTTAATTTCGGATTTGGTGACTTATTAAGACTTAATGACTTGTAACAATGCATTCATTAATTGCAAATATTGCCAATTCGATTCACATTTTTTATTTAACAGATTACAGTGCATGTTGTTTACAAAGAAAAATAAATAAATGGGTCAGCGGGTTGAAATCAGGTTGACCCGTTTAATTTCAGGTTGGGTTGGGTTGAAATTTTCAACCCGTTTAACTAAACAGGTTGGGTTCAGGTCGGGGAATTTTCAACCCGTTTATAAATAGGTCGACCTGATTTCGACCCAACCCGACCCATTGCCAGCTCTAGTTTGGGTGCAAGCCCAAGTGCCTCGTCTGCGAATGGGTGAATGGTATATATTGTATATGTACTGTTTTGCAGGTTATGAAGTGACTAGTATGGCCCAAATAGGATAGAAAATATGGTCTGCGTACCATTAATTTGAATGTAATTGGTCTAATGCACCAAAGTTTGTTTTTCAATTCAAATATGGTCTGCGTACCATCAAATAGTTGTAATTAGTTTAATTATAGCTTATCCTATTTGAAGAAAATGGCGCCTCCCATGGTGAAATTCAAGACGGAGTTTCCAATCCATTTTCAAGACGGACTTTGAAGTTGAAGCTTCAAGATGAAGTCGGGCCATACTAGATCACATTTATCTTATGCATGCTTTAAGTTATTTATTGCTTTAAATATGTCTTAATTATGCATGAGATTATGGCTTGATTATGTTGCATGATTAAGGATTTTAGTTCACTTAAAATCTAACCAACATAGTAAGTGAAGGAAATAATGCCCTTGGTCCAAGTATGCATTCTATGTTAAGTCTAATAAATGCGGTTCAGTATTAATTAACAAGTTAATAATTCAGTGAGATCAAGTGAGCTGAATGCCTAGCTAGAGGCCGCTTCAGTTCAAGTGGAATTAATGATATTAATCCACAGCTTACTCTTGACTGAACCCGTAGGGTCACACAAATAGTACGTAAACGGATCAAGTATTTAATGGCATTAAATACTCTATCTATGGATATTCGGAATCGACGGATCTTGGTTTCAGTGGGAGCTGGGATCGTCACAAGCAAGAAATGAATACTGCGGAAACGATGATATTGCCGGAAACGGAAATATGGATCGTATCGGAAATATAAATATTATCCAAGTCGTAGATGTTGCCGGAAACGGAAACATGGTACGAATCGGAAAATATTATCGGAAATGGAAATATTGCCGGAATCGGAAATATTGCCGGAAACGGAAATATTGTCAGAATCGGAAATATTATCGGAATCGGAAAATAATTCCGGAAACGGAAATATTAAATATTTGTTCGAAACGGAAATTAATTCCGAAATCAGAAATATTAAATATTGTTCGTATCGGAAATGAATTCCGGAATCGGAAATTTAATCGGAAGCGTATCGTACGAATTACCATCGGACGAGGCCCGCTAGACGAAGGCCCAGCACGAAGCCAGGCCATCGCCCAGCGAGCCGCACGCAGCAACGCACGCCTCGACCAGGCCCAGCGCAAGGCCAGGCCCAGCCAAGGGCGCACGCGCACGCAGCACAACAACATGGGTTGTGCGCCTGTCGTGGGCCGCAAGGCCTGCGCGGGTGCACGGCTTGTACGATGCGTGTGCGGGAAATCCTAATCCTATTAGGATTTGTGCAAAGATTAAAATCCTAATCCTATTAGATTTGCTTTGTTATTTAGAGTCCTAATAAAGTTCTAATTAGCAAATCCACATCCTAGTAGGATTACAATTGCTTTTCCATACTCCTATAAATAAGTGCCTAGGGTCACAATTTATGGGTACGATTGAAGTATTCAAAGGGTAAGTTTTTGAAATATAAATCAGCCATACACTTGCAATAAGAGCCGAAAATCCTAAGCACCTTAAGGGCGATTCTAGTTGGTCTAACTTGAGGCGGATCCGGACGTACTGTGGACTATCTACGGAGGGACGACATTTGGAGTCCTAAAGACTTGTTCTTGTTCGGTTCGGGGGCAGCTAGGGAAGGCACGCTACAACATGTATGCATTTATTCTATGCTAAATCATTATGTGTAAATAATATGCTTTCCTGGCTTTATGGTTTTTCCGCATGATTTATGAATTGTCATATGTATCATAACCTAACAGTGGTATCACGAGCCTCTTATTATTTTCATAATCTAAATTGCATGAACATGGTTAAATATTACAAATTTGCAAGAATTAAAAGGGGTGATTAATATTCGTAATTGTTAATTAATTGCGAATTGCGTTTATTTAATTATATGTACGCAGTTTTTCGGCAGTTTCTTCGTTACTCATCCAAATCGAGTGATTTTTGTGTCAATTCCGCATGTAAAAGGCATTCTAAAATTTTGACAAAATAAATATTTTTCGGCCGAACCCAGAATTCTCAAATTCGAAGCCTAACTAGGACTTTTCGGAGGTTTTAGTTTTTCGAATGCAAAATTTCGTAAATTTAAGATGTTAAATTAAATATTTGCGATTCTTGTTGATAAATCTTGAACTTTTGATTGACCTACTGTATATGTTTAACAAGTTTGAATGCCTAGCCTTGTTAATTATGCAATCTAATTTGTAATTACGATTAATTTGTTGAAAATTGGAATAATTTAGAATTAATTTGATTTTCATAATTAGTTATAATTTAATTAGATACCTATGATTAAAAACCACCATAAAAATTGTAAATTTATGTTAAATTTTAAATTTTTATGACCTAGACTTGAATCCATGTTAATCGGAAATCAATTAAATAATAAATTTTCGATTTTTCGCCCTAAAATTATGAAATTAATATAATTATTAATTTGTCATTAATTTTGAAAATAAATTTTTTATTTTTATGCGATTCGCTCATATAACTTGCACGCACAAAGCAATGGACGCTACGTGTGACCCTTAAGGGGTGTTGTATAGTGCGGGCATGCGACGACGAGCAAGGGAGCTCGTCTCCCATGCGGTACGAATGCAGCGAGCAAGAGCATGGTGCACGAGCACAAGGCAGCAGCCCTGCATTGTGTCGTGGGCTGTGAGCAATGGGCGCATGGGCAAGGGCGAGAGCAAGGCAAGAGCAGGCGCGTGTGGGCAGCAAGCGAGCTGCGCCACAGCGTGCACTGCCTCGCGCAAGCGTGCGGAGCCTCGCGCGCAGCGAGCGCAAGTGTGCGTGCGACGAGCGCTGCGCCCAGTGATGGCGTGCAGCGTGCTTGTTGCGACGTGCGACGAGAGCTGCGCCCAGCGATGGCGAGCAGCGTGCTTGTTGCGACGTGCGACGAGCGCTGCGCCCAGCGATGGTCAGCAGCGTGCTTGTTGCGACGAGTGCTGGCGCGCGCCTTGCGATGGGGAGCAGCAGCGATGCGATGCAGCGCATGGGCTGCGCGCACATGGCCAGCGATGGCTGTGTGCGTGTGGCCCATGGGCGTGCGTTGCGTGGGGTTGTTGCATTGCGATTAGATCGTTTTGAAATTTTCAGTTTTCGTAATTTTAATTAATTTTAAAATTAATAATTTAAATTGTTTTCTTGGATTTTAATTTTGAATATTATAATTATAATAAATTTTATTTATTCTAATTATTTTCCTAAAATTAAAATCATGAATTAATTTAAATACGACTGAAAAATAAATTAAATAAGCGGATTCAATTATAAATTTATATGAGCTTTAAATTTTAATTAAATTTATATGTTTCCGGTTAGACTAGAAATACATTTTTATGTTTAAAATTAGTAAAGCATATGAATTTATTGGTTTAAGTGGGAGCCCTTTTTAGTCATAAACTCTTGATTAGGTCTACAAATCCTTAAGGTCAAAACAACTTGATTTGAATTAATAAGGACTGAATAATTTGTAGATTATTGGTGCCCTTGATTAATTGCTGCAAATGTTTATGTGATGCATAATGTGTTTTACTAACCAGCTATGTGGGCCATTCATGATAATGAATGGGTGAATGGTATATATTGTACATGTACTGTTTTGCAGGTTATGAAGTGACTAGTATGGCCCAAATAGGATAGAAAATATGGTCTGCGTACCATTAATTTGAATGTAATTGGTCTAGAGTACCAAAGTTGTTTTTCAATTCAAATATGGTCTGCGTACCATTAATTTGAATGTTGCATGATTAAGGATTTTAGTTCACTTAAAATCTAACCAACATAGTAAGAGCCTTAAGTGCCAAACTTAAAAATTGAGTTAAAAGGTGCCATGCCAAAATATACACTTGCTTGGATATCCTTTACATCAATCTAGTAATAGTTTTCGCTCAGCGAGGTGTTACTTATTGGTCCTAAAGGGGCAAGGTACACAAATAATTGTGAGTACATGTTAGTTTTGGTGAAACTCAACGATATAAGTAAGGAGTCCTTTTATGTCGTGGCAAAATCGATAGGTTTACCTAATAAGTTCTTAGACGTACCTATCAACCAAGAATAGTTTCTAGACTATTAGCAAAAGGCTTTTGCTTACCTAAGATGTTTTAGGATTAAGTCGACAAACTGTGCTTAATTCTTCAATGATTTTAGGATCTTGGAATCATTTTATTCACACCTGCCGGAACACATAACTTGAATAAAATGCTTAATGAACATTGAATTATGCATGTATGCTAGAATTTAAGTTTATTAAGAGAAACTGTGAATGGTTATTTATTTGTTTATTCTTTTCAATTGTAGTTTTAACTATGGCAAACAACAATCAGAACATCATCATAGGTTCTGAGCTTATGGTCAAGGTGAACCTAGCAAATTTTCTTGAATGGGAAGCTAAGCTAGTTGAAATAGTCAGACTCAATGGACTTGAGTATGTACTATTACATCCCATGCCAAGCTACTATGCCAGAGACATGACCCCTGAGAGATTTTTCGCCTGGGATGCGGATCTCAAAAAGGTTATGAGTCTCATGCTGAACAATATCCCTGATGATTGGGCTAGAAGGTTTGTAGTCTATGAACCTTTTACGCTCATCAAGAATATGAGGGATATCTGTCGTGGAAGCACGGAGGACAGGGACCTGAACGTCCATGAGTTGATTGAATCAATGTCTGGTCTAAAGGTTAGTTCTCCCAACAGGTTTTATAGGATGGAAGTCCAAGAAACACATGTTCAGCTCCTTCGCACTAAACAGAGGGTAGGCGTCCCACTGAGGTTCCATGTGGATCTTATGCGTTCATACTTTGATCGCCTAAATCTACTAGGAACACCAATAAGCGAAAGGATGGCAGTCTCTATCTTGCTCAATTCACTACACAGTGGGTTTGGTCGCTTCAAGCAACTATACCTAAGTGAACCAAGAGAAGAAACAGTTGCAGAATTTGTTCACCTTGTCAGAAAGGCTGAGATAATACTGGACTGTGAAGCCAAAGATTTACTCAAGGCTAGAAGGAGACCGTTCAAGAAAAGTGGAAAGTCCAAGGGCAATGCTAAATCAAAGCAGGACAAGTCCACATCAAGCTGTCTTTATTGTGATGGAATAGGCCATTACAAAAGAGAATGTCCAAAGCTAAAGGAAGATCAGAAGAACGGAACAGTCGTTCCATCTTCAGGTATTTTCGTTATAGACTGTATACTTGCTAATTCAACTTCTTGGGTATTAGATACAGGTTGTGGCTCACACTTATGTTCCAATCCACAGGGACTAAGAAGAAGTAGAAAGTTAAGCAAGGGTGAAGTCGACCTACGAGTGGGAAATGGAGCACAGATTGCTGCATTAGCTGTAGGAACTTATTATTTGTCGTTGCCCTCCGGGCTAGTTTTGGAACTGGAAGAATGTTTCCATGTTCCAAGTCTTACTAAAAACATCATTTTAGTTTCTTGCTTAGATGCTAAGGGATTTTCCTTTTTAATAAAAGACAATAGTTGTTCGTTTTATTTTAAAGAGATGTTTTATGGATCTGCTAGATTAGTCAATGGACTTTATTTATTAGATCACGACAAACAAGTTTATAACATAAATACCAAAAAGGCCAAAAAGGATGATTCAGATCTCACCTATCTGTGGCATTGTCGATTAGGCCATATAAACTTGAAACGCTTAGAAAGACTTCAAAGGGAAGGAATTCTAGAACTAGGGATGTCAATGGGGCGGGGCGGATGCGGATGTTGGTGCCTCCATCCCCATCCCCACCAAAAAATGTCATCCCCATCCCCGCCCCATCACCCATGGCGGGTACAAAATTCATCCCCATTCCCGCCCTATCGGGTACAACCTAAAATCCATCCCCGCCCCACCACCCGCCTGGGTATCCATCCCCGCCCCATCCCCGCATAGTTTTCCTTAATTATTTAGCAAACAACTAACATATATATTGAAAATAACATTATTAGTTTAGTACTTTACTAGTTTACACTTTAGTACTTTACTAGTTTACACTTTAGTCTTTTGGTCTTATTAAAATTGGGTCTCATTGAAATTGGGTAATTCACGTAGGAAAAGGCTGAAAGGTATTATACGGGTCTGGTTGGCGGGTTTTTAATGGGGTGGGCGGGGATCGGGGGGGGCGGGGCGGGCGGGGATGGGGCGGGTCCAACACAGAATCCACACCCGCCCCATCACCCATGGCGGGTACAATTTTTATACCCATCCCCGCCCCACACCCGCCAAACCTCCCCCCATCTCCGCCTACTTGGGGCGGATGCGGGGCGGGTCTCTTATAAAACCCGCCACACTGACATCCCTATCTAGAACCATTTGACTTAGAGGATTATGGTAAATGCGAATCATGTTTACTTGGCAAAATGACAAAGCAACCTTTCTCTAAAGTTGGAGAAAGAGCAAATGAACTATTGGGTTTAATCCATACAGATGTATGTGGACCAATGAGTACAAATGCTAGAGGTGGTTTCAGCTACTTTATCACTTTCACTGATGACTTCAGTAGATATGGTTATGTCTACCTAATGAAGCATAAGTCTGAATCCTTTGACAAATTCAAGGAATTTCAGAGTGAAGTAGAGAATCAATTAGGCAAGAAGATTAAGGCACTGCGGTCTGATAGAGGCGGTGAATATCTGAGCTATGAATTTGATGACCATTTGAAAGAATGTGGAATTCTATCAGAATTGACTCCTCCTGGAACACCACAATGGAACGGTGTGTCGGAACGGAGGAACAGAACCTTGCTAGACATGGTAAGGTCAATGATGGGTCAGGCCAAACTTCCATTAGAATTTTGGGGACATGCACTAAATACAGCTGCACTCACTATAAATAGAGCTCCGTCTAAAGCTGTCGAAAAGACTCCATATGAGTTATGGTTTGGAAAGCCTCCAAATGTGTCTTTTCTTAAGATTTAGGGATGTGAAGTATACGTCAAACGATTAATTTCAGACAAACTTCATCCAAAATCTGACAAATGTATCCTTGTGGGCTATCCAAAGGAAACAAAGGGGTATTACTTCTACAATACATCTGAGAACAAGGTGTTTGTTGCTCGAGATGGTGTCTTTTTGGAGAAAGATCACATTTCCAAAATGACAAGTGGGAGAAAAGTAGACCTCGAAGAAATTCGAGTCGAACAACAAACTCTAGAGAATGCTCAAGATAACATTCAGGATGAAACTCAGAGATCTTTATAAGAATCTGGTGAGAATCATGGTCAATCTAGAAATGTTACCCCGCGTAGATCGCAAAGATATAGATCTCAACCGAAAAGGTACTTAGGTATTTTGACGAACGAGAGCTATGACGTTCTATTACTTGAAAGTGATGAACCTGCGACTTACAAACAAGCTATGACGAGCCCTAGCTCCAAGCAATGGCAAGAAGCCATGCAATCTGAACTAGACTCCATGTCTGAAAACCAATTTTGGGATTTGGTCGATTTGCCAGATGGCTACCAAGCCATTGGAAGCAAATGGGTTTTCAAACTGAAAATGGACAAGGATGGGAAACTTGAAGTTTTCAAAGCTAGATTGGTTGCAAAAGGTTACAGGCAAGTCCACGGCGTGGATTACGATGAAACCTTTTCACCAGTTGCAATGCTAAAGTCTATTCGGATAATGTTAGCAATCGCTGCATATTACGATTACGAAATATGGGAGATGGATGTCAAAACTGTTTTCTTAAACGGCGTTTTAACAGAAACTGTGTTTATGACACAGCCTGAAGGTTTTAAGGATCCAAATAATGCTAAAAAGGTATGCAAGCTAAAGAAATCAATCTATGGATTGAAGCAGGCATCCAGGAGCTGGAATATACGTTTTGATGAAGCAGTCAGTGATTTTGGTTTCATCAAGAACGCAGACGAATCTTGTGTATACAAGAAGGTCAGTGGGAGCAAAATTGCTTTCCTAGTATTATATGTCGACGACATATTACTTATCGGAAATGACATTCCTATGTTGAACTCTGTCAAGATTTGGCTTGGGAAATGTTTTTCGATGAAGGATCTAGGAGAAGCACAGTACATATTGGGCATCAAGATAGATCTAAAAAGATGATTGGACTTAGTCAAAGCACTTATATCAATAAGGTGCTTGATAGGTTCAAGATGGCAGACTCTAAGCGAGGCTACCTACCCATGTCTCATGGAATAACTCTAAGCAAGACTCAGTGCCCAAAAACACTTGATGAGCGTAGACGAATGAATGGGATTCCATATGCATCATTGATTGGTTCAATAATGTATGCTATGATATGTACACGCCCGGATGTTGCGTACGCACTCAGTGCTACGAGCAGATACCAATCAGACCCAGGAGAGGCGCATTGGACTGCTGCCAAGAATATTCTGAAGTACCTGAAAAGGCACAAAGATGACTTCCTGGTCTATGGTGGAGATGATGAATTAATTGTTAAAGGCTATACGGACGCAAGTTTCCAAACCGACAAAGATGATTTCAGATCACAGTCTGGGTTTGTCTTCTGCCTCAACGGAGGTGCAGTAAGCTGGAAAAGTGCTAAGCAAAGCACCATTGCGGATTCTACAACTGAAGCGGAGTACATTGCTGCACATGAAGCAGCAAAGGAAGCTATATGGCTAAGGAAGTTCATAGGTGAACTTGGTGTAGTCCCCTCCATTAAAGGACCAATAGCCATGTATTGTGATAATAACGGAGCTATTGCACAGGCAAAGGAGCCTATTGGTTAATCATTCACAATAAATGAAGAGAATTCATTTTTCCATTTAATTTGTGGTTTATTAAATGATGAGTCCCTTCAATTTGACGATATATTCAAGATAGACTGTCAGGACCAGTCCTGTGACTAAGAAATGTCTATCAAGTGAACTTGAATGTCAAAGGTTGAAAATGGTCCCTAGTCGGAGTTTTCTATAAAATTGGACACATAGAAAACGTTAGACGACTAGAATGCAAGATGACTAGTAGTTCTGTTTCTTGAACTATGTGGACATGGCAATGTCATAATCATTTGCATAGATACTTACTTTGGGAAGACTAGTATCGGACAAGACCTATGAAACTTTACTGTAAGAGATGAAAATCTGTCATAAGTAAATTTCATTAAAATTATTAGACACTAAATCCTGAATACCTGAGTGATTTGAGATTACTTGTTTGAGAACTGGTTGCTTTGACGTTGACCAACCGTCGCACCGTAAAAGGAGGCTATAAAGGCAACGCTCAGGTAATCACCTATCAAACGAAGTCTAATCTCAAGATCGCAAGATTGGGATTGTCCTCCCATAAATCGGGATGAGATGCTTAAAAGTTGTACAAGGCCACTCGGAGAGCTAGAAACTATGAAATGCATGGCCGTGCTCGGATGAATCATAGGCTATGATTATCTGTTTATTTGATCAGTTGAACTCTTAAACCGAGAAACACCTCTGGACATAATAAGGATGACAACTCTTACCTTATGTTCAAGAGCATGCATCGAGCGACAAAGGAATTAGGAAATGCACACTTGTCCCTAAGGACAAGTGGGAGACTGAAGGAAATAATGCCCTTGGTCCAAGTATGCATTCTATGTTAAGTCTAATAAATGCGGTTCAGTATTAATTAACAAGTTAATAATTCAGTGAGATCAAGTGAGCTGAATGCCTAGCTAGAGGTCGCTTCAGTTCAAGTGGAATTAATGATATTAATCCACAGCTCACTCTTGACTGAACCAGTAGGGTCACACAAATAGTACGTAAACGGATCAAGTATTTAATGGCATTAAATACTCTATCTATGGATATTCGGAATCGACGGATCTTGGTTTCAGTGGGAGCTGAGATCGTCACAAGCAAGAAATGAATACTCCGGAAACGATGATATTGCCGGAAACGGAAATATGGATCGTATCGGAAATATAAATATTATCCAAGTCGTAGATGTTGCCGGAAACGGAAACATGGTACGAATCGGAAAATATTATCGGAAATGGAAATATTGCCGGAATCGGAAATATTGCCGGAAACGGAAATATTGTCAGAATCGGAAATATTATCAGAATCGGAAATAATTCCGGAAACGGAAATATTAAATATTTGTTCGAAACGGAAATTAATTCCGGAATCGGAAATATTAAATATTGTTCGTATCGGAAATGAATTCCGGAATCGGAAATTTAATCGGAAGCGTATCGTACGAATTAGCATCGGACGAGGCCCGCTAGACGAAGGCCCAGCACGAAGCCAGGCCATCGCCCAGCGAGCCGCACGCAGCAACGCACGCCTCGACCAGGCCCAGCGCAAGGCCAGGCCCAGCCAAGGGCGCACGCGCACGCAGCACAGCAACATGGGCTGTGCGCCTGTCGTGGGCCGCAAGGCCTGCGCGGGTGCACGGCTTGTACGATGCGTGTGCGGGAAATCCTAATCCTATTAGGATTTGTGCAAAGATTAAAATCCTAATCCTATTAGATTTGCTTTGTTATTTAGAGTCCTAATAAAGTTCTAATTAGCAAATCCACATCCTAGTAGGATTACAATTCCTTTTCCATACTCCTATAAATAAGTGCCTAGGGTCACAATTTATGGGTACGATTGAAGTATTCAAAGGGTAAGTTTTTGAAATATAAATCAGCCATACACTTGCAATAAGAGCCGAAAATCCTAAGCACCTTAAGGGCGATTCTAGTTGGTCTAACTTGAGGCGGATCCGGACGTACTGTGGACTATCTACAGAGGGACGACATTTGGAGTCCTAAAGACTTGTTCTTGTTCGGTTCGGGGGCAGCTAGGGAAGGCACGCTACAACATGTATGCATCTATTCTATGCTAAATGATTATGTGTAAATAATATGCTTTCCTAGCTTTATGGTTTTTCCGCATGATTTATGAATTGTCATATGTATCATAACCTAACAGTAAGAGCCTTAAGTTCCAAAGTTTAAAAATTGAGTTAAAAGGTGCCATGCCAAAATAACACTTACTTGGATAACCTTAACATTAATCTAGTAATAGTTTTACGCTCAGCGAGGTGTTACTTATTGATCCTAAAGGGGTAAGGTACACAAATAATTGTGGGTACATGTTAGTTTTGGTGAAACTCAAGTAAGGAGTCCTTTTATGTCGTGGGAAAATTTATAGGTTTACCTAATATCAACCAAGAGTAGTTTCTAGACTATTAGCAAATGGCTTTTGCTTACCTAAAATATTTTAGAATTGAGTCAAAATACATAATATGCTTAATTCTTCAATGATTTTAGGGTCTTGGAATCATTTTATTCACACCTGCCGGAACAATAAATTTGAATAAAATGCCAATGACTTGTTTAAATTGCATGATTGCTTTAATTTTTAAGTTATTACTCATGATAAATGTTTAGACTTTGCATGCTTCAATGCATGTTTTAATTATTGTTTATAATTAAATATCTTGCACTGTAGTAAATCCTTTTAGAAAGGTAACAGTAAATTTCCTCGATTGGTAGTGAATCCAAGAACGATTCACGGAAATGAGAGAAAATGAGCAATTTAAAATATACGTTTCTTTTAGCGACTTTTATGGTTGTTTTCGAGTATGAAAGTCGAATGGCGAACCGATTGGTGCTTGTGAATTCAAAATACAATGTAGTTTTGAGATCATAAAGCATTCAGTTTAAACGCTCAGCTTTACTAATGGTTAACAACCTAAAATCTTTTTTCCATTTAATTCTCGAATGAGTCTAGTCACTAGACATTCGAATAGATCGATGCTTAGAGAACTTTAGAAGCTTCTGGTAAGATCATCTAGTTGAAACATAATATTCAACATAAATGGTAAGGACTTTGTTGGAGTGACATTGGACATGTCTAAACAAAGTATAAAAGTCAACACTGAGAATTCAATTCTTAAGGCTATTAGAAAGGGTACAAGAAATAGGAAAACAAAGGAACAAATGAAAGGAATTTACAATTCCGTTTCTACCTATAAGTTTATGTTTAAAGAGCAGTGACCTAGCAATTAAACTTCCTTGGTATCATATACCGCTTGAGGTTCTTACTTCGGTAGTAACTCAAACAATGGAATCTAGGATACACTAATGACCTACAAGTGGGAAATGAAGCATGGCAATGCTACATTAGTTGTAGGGTCATCTAGTTTGTTTTAAGTCCTTTCAAAGGCTGGAACGTAATGGCTATTTTATTCCATAATCAGCATACCTAAATTTCTGCTTCAAACACAGAAAGACACACATTCAGAAGAACGAAAACAATGCTTCTTTGTTTGTTTTTTTGAATTAAATGGTCATTTACGGTTTGAGTCAATATGCTTGATTAAAAACAAACAACTCTTTAACAATAAAAACTTTACTAGGTTCAAATCAACCCCTTGACTTGAGTTCCACTAATCTTTGGCATTGTTGCTTAGACCATATCAACAAGTTAACATTCATAAGCTCTATTTCGATGGACTTTTGAAAGTTGATTGATTTCTAGATCAATTCAAGACAAGCTAGTCTTACTTGTTGAAAGTAACAAAAAATATGAACTATTGTTAGAACGCCTAGACAATAGAGTTCAAAGCTAAAGAAAGATTTTATGACTTTATTATTTCACCTGGATTTGAGTGATATAAATTTGAATCTGTTTGGCTAGTTCAAAGATTCAGAAGTATAAAATCCACTTGGCAAGAAATCATAAAGATCTAGGTTAGATCATGACAATGATTACTTTAAGACCAAATATGATCATCAATGATTGTGCGTTGTAATTTCACGATCGAGCTCCATAAGATATGAAATATCTACGTTGGAATGATCGAAGTCAATTAGTACTTGATTCGAACAATGATGAATCATAAAGACTTTTCCTATAATTTCTAGAAACAAAATGCTCAACTACCACCAAACTAAACCAAATTCGTCAAAGCTATTGAAAAGTAATTTCAGAATATCTTTTCATAATTATATATCTAAAGAGTTGCTAAACTCAGTGAGAGCTTAGTATTTGTTATTCAACAAACTAAGGCCCAAGTATAGATATATGTTTCATTGTGATTTATTCAAATGAGACACAAGGGTATTGTTTCTACCACGAATTTTTGAGAACATAATGTTTGTTTGCTCGAAATGATGTCCTTTTGGAGATTCGTTTCCAAAATGACAAGTGGGAGAAAATAGACCTCGAAAGTCTTCGAGGCGAACAACAAACATAAACGGACATTCCAGAGGCTTTTCGAAGTTCTTTAGAAAATCCGAACACGTATTCTTTTAGGACTTTAGAAGTGGCTTTTAAAGAATAGACATCTCTTAGAAGACTTTACAAGTGCTTCAAGGAGAACAGAATATTCAAAGGACTTTCAAGTGGCTGTTGATATTCTATTGTTTGATCGATGTTCTATACCCAAGTAGGCATAGAGTTCAAGTCACTGAAACTATGAGATTCTTCTATTAGATAGTGAAGAATCATGGAGTTCAGGTCACTGAAGCTATGCGATTCTTCTATTAGATAGTGAAGAAACCTAGAACTTGCAGTCAAACTATTATCATGTAGATTAATAAGTTTGTGACTTGTAAGAAAGCTACGACAAAACCTAGATTCTCTAAAATGGTTAAAGGCCATATATAGACTCAATTGTTTTAGATGGTTAAAGGCCATAAAACATAACCAATGTTTTGATGACAAAATTGAAATTTTGTTGATTTGCAAGAATGGGTTAACACCTATTGGTTGCAAATTGGTTTTAAGGATAAAAACCATCAAACATGGAATTGTGTTCACATACAAAACTAGATTAGTTGCTAAAGGTTACAAGCAAATTCACGGCGTGGATTGTCTTGAAAACTCATGCATAATCGTAATGCTTAAGTCTATAATTCAAGCAATGATTGCATATTGGTACATATGGCAATTGGATGACAAAAACGAATTCCTCAATAAAATGTTGGAAGAAACTATGTACATGGTATATCATAGGATTTGTGGATCCAAATAAATACTTGAAAAGGAAAGCTAGCTTATAAAATCTAAGTACAGATTTAAGCAAGCAATTTGGAATTAGAACTGTATTTTAGTGAAGCTAATAAGTACTTTAGTTTCATAAAATGTACATGATTCTTATAGATATATAAGAAGTTTAGTGGGAGTACGTGAAACTTAATTGGTCCTATGTGTATCACACACATACTCCCTCCGTCCCGGAATACTCGACCCGGTTTGACCGGCACAGAGTTTAAGGGATTTGAATTGACTTATTTAATTTAATAGGTAGTAGTTGATAGTGGGGTATTATTTTAATGTAGTTAGTGGGAAATGTGTAAAGGGGTGGGGTTGGGGGAGAGTAGGGGTTGAATTTTTAATTATTTTTTGTATGGAGTAGGGGGTAGGTGGGTTAATAGGGGTGGAGTGAGAAATAATATAATATTGTTAGAATATTTCCATTTTTAGAAACAGGTCAAGTATTAAGGGACGGCCCGATAAGGAAAACAGGTCAAGTATTCCGGGACGGAGGGAGTATCTCTCTATTGTGAAATAACATTCAAATGCTAATGACTTAGATTTGAAATTATTCATCAATAATGGACCATGGCGAAACTTAGTACATACTGGGTATTAAGATCTATTTACAAAGATCTTATGATATTGTTTTGGATTAGGTAATGACATTTACTAAATCAAACACGAAAGACTCCATTGGAGACATTCGACCCATATGAATAAATCTAAGTAAAGGATGTTTGAACTATGTATAAGAATTTACTAAGTTAAACATCAAAGAATCTAATGAGATTCTTAACCTATATTATATGTCAAAGAATTTAGCTGGAATTAATATCTACTGAAACTAGATGAGCTAAAGTTACATGAATAGAATTCAATTGGAAATTATTCTGCAAAAGAATTAATCATGTATGATATAATATGAGGATCGCCAAAAACGTATCGTATGGCTTTAGGCATGACGAACATATACCAATCTCTATTGATCTAAGTGAAGATCAACTAGATTGAGATCAAGAATACTTATGGTACTTGAAAAGTACATAGGAATAGTTCTTGATTCAAGGAAATAAAGATATGCTAAATATTGGTGCTACACGCATAAACACTGGCAAAGGATCAAGAAAGATCCCTTTGGAGTTAACCATTGGCAAGAACGAGCTATAGATCATCGTGTTTTGAAATGGCAACATTGGAGACCATGAGTTGTTGCGTGGGAAATTAAAATATTAATTTCTATGTTAGAAGATACAGCTGGAAAGTGTTCCACATATCTGTGAACTGCTTGGATAAGTAAATCCAAACAAAGCATCACTAGCAACCTAAACAGTTGAAGTAAAAGCACTTATTGCCTAAGAAGCAATAAAACTGAGTTGTTTATGTTAAAGAGTTCTTCACTGAACTTGGTAGATCACATGTCTGCTGACTTGATAGTTCTTCATTGCAAAATGCGTAGAACCACTAATGTAGCAAGAAAGACTACATCACAAAATAAACATACTCAAAAGATCTTATCATCATATCTTGAAGAACATTCGATGAAAAGGATATTAAGATTGGCAAAGCATGATAACTAAACCTATGCAACAAGTGAGAAGCAACACTCACATTGTAGCACTAGAAATCAAGCATAGCTTTGAATTCCATGAACTGTTTTAAAGATGGGTTCGAGGCCCATGGTTGTAAAACATTGGGGTTGAACATTTATCATATATGAAATGTATTTTCATGTTCCTCCTAATTGAAGTTTAGTATTAAATGATGAGTCCCTTCAATTTGACGATATATTGAAGATAGACTGTCAGGACCAGTCCTGTGACTAAGAAATGTCTATCAAGTGAACTTGAATGTCAAAAGTTGAAAATGGTCCCTGGTCGGAGTTTTCTATAAAGGTGGACGCATAGAAAACGTTAGACGACTAGAATGCAAGATGACTAGTAGTTCTGTTTCTTGAACTATGTGGACATGGCAATGTCGTAATCATTTGCATAGATACTTACTTTGGGAAGACTAGTATCGGACAGACCTATGAAACTTTACTGTAAGAGATGAAAATCTTTCATAAGTAAATTTCATTAAAATTATTAGACACTAATCCTCAATACCTGAGTGATTTGAGATTACTTGTTTGAGAACTGCTTACTTTGACGTTGTCAACCGTCGCACCGTAAAAGGAGGCTATAAAGGCAACGCTCAGGTAATCACCTATCAAACGAAGTCTAATCTCAAGATCGCAAGATTGGGATTGTCCTCCCATAAATCGGGATGAGATGCTAAAAGTTGTACAAGGCCACTCGGAGAGCTAGAAATTGTAAAATGCATGGCCGTGCTCAGATGAATCATAGGCTATGATTATCTATTTATTTGATCAGTTGAACTCTGAAACCAAGAAACACCTCTGGACATAATAAGGATGACAACTCTTACCTTATGTTCAAGAGCAAGCATCGAGCGACAAAGGAATTGGGAAATGCACACTTGTCCCTGTTCCTAAGGAAAAGTGGGAGACTGAAGGAAATAATGCCCTTGGTCCAAGTATGCATTTAATATTAAGTCTAATAAATGCGGTTCAGTATTAATTAACAAGTTAATAATTCAGTGAGATTAAGTGAGGTGAATGCCTAGCTAGAGGCCGCTTCAGTTCAAGTGGAATTAATGATATTAATCCACAGCTTACTCTTGACTGAACCCGTAGGGTCACACAAATAGTACGTAAACGGATCAAGTATTTAATGGCATTAAATACTCCATCTATGGATATTCGGAATCGACAGATCTTGGTTTCAGTGGGAGCTGAGATCGTCAAAGGCAAGTAAATATTGCCGGAAACGGAAATATGTATCGTATCGGAAATATAAATATTATCCAAGTCGTAGATGTTGCCGGAAACGGAAACATGGTACGTATAGGAAAATATTATCGGAAATGGAAATATTACCGGAATCGGAAATATTGCCGGAAACGGAAATATTGTCAGAATCGGAAATATTATTGGAATCGGAAAATAATTCCAGGAACGGAAATATTAAATATTTGTTCGAAAACGGAAATTAATTCCGGAATCGGAAATGTTAAATATTGTTCGTATCGGAAATGAATTCCGGATTCGGGAATTTAATCGGAAGCGCATCGTACGAATTAGCATCGGACGAGACTTGCTAGACGAAGGCCCAGCACGAAGACAGGCCCACGCCCAGCAAGCCATGCGCACCAACACATGCTGCCAAAGCCTCGCCAGGCCCAGCAAGGCATGGCGCGCGCGCGAGCTATGTGGGCTGCGAGCAAATGGGCTGCGAGCTGTGCAGCTCGCGTGGGCCGCGAGGCTTGCGCGGGCTGTGCGCTTCTCGTGCTCGTGTGCGGTTGTGTGCGATACGAATCCTAAAGCTATTGGAATTCGTTCTATGATTAAATCCTAATCCTAGTAGATAGAATTTATTTTGATAGAGTCCTAAAGGGATTCTAATTAAACTAATTGGTATTCTAATAGGATTCTAAATCCTTTTCCATACTCTATAAATATGTGCCTAGGGTCACAAATTTACACACGAGATTTCAAATATTCAAAGCTAGGATTTTTAAGCAGAAAAATCAGTCAAAACTCTTGCCTTATTTAGCCGAAAATAAAAGAACCTTAAGGGCGATTCTAGTTGGTCAAGCTTAAGGCGGATCCGGACGTGCTGTGGACTTTCTACGGAGGGACGACACTTGGAGTCCTAAAGACTTGTTCTTGTTCGGTTCGGGCGCAGCTAGGGAGGGCACGCTACAAAGTGTATGCATCCTTGACTAATTATATGATTATGTGCAATTAATATGATTCCTGGCATTAAGGTTTTTCCGCATAATTTATGTTGTTCATATGTATCATAACCTATCACGTCAAGTGGACTAATCTCCTTGCGTGAGTTTGTATGGGTATCTCGATGGGCAGCTTCCCTCCTAGTTGAAGTTTTTTTATACCCAATGCTCGAACCCGAGACTTTGGTTAAGGAGCAAGAGACATTTAACCACTCATGTCAACCTAATTGGTATATTATTGGACCTTTGTGTATACATTGGATGTTGTTTATGCCAAGGAATTGCAAATAACGGATAACATGAAAGCTTCGTCTACAAGGCTAATCGTTTTCTTCAACCGGATTGTTGCTTTTGTGTTTTTGGCCTGTTGTATTTTTCTACAAAAGACAAATGTAAACTGGCCTGGAGGGGGGTCCTGAGAAACCCTCTCTAACGTTCAAGTCAGTTTCTTGTAGAAGAGAAAGTAGAGAGAGTGTGTTTAATAATAACTAGCTTTTGAGCCCGTTCATAGAACGGGCGATTGTATAGTGGTTGTTCAGATGTCTTTTGAAGTTTTAATTAGTGGGTACTTCTGATTTTTGGTAATATATGAATTAAATAGAGGTGTAATTTGAAGGTAATTGGAAAAATATAAAAATTATATGTTGAACACATATTGGATGTTAAATGGGTGGAGTTGAAGAGAAATATGAGTATATTAGACTATTAATAACTTGATGTTGAATAAGGAAAATGGAGTGGAATAGGCATTAGAAGTTGTAAATCATAGAAACAATAAAGAAAAATTGAAAAAAAAAAAAAAAAAAAACAAAACAAATGATAAAATGAAAGATGCTACATGGTTTCTATTAATGAGATGTCACATGGCTTCTAATAATCTATGGTGTTCCTTTTTAAATACTAGATATAGATTTAATACATGAGTAATGATTATCTGGGTCATATTTATAGTAATAGTCTGGGTCATATTTATAATATTGAACGACATTATTTTGTAGTAATATTCTATCAAAATTTGTGCCCAGATATTATTTTAACCAATTAAATTTATTGGGACATTTAATCTTTCACATTTTCCCACTGGGCATTAAATCTTTTCCATTTTCCCAATGTCGAATTTTTGGTAAAAGTGAAAACATTATAGAAAAATGAAATTTGACTTGTTTAAATGAAAAAAATAGAGAAATCTTTATGTACATTAATTAGTCGGTAAATCGCGTGCATAATAACAAACGTAAAAAACAAAAATGGATGGATATAGTAATATCTTATGCATAGTACGATTTAGTACAGCTTTGCGATTTGATTAAGTTTCAAATTTTAAAAATCCAAACAAATTAATAAATTACTAGTATGTGCCCGTGCTATTGCACGGGTACCTATAAAAAGTATGAAGTATAAAAAAACTCTTAAACTACAATATTTATTTTTTGGAAGTATCAAAACGTTTCTAAATATTGTATGTCCCTTGTGCAAAACGTAAAACCAAAAGTAAGAAACTAAAAAAGTATCTAAAATTAAGTTATAGATTCATGAGAGTCTAAAAAAGTGTGAACATATTGGCTACCTTCTCTAGCCCAAATATTCCTAATCCGCAAATCTCGATATTTACATTGGCCACGCAACATGGTTCGAGCATTCTGAAACATCGCAACATATGGATTTATACGGTCAAACATTTTTATAGTCCTTCTACATAGGATTATGGGGCTTATCATAAAAGATTCAAAACCATCTATCACATGCATGCGATTTTATAATTCATTATCAATGTCATAAATGTATAATTTCGCAAACTTTAGCAAATTCCTTGACTATGGGATTAAAGACCCAATTTTATGATGATTACTACCTCTTATGTGGAAGACACAGGGGCCTCTACCGTCATTAACGGTGGTGTCAATTATTTCTTCCTCCTATAGACGTGAATGCCAACAAAGACTTGAATGTTCGAACTTGATCTCTGAAATGGCGATTCGACAAAAGGGATTTGAATACCTTCATTTTATTTCTCATTACCTTTTACATTATTTGAATACCTTAATACCATCACTTACCCACTTGTATTTTTATTTTAATAGAATTAACTCACCATCTTTAAATTTTGTGTCGGTCAAGTGCACCATTATTGTATATGGATGGAGTATGTTATTTTTTCTAATCATATCAACGACATGTTACAATAATCCCTTCATCCCAAACTAAGGCAGAATTACTTATACTTAGATAGCTATGAGATTATGATCATGTTTTAGTTAGGCTTAAGGTTTATGGGATATTTTGTAGAAGTGGGGTATGATCTTATAGTTATTTGCTTCACCAGAAGGGAAGCTTGTTTTGTACCGAACCTACCTTAATGTATTGTTAATATAATCGTCTTTTCATGTGTTAAGAAATCTATGTGGTATAGTGGTATACCAAGCTTAGTCAAAGGACATCTAACTCAAATTATTAAGAATAAGCTTCATCATTTCTCCTCTTTCTAAGATTTCACTTTCAATCTTCAACAATCTATACACAATTAATCAATCTTACGTCAACCGAATTAATAGGTTCGCTGACTTGTGGTAATTGCATTTTTATAATCGGTAAACTAAGAGTATTTCCTTAAAAAAAACTCTAATTAAGTGTATGTTTCAATTCTTCTTAGATGGTTGAAAAGACAATTTTCTCTCGAAAAACGTCATTTCTCTAGATTTAATAACTTCTCAGATCTAGTTCCTCTTATTCTATTTTTCTTTAGTTGTAAATTTATTTTTAGTTGATCTAATCATCGGTTGATATATTTTTTATTCATATTCTTATATGTTATTTTTCCCCCTTTTTGTTGGAGTTTGCCGATTTAATTTCATTAGAATGGCATGAGATTTGGTAGAATATAGACATGCATATTACAATAGTACGGAAATTAAAATTTAGCGGCAAGTGGAAGATGCAGAGTTATTGATAGTGTGTACAATTGTGCATGTAGGCTTAGAAGTAATTTTGTGTAATTTGATTTTCAATGTATAATTCTGCCAAAGTTATGATATTTTTTTTTTTATTTTCGTATTGTGTAACTATGTAGAATTCGATCTTCCATGGTTAAAATATGTTAATTTTTTTTTATATAGAAGTTAAAATATGTAACGTTTTTATTTTGTACCATAGATTTGTCATTAAATTTGAAAGTGAATAATTGTTCTAAATTATTTCCTTATTCTTTCATGCCCATTAATTACCCTTTATTATGGTTATTTTCAATTTAGTCTCCCCGTTAATTGCGTGAGGGGTGATTTTGCTGATGTATTAATTATTTTATTTACTAAGTTTCCTTAAATAACAAAGCATGAGAGGTGAGGATTGGGGTTTTGGAGCCCTCACATTCCTCACCACTCTGCTTTAATAATATAAACTAGATTAGGTTCCGTGCACGCACGGTTATTTGAAAATTATTAATTGACCATCTTTTTTAACTGAAATATTTATCCCTTAAATCTATTGTGTAATTAATAAATCTCGAACATACTCATTTTATCATATAATATCCAATTTTCGCTCTATTACGTATTATATATTTTATATGTTTAATATGTGATTTGACCAAATTAAATATTTGATATGCTTAATATGAACAAAGTATTGAGTAAGAATGTTTTTTATTATTGATATGACTATATGGCTAAATATTATCAAAATTGTCTAATAATGTCATATTTAATAATCCTAGAAGTTTTTTTCTATTTATAACCATTTATACAAAAGGAGAGAAAATAAAAATAGAATAAAGTAAATATTTTTTTTAGGAAAGAGTTTTTGGCGGGAAAAAATCGCACCAGGAATTGACACGTATTATTCCTGGTGTCTCTTTTAGTATATTGTAACTAGTTTTATATGCACGCAATGCGTGCGAGATTATACACAAACTAAAATTAAAAATGGATATATTGTCACAAACCAGACCACATTACATAATTCAGGACAACTTTCCTTAAAATAAGAAATGAACACAATTTATTCAAATTCAATACTAAAAAGTAAAAACAACTAAAACAGTTCAAAATTTGCATCAGATTACTTAATTTCTTCTTTTGCAGATGTTTTTTCCTAGATTGTTGATTCTTCTCCTTGATGTGTCTCCACTTTTGTTCGAACTGGAAAAAAAATCAGAAAAATTCTAAAATAAAGAAATGATCAATTAACTCATAAATTTAGAAAATAATCCCAAAATTTTCAGAAAAGTTAAATTAACTAAATGAACCTCATAATACAGAACACCAAACTGCTTGAACAAATTAAATCCGGAAAATGTATTCACCCCCAATTTCAATCGACCAACTTTAGTATAAAATTCAAATCTCTATTATATAAATGAAGAGATTGTTTGGTTTCTCCAATGGATCAAATTACAGAAAATAAAGCTTACAATCTAAAGCACAAAATTTGAAGAACTCTGGCTTATAAACCTTCAATGTCATAATGATTAAAAATAAAATTCGAATCGACTTTAGCTCCAATCTCCGTCGAATGCTCGAAATTATCCATAGACAATACACAAATTTTAGCATGAACAATAAGCTATGTTTACTTTCATCTCATTTCAGATTTGCAAGTTTGAAATATTCTACTTCAGTGCATTAACGGTCAAAACTCTAATACATGTTCAACTGCAAACTTCAATACATCCTAAATATAGATTTACTCATATTAAGTACAATTTGTCACTAAGATTGAAGGTAAAATCGAAAAGAGCAGAACAACACATCATCGGAGAGAGAAATAGAAGGAAAAAGGCATCGATACCATCTGCGTTTTGTTAATAGAAGAAACAAAATGCCACTCACCAGTCCTAGCAGAAGTGACAGGCTGCCTATACTTCTTATCCTGAACATCATTAGCAGCAAAACACCTTTAACATTGGTCTTTGTCGTCCACGGTGTATCACCACATATCCATCAGCATCCAACTCCAGCTGCCCACCCAAAAATTTAGTATGCGGTTCATTTCCTATAGCAAAAAACAACCCAGAAACTTGATCATGTGATCAGAGGATGTGCTCTCTCATGGGAGGGGAGGCATGTGATCAGAAGCATGTGATAACCATATCCATATCAATCCAGATCAACAGCTAGCCATATTCATTTACAGCGACCAATTGAGGAACTCAATTACAGCCATATCCATATATCTGATGATATTCTTATGCATCCCTACATTTATCACAACTTAAAAGATAAAGTAAAAGTTCAATGACCCTTTTTAGTTATTTGAAGGATACAAAAGCATCATAGAGAGAACAATACAATGTTCCAAAGCCTGACAATTAGAGATTAGCAGTTCAAAGAAAAAGTAGTCTTCTTCTCAAAATAGCAAAAATCAAAGCATTTAAAATTGCATTGAATCAGACCATACAATTTCAATAATAATCATAGTAAAGCCTGATATTTTAATAATTATCAATATTTTAAAAATAATCACACAGAAAATAAAGGAAATAAATAAAGATTATCATAAAAGAATTAACCTTTGAAAGAATAATATCAAGCAGCTCTGCCCAAGCTTTCAAATCGTTCATCTCTGAAGTATTACTGCATAATAAAATGATCAATTAAAATCAAATAATTCCTCAAATTTATAACTCAAACTAAAAATTAAGGGAAAAATAAAAACAAACGGCCCAAAAGGGAGCTTTAAAGGCATATATCATAGTTGAATGTTTAAGAGTACTGTCTAACTCCTTATCAAAGGGTGAAATTAAGAAGAAAACATTACCTTCTAGCGTCATCACGACCTTTTGCATCAATTTCTTTGTTAGGTGGATATATTGGAAAAGTTGATGGATCGCACGCATAAGGTTTGCTGTTGAGATACTGACAATTAGACCAAAAGATATCTCTATTAAGTGACATTGTCATAAACATTAAATTACAATGTGAAGGAAATATTCGAAAGGGATGAATTTGAATCAAACTAAGTACTCCTAATACCTCAGAACATAGAGCAGAAGAAGCATTTCCACGCATAAAAGTACTTGTTGTGTTGACTCACCTCCATCTTCTTAATCTGCTTACGCAGATTAGCACCATAACGGGTACCTAAACAAATCAATCAATTGAAGTATTATATGAAAATTTCGAAATCAGATTAACAAAAAAAGAATTTAATAATTACCTGACAATCAGAACACAATCACAATCTTACACATTTTAATCAAATTCTAAAAACAACTAAGATCCAAGTTTTGAATAATAACTTGGAATCCTTGGTAAAACAACGAAAATTCAGCATCACATTATGAACAAACAATCCCAATTCACAGAAATGCCCTGGAAATTACATCATATCAAACTTTCAATATTAAACCTTATAAAGGTAGTAGTGAAAAGGAGCAAAACCTGGGCAAGAACTTGTTTATTCAAGCCAGATCCTTGAAAAAAAGTGACGGGCTTCGGCACCACCAATCCGACCATCATGATCCAAATCAACCCAAATTTCTGAAATTTCTCCATTCAATACAACAAACTCCATCAAAATCAAACAAATTACCAAAAAGAACCAACAAAACACCCAATTATCGGACGACTTTGGTGAACGGTGGGTTCCGATTATCGGAAAATACAAAACCTCCTTCACTTAGTTGATCAATTCCCTAACATACAATTCCAAGAAACCATATCACAGAATATTCAACAAAATAAAACCAAATTAAGACAGCATGAAATCACATTCCCATATCACTAACATTTTCTGCTTGTATACCACCAGTTTTAATAGAAAATACAGGATTCGCCTGTAAAACTGAAGACCTCAGATCATTCCTGCTCAACGGAGCAGAAACACCAGCAGCAGGACCCTCACTTTGCCCTTCACTGACTGGGCTTTCTCCTTTAGACGCCTCCCCATCATCATCCACCTATATCAAACTTCACCCAGTAAACATCTCTCAAAAATGCAAATCAAGCATAAATTTCAGATTCCAATTAAACCCTCAATTTATGTCATGGACTACAAAATTAGAGCATAATCAATCAAATGACTCAACAAAGAAAATCAAACCTTGACAACTGCGGAACTCAATCGACGCTTTGCAGGAGGCTCGTCCTTCAAATTCGACCTATCAACCTAATTTCAAACAATTAGTTCAGAAAATCTGTAGATTTGTAAAGTCTGTGAGACATAAAAAAGAGATAGATGGAGTAATACATGAACCTCCTTCACTTAGTCAGCTAAAGACAGAGAGAGGAAAAAAATCACAAAAAACTACCTGAATGCTGATTTGGGACGCGATTCGGCGAGGAAATGTAACCCTAAAACGACGACAATGGAGACGCGAGGAGAGAGAAACGTGAGAGAGGGGAGAGAGGACACAAATCGCCTCTGAAATGTGAGGAGAGAGAAAAGAGTGCAAGAGATAGGGGCTCAGCGAGCAGCATCAACGAATTCAAGGGTGTTTTGGTAATTTTGTCTAGGGACACGAAAAGTTAAGTTACGAAAAAGCCCTCAGCTCTTGGCTTATACTTCCTCCATTTTTTTATAATTGCACCATCTTAGGTTTTGACACTATTCACATATTCTTATATAGTTATTTTTTGTGATTTATATGTAAAGAAAAATATATTCATGTGGGATCTTGTTAGATTCGTCTCGAGATATATACTTTCAAATTATCAAATTTTTATAATTTTTTCAATTGTATAATGAGAGATATTAATGGTTAAAATAGTGCATTGGCAAGCGTGAAATCTAAGATGGTGCAATTAAAAAAAATGGAGGAAGTATAATAGAGATGCAAAAGGTAAAAGAATTGTATTCTCACCGGGACAGTAAATGCAGGAAGGCCAAGGAAATCCTTGCTATTTGAAAGCGTACCACTGCAGCTGAAAAAAAAATTGCAGATAACTTATCAAATTTCTTTAGAAAGTAAGCCCATCTATTCAAAGCTTCAAACAGTTGGAACATATGGAGCTGCTGTATAAATGTGTACCTTCATTAATGTAATCGAGTTCACCGGTTTCTAAGGCATCATTCTTGATCTGGTATGCAGTTACACTGACATATCAAATGTGATAAATTAAGCTGAAAGTACTGGTGCAACCGGCATACATACCTCTTGAAAATAAATAGAGATTGAATTATCAGATCAAAAATTCCAGAAACAATCATGTCCATATTACACCGGAAAATCATAATCAAATATTCCAGAAAATAAATATGGACAGCGCAAAAACTACCCCTTCCTGTCCATATTACACAGGAAAATCATAATCAAATACAATTTGAACAATTTATCAATTGCAACCAAATTTATCACCAATTAAAAATTGAAAGAAAAAACCCTAGAATTAATTTCCTTTTAAAATCAAATTATAAAACAAAAAAAAATGTTACTGACCTTGCAAGAGTTGCAGCAATCACCAACTCCAAACCTGAAGAATAAAAGCTGAACAATCAATCAACCCAAATACCTCACTTCAGAAACCACATAACTCAATTCAGAAAAAGATAATTGAAATGAATTTTTTCAAGAATAATCAAAGTAATTCACCAATTTTGTGTTTGGAAGGCTTCGATTTCCATGTAGAAGGTCGCGGAATTTCCATGGCAGACTCTCATGCCTGAAAATAATCACAAAAACTAAAATAAATTATCAACACCTAATTAAAAATCCTAATAATTATGAAAACAGAAAAAAAAAAATCCCCAAATCTCTAGAAATTCCCCTGTTAGGGTTTTGAGCTCTACATCTATCTCCAAATTAAAAGAAAACCCATCACCCACAAACAACTCCGAATTAAGAACATACCCAAATTTCCCAGAGAAAAAATATATCAAACAATTCAATTCAATAGGATCAATACCAAACCCAGTTTCCGATAGCATCTCCTTAAATTCATGACAAAGAGAATCAGATCGACCTTCGCCATAAACATTTCGTTGAATCAAGTTCTTAAAATAATAAGCAGCATCTACTTTTACCAATTTACCATCTCCTACCGTTAATCAAGTTCAAATTTTCAATTTGTAGAATAGCAATTAGAAATTCAACGGATTTAATGCAGGATTCAAATTGATAATATGAAATAGCAGAAATGAATTACCGTTGACGTGGGAGAGGAGAGAGAGGGAAATCTTAGGCGACAAAAGCGCTTCGTCAACCTCCCCTCGCAAATCGAACAGCCAGATCCCCCGGCCAGGTCACCGAAGATGACCACCCGCCGACACCCTTCCGTATTTGCAGAGTCGTGCTGGAGTCATGGTGCCATAACCGAGACAGGAGCCGTCATCGAAGCCTCCGTGAAGTCTTCTTCGGGTTTTAGGGTTTCACAGAGGGAGGAAGTTCGAGGAGAGAGAAAGAAGTTTTGGGCGAGAGTCGAGAGGAGGATTACAGGGCTAATACGGGTGAGGGTATAATTGTCTTTTTGCTTGGGAACACGAAAAATTAAATTACCAAAACGCCCTCAGCTATTGGCTTAGAGATAGATAGATAGTTAGTTTTAAAAAAAATCTCAAACCACCCCGTAATTTTAAAACCATAAACTAGTTTGATTTACAATTCTGAACACCCTTAAAATTTGGGCATAAGATTGCGGCGGCAAATGATTCCTCAAATCTCGCCACCATTCACTCCGTCAGAAAAGATTACTTCGTTTGATTAATTGCCAGATTTGCCCCGATTCTTACACATTATTTAATGTTACCCTGTACAAATGATTTTCATGATACGTTTAACTTTTCGGTGATAATCTTGACATCATATAAGCCGTGGGTTGGTTTCATAAATGTCCCCTCAAAATAATATAAAATAACCAATATTCCATTCGTCCTTAAATGTTACTCCCTCCGTATTTATTTAGACATACACTTGGTCGGCCACGAGTATTAAGAAAAAGAACTGAATGGAATAAAATAATAAAGCAAGTGGGGTTGGGTAGATGTTTTAATAATTAAACAATTAGGGACCATGTCATTTGGGGGATGGTGGGAGGTGGTGTGGGTTTATGAAATTATTTGTAATAGGATGGTGGGTCATAGGGTAAATTAAATGTATTATTTAATTAGATGGTGGGGTTGATAAGTTACTAAAAATTGCAAGTGTATCTCTTAAATAAATACGGTCGAAAAAGACAAGTGTATCCCTTAAATAAATACGGAGGGAGTACTCTTATATTCAACTTTTATTTTATCCAGGTTAAGAAAAATATGTATTTGTATAGATAAAGTTGAACATATGATAAATATGATAAAGAGAAATAATGGGAGAACACGTGAGAAAACATATACTCAGTACAGAGTTGATGTCAACTATCTTAGTTTTAAAGTATTGAAAGGTGGTTTTCAAAACCTGATAACGAATCTCGTTTAAATCATTTGTTGTCTTGTCCTTAATGGTCTTAACACACACAAAAAATACATATACTTCCTCCGTTCCGTAAATATCGCACCATTTGATATTTTACACTATTTACATTACGACTTTGACCATTTTTTGTGATTCATACGTAAGAAAATTGAAGTTACGTGAGGTGATGTTAGATCCATATTGATATATATTTTCTGAATATTAATTTTTTATAATTTTTACTTACACACGATTTGAGATATTAAGAATCAAAGTAATTGTGTTAGAAGAGTAAAAGTAAACCATGATGCGATATTTATGGAACGGAGGAAGTATATGATTTGCATTGGTTAGATCGATCTGAGTTAGCGGGCTAGACCGCTAGACACTTCAAAAGTGGAATGGTAAAAGAAACTCTTCCTTAATACGGAGTATACCCCTAATACAATTGAACCTGAATCTTTTAATTGAAAGGTAAAATGATTTTCGCTTTATCCAAAAATTACTTGATTTACATCATACTTCCTCTGTTCTTTTTTTAAATGACACAATTATTTAGGCACATTTTCCAATGCACGTTTTCAAACATTAATAACTTCAATTATGGATAAAAAAATTTATAAAAAGTTGATATTTAAAAAATATTAATTGAGACGATTCTAATAAGACCCCACACGACTATGTTTTAGTATAAATCACAAAAGGAAATCAAAAGAGTTTGTGTGAATAGTGCCGAAAAATCAATTATGTCATGTAAATAAGAACGGAGAAAGTAATAATATATGCTTTAATAGAAAAGGGACGAGAAGTTCCCTTAAAAAAAAAAAAAAACAGAAAAGGGACGAGAAGTATTCCGTACAATTTTTTTAAAGCAATTGTTTAACCAATAACGGATAACCACAGAACAAAAAGAAAGGCCCACAAGAGGGTACCAAGAAGCGAAAATTCTACAATAAACGACGTGTACTGCTATTTACCACTAATTTAATAAACGGCGTTTACCGCTATGTATTACTCCGTAATACTAATTAACCTCAATTACATAGTAATTAATTAGTGAAATACATTTGTGCAATCTTAAAATTATTTTTATAATTTATTAGATAAGGTTGTCGATTACTCCATATATTGTTTGAAGGTTTTGGGATCAAATTTATTTTCCACTATCCAACATTATTTTTCTCGATTTTTCTTTACTCCATATATATATTTTTGGAAGGTTTTGGGATCAAATCTATTTCCCAATACTAACAATATTTTTCTCGATTTTCTTTCTCATCATATCTCTTTGCTGCATTTTTCATGATTTTTATTTTTCAATATTCTTTCTTCTCCTTCAGACTACCTTAATTACAGTAGTGAACTAGATTACGTCAATGGTGTAAATAAGAAGAAGGGAAAAATCGTAGAATTTCTTCAAGACCTCAAAAAAGTTATATGATCAACATAGATAAGGCATGACATCAAACCCACCACAAACCAACATGGCTATCCAGCCATCCACTAAGGCCCAAGGCCCAATAACAATAAATGACCTATGGGCATTTATTATGCAAACACTATAAATAGGCCGCCAAGGCTCACACCTCAAGGTACGTCCAATTTACGGCCTTAAGACTACTCTCTAGAGAACTTCTCTCTCTAGAATCCGAGCATTGTTCTTACTTAGGCATCGGAGGGGCTTTCCTCGGAAACACCCCCGAGGCTAGTAACATTGTCTTTGTGCAGGTGAATTCGGACAACACTCATTCAAGCTAACAAGACCTTCAACACATTCAAAAGGGCCTTCATTCGAAGCCCATTGTTCCATCCGTTTCAACACCGGAACAATTTGGCGCCGTCTGTGGGGAAGAACACTTTAAAGCTTCGAAAAACACCCCATTTTTCACGTAAGAAATGGAAATTCCCCACAATGACAACCAGGACGATGTCCTTGTCTAAACGGATTCGGAATCCGATGGAGGGGAACAACTGCACTCAGTGGCGAGATCACAGCCGACAAGGGCTACCGCCACAACAACCAGTAGACCCCCACTCCCTTCTCGAGAAGAGCTTGCCGCAGCCATGACCATCATGCAAAACTACCTCTTCAATGAGAAAGAGCAGGCACAGGCAGCGGACCGTCGAGAAGCGAGGAGAATCAGGCGACAACTTCTGCTTAATAGGCCACCACCTAACGAGGACATTGCGAGACCCGAACGCACTCTCCCTACCTTGTTGGGAACACACTTAACAACAAGATGGAGAGAGAGTACCTAGGATACGCAACAGAGGGCCGAACAGCAACCGGAATGGTTTGAAACACCATCCCCAACACCGCAAGCTCTCCTAAGCGGAGCAAGTGACCGCACTCGGATCCGAAGCTCGGTACATAGCAGGTTGCGCCCCTCGGTCCATGATAGGTTGGGCAGCCTCAGCAGATCCAGTAGGCGAACCGAAGCCAGTGGCCAGTCAAGAAGGAGAAGGAGGAGTGATCGAACTCCTAGCCCCCTACACGCCCCCAAACAATCCCACAGAGGAAACTCGAGGAGCGATGGTATCAGGGCGAGGCTAGGAAAGAGGATCATGACCCCAACATCTTCCCCGTTCTCGAATGATATTGTTATGGAGGAGATTCCCAAAGTGAGGCTACCAGCACACTTAACATTCAGCGGGATTACAGATCCGAGGGATCACGTCATCTCTTACGAGCAGAAAATGTTCCTGAGCCCCTACTCCGAGGCTTGTTGGTGCAAATACTTCCCAACCACGCTGACAGGATTTGCAGGGGAATGGTTCAGGTTGCTGCCGAAGGGATCGATCAAAAGCTGGAAGAAGCGGTTCTGCGTACAATTCGTGAGCAATAATCGTCCCGAACGAACTACCGCAGAGCTGACCTCCATACAACAGGAACGAGATGAAAGTCTCCGAGACTTCATGGCCAGGTTCATGAAAGAATCCACCAACATCCCCAATCTGCAACCAGATGTAGCAATCTTCGCCCTGAAGCACGCGCTTCGGGAGGGGAAATTCCGAGATAAACTGTCAATGAAAAACCCCTCCAAGATAGCTGACGTACTTCAAATGGCGGATGCGTTCATCAGAACGGGAGAATTCAACAAGGCAGCAGCAAGGCTGAGGAACCCCTCGGATACGAGGGATACCAAAATGAATTAGAGTAAGCCCGAGGGCAACTCAAGAAAGGGGAAAGAGAAGGTGGGTGCGAGAGAAGCAAGCCCAAAGAAAGATGGGAAGAAGGGTGAATTTCAACCCAAATACACTAATTACACTCCACTCACCACATCCCGAAGAGAAATCTTCAGCCTCCACAAGGATGATGAAAAGTGGAAGCTGCCAAACAAGCTCAGATCAAACCCCCTCCGTAGGAACAAGAACAAGTGGTGTGAGTTGCACGATGACTTCGGCCATACCACCGAGGAATGCAACTCGCTGAAGGACAACATCGAGGACCTCATCCGCCGAGGCTATCTAAAGCAATACTTGCTCGACCGAAGAACGGAGAGGGAAGAAAAAGAGAAAGCGACGTCTGGAAAGCTACAAGAGAAAGCCCAGAGAAGAGTCCATAAGCCCGAAGGGCAAAAGAAAAAACCGATTCTCGTGGTGTTCGGAGGCCAAAGATCCGGCCACGCCAGCAAGCAACACTTGCGAGCTCTCTCCCACCGAGTCAACTTCAGCACTATAGGGGAGAACCAGCCTACACCCCCGAACATGACTTTTACTGCTGATGACTGCCTCGGAACCCAGTACAAGCACGACGACCCGTTGGTAATTGAAAT
Source organism: Spinacia oleracea (assembly GCF_020520425.1). Lineage (NCBI taxonomy): Eukaryota > Viridiplantae > Streptophyta > Magnoliopsida > Caryophyllales > Amaranthaceae > Spinacia > Spinacia oleracea. The sequence goes on along the minus strand of NC_079489.1, from coordinate 133,807,321 downwards.
GGATCTCAACAACCACAACGTTCACAGGGTACTGGTCGATGGAGGGAGCGCCGTCAACATCATCTTCAGAAACTGCTTCGAGCAGCTCATCCTTGAAGAAGGAGAAGAGTCTCTAACTAAGGTCAGTTACCCGCTGATCGGCTTCAACGGATCCGCAGCCATTCCGCGGGGAAAGATCACTCTTCCCGTTACTATTGGCCAAGCCCTCGCAGCAAGGAACGTCTGAGAGGAATTCTTAGTGATGGACTGCGATTCGGTGTATAACGTCATCATGGGACGAACTATGATTCACAAGATACAAGCAATCTCATCCACGTACCACCAAATGATGATGTATGTCTCGGACGCAGGCTTCGCCGAGCGGATAAAGGGTGACCAGGAGGTGGCAAGGTCAACCTGTCACACTGCTATCCGAAAACCGAAACTAGGAGACAGTCCTAGGGAAGAGGACGATAAATGTAGCCCCCCAAAAGAGGAAAACGATGCAAAGAGGAGAAAGGCTGGCCCGAGCAGTCTGGTAAAACTCGACGAGGTTGATGCTCGACCAGAAAACCTTTTGTTAGGTTATGATACATATGATAAAACATAAATCATGCGGAAAAACCTTAATGCCAGGAAACATATTATTTACACATAATCATTTAGCATAATTTAGGAGCATACACTTTGTAGCGTGCCCTCCCTAGCTGCGCCCGAACCGAACAAGAACAAATCTTTAGGACTCCAAATGTCGTCCCTCCGTAGATAGTCCACAGTACGTCCGGATCCGCCTCAAGTTAGACCAACTAGAATCGCCCTTAAGGTGCTTAGGATTTTCGGCTAGGTTAGTGCAAGAATATGGCTGAATTTTTCTTTCAAAACTTACCCTTTTGAATACTTCAATTATATCTATAAATTATGACCCTAGGCTCTTATTTATAAAGGTGTGGAAAGGGAATTGGAATCCTACTAGGGTACGAATTAATTAAACTTAGAATCCTATAAGAACTCTAATTAATTTATCCTTTTTAGGAATAGGAATTTAATCATATACCCAATCCTAATAGCTTTAGGAATCCTGCATGAACACAAACACACACACGCACGGCAGCCACGAGGGCCGCCCATGCGCGTGCGTGCGAGCAGCAGCCCATGCCACAAGGCCCACACAGTCGTGGCCTTAGCGCGCGCTGGGCCTGCCTTGCGGTGGGCCTGGGCGCTGCCTTAGCTGGGCGTGTGGCGCGCGTTTAGTTTGCTGGGCGATGGCCCGGCTTCGTGCTGGGCCTTCGTCCGGCAGGCCTCGTCCGATGCTTTATTCGTACGATACGCTTCCGATTAAATTCCCGGTTCTGGAATTCATTTCCGATACGAACAATATTTAATATTTCCGATTCCGGAATTAATTTCCGTTTCGAACAAATATTTAATATTTCCGTTTCCGAAATTATTTTCCGATTCCGATAATATTTCCGATTCTGACAATATTTCCGTTTCCGGCAATATTTCCGATTCCGACAATATTTCCATTTCCGATAATATTTTCCGATACGTACCATGTTTCCGTTTCCGGCAACCTCTACGACTTGGATAATATTTATATTTCCGATACGATCCATATTTCCGTTTCCGGCAATATCATCGTTTCCGGAGTATTCATTTCTTGCTTGTGACGATCTCAGCTCCCACTGAAACCAAGATCCGTCGATTCCAATTATCCATAGATGGAGTATTTAATGCCATTAAATACTTGATCCGTTTACGTACTATTTGTGTGACCCTACGGGTTCAGTCAAGAGTAAGCTGTGGATTAATATCATTAATTCCACTTGAACTGAAGCGGCCTCTAGCTAGGCATTCAGCTCACTTGATCTCATTGAATTATTAACTTGTTAATTAATACTGAACCGCATTTATTAGACTTAATATTATATGCATACTTGGACCAAGGGCATTATTTCCTTCACCTTTCTCCCGAACCAGATCAGGAAATGGAAGACATTCCCTTGGAAGATGATTCGGACAGAAGCATCCGAATAGGCAGAGGCCTGAGCTCGGGGCTCCGAATCCATCTGATCCAGTTGCTGAGGGATCACAAAGACATTTTCGCATGGTCAGCAGCCGATATGCCAGGGATAGATCCGGAGATGATCTGTCATAAGCTGGATGTCAACGCCGAGGCCCGACCAATCAAACAGAAGAAAAGAAACTACTCCTCGGAGAAAAACAAGGCCATCGCCGAAGAGGTGAGGAAACTGCAAGAGGCAGGCTTCATTGAGCCATGCATGTACCCCAAGTGGCTGGCCAACGTGGTCATGGTCAAAAAATCCAACGGCTCGTGGCGCATGTGCGTCGACTTCACGGATCTGAATCGAGCCTGCCCGAAAGACTGCTATCCCCTCCCGAGGATAGATCAGCTAGTGGACTCCACCAGTGGCCATGCATTGCTTAGCTTCATGGACGCCTTTTCAGGGTACCATCAAGTATTCATGCACCCCGACGATAGAGCAAAAACCGCCTTCATCACAAGCGCGGGAGTGTTCAACTACAGAATGATGCCCTTCGGATTGTAAAATGCCGGGGCCACCTATCAAAGGTTAGTTGATCACGTCTTCGCCGATCAAAAAGGAAGGAACGTCGAAGTCTATGTGGACGATTCCATAGTGAAGAGTGTGAAGGAGGAGGATCACATCAAAGATTTGGCCGAAACTTTCGCCAACCTGAGGAAGTACAAAATGAAGCTGAACCCGAAGAAGTGTGTCTTCGGGGTTAGAGCAGGAAAGTTCCTCGGATTCATGGTGAGCGAAAGGGGAATTGATGCAAACTCGGACAAGGTCCAGGCCGCATTAGACCTACCCGAGCCAAAGACAAAGAGAGACGTGCAAAGGCTAACAGGCAGGTTAGCCGCACTTTCAAGATTTATATCGAAGGCTTTGGACAAGGGGGCACCCTTCTTCAAAGCTCTCAAACCAAAAACTCTCCCAGGAGGAGAATCAGAGCCTGCCAAAAAGAAAGGCGTCCCGAGGAAAGTGGACCCCGAGCTGACATGGGAACAAGAGCAGAAGGATGCATTTCAACAGCTCAGGGCTCACCTGGCCCAACTGCCGACACTAGCTAGGCCGAAGGAGGGGGAAACCCTATACTTTTACGTCGCAGTTAGCCCCGGGACAGTAAGTGCGGTACTCCTGCGGGAAGAAGAGAAAAAGCAACAGCCAATCTTCTTCACCAGCCGAACCCTAACAGATGCTGAGACTCGGTACCCACTCATTGAAAAAGTAGCATACGCAGTGGTGGTGGCAGCCCGAAAGCTTAGACCCTACTTCAATTCTCATCAAGTAGTGGTGCTAACTGACCAACCACTGGAAAAAGTGCTAGGCAAAATAGAGAGGTCGGGAAGATTGGCTGCATGGGCCTTCGAGTTATCTGAGTTCGGCATCAAGTATCAGCCGAGGACCGCCATCAAAGCACAAGCACTCGCTGACTTCTTGGCCGAATGCTCATATAAGGAAATGTTGGATGACACCAAGAGAACATGGGAAGTATACACTGACGACTCTTCCACAGTGAACGGCTCGGGAGCCGGAGTGGTGTTGATACCCCCAGTAGGGAAAAGCATCGAATATGCCCTGAAGTTCGGTTTCAAAGAAACCAACAATGAGGCCGAATATGAGGCCGCAATCGCAGGGATAGAGCTATGCTTATCTCTGGAGGCCGAACATGTTTGCCTCAAAACAGATTCTCAGCTCGTAGCCAACCAAATCCGAGGGGAGTATGAGGCCAAATGGCCAAGTATGACAGCCTACCTAGCAAAAATTAAATCCTTAACGTCAAAGTTAAGATCCTTCGAAGTCATCCTCATTCCCCGAGGCCAGCACATACAAGAGGATGCACTGTCCAAACTTGCAAGCTCAACGCTCATCGACCTAAACAGGTCGGTCCATGTGGAAGTACACCAAGAGAGAAGCATTGACATGCCACCCCCCACAGTCTGCAATCTACGTCCCGAACCAAGCTGGATGGACGCAGTCATTGCATACAAGGAGAGGGGAGAACTTCCCGAAGACAAGCTGCAAGAAAGAAAGTTGAAGAGATTCAACCAAAGGTTCATCATTGACGCCAATGGAGAGCTCATGAGGAGGTCATTCTCAGCCCCACTGCTGAAGTGTGTCGGCCCAACTGACGCCGATTACATCCTAAGGGAAATCCACCTCGGCATATGTGGAAACCATATCGGAGGCAGGGCATTGGCACACAAGGCACTAAGGGCCGGGTTCTGGTGGCCCACCATGGTTTCCGAAGCAAAAGCGCTGACAAGAAAGTGCGAGAAATGCCAGAAGTTCGCACCAGCAATCCACCAGCCAGCTCAGGCCTTACAGTCAACACTCTACCCCTTGCCATTTGCACAATGGGGCTTGGACATCATCGGTCCATTCCCCTCGGCTGTGAACCAAAAGAAGTGGTTGATTGTAGGAGTTGATTACTTCAGCAAGTGGATTGAAGCTGAAGCAGTTTCATCCATCACTAAGCCACAGGTCCGCAAGTTCATCTGGAAAAACATCATCACAAGGTTCGGTATACCGAGGCTAATGGTCTTTGACCATGGAAAGCAATTTGACAACACACCACTGCAGACGTGGTGCAAACAGTTCGGTATCCACCTCGCTTACTCGGCGGTATGTCACCCTCAGAGCAACGGCCAGGCCGAAGCTGTGAACAAGCTCATACTCAACGCACTCAAGAGAAGAGTCGAGGAAGAAAAGAGTAAGTGGCTGGAAGAGCTCCCTGGAACACTCTGGTCCCTTCGGACCACCGAGAAAGAAGCCACGGGACAAACGCCCTTCCATTTGGTATACGGTTCCGAAGCTGTCATCCCTGTAGAGATCGGAACAGAAAGCTTGAGAATCCAAGCATACAACAAATATGATGGAACCCACGGACAAAGCAATGATCAACTTCTGACCGAAACCTTGGATCTACTAGATGAAGCTCGGGACGAAGCCAGAACTCTCAACGCAGCTTACCAGCAGAGGGTTAGCAATCACTACAACTGAAGGATCAATGCCAGACCTTTGAAGGTCGGCGACCTAGTGCTCAGAAATGCCGCGGCAGTTCAAAAGGGAAGGGTCCATGGCAAACTCTCGGCAACATGGGAAGGGCCATACATCATCCACTTTGAAAAGAGGACTGGCACCTTTATGCTTAAACAGTTAGACGGAACAATCTTGAAGAACCATTGGAATGCCGATGTTCTCAAGAAGTATTTTGTATGACCTTACCCCTTTGTAATCCAAGTAAGTTTTAACGAGTAAGTTTAATGAGAAGAGGAAAGCCACTGGCACCATGTGTTTCATTAAACACATCTCTAAATGTTTTTTGTCCTATTACCATTTTTTTTATATATATATATATATATATATATATATATATATATATATATATATATATATATTATATATATATATATATATATATATATATATATATATATATATATATATATATATATATATATATATATATATATATATATATATATATATATATATATATATATATATATATATATATATATATATATATATATATATATTATATATATATATATATATATATATATATATATATATATATATATATATATATGCCTGCATGCAACTTCGGATCTGATCAATCCGAAGCTAAAAATAATCCGAGGCAGCCACTCCTTGGAAACTAAACCCAAGGAGCAGCTAACTCAACCCAACCAGCAAGGTACCTTCCAGAATCCCCGGATTCGCGATACCCAGGGAAACTCCGTTCGCAACAGGGTCTCTCGAATAGTTATAAAGAGTTCGGCTCAGATCCAAGGATCCCCGAAACTCATAACTAGGAGTCAGAATTGCGACTTCTTGCCCAGGTTTCCGAACCACAAGAAGTCGGAAGAACGGAAACAGACGTTAAAGAGCTCAAAAGTAGACTCTTAAACAGATCCACGGATCTGAAGAGCTCAAAAGCAGACTCTAAACACGTCTACAAGCGTAAAAGAGCTCAAAAGCAGACTCTTAAACAGATCCACGGATCTGAAGAGCTCAGAAGCAGACTCTAAACACGTGAACAAGTGTTAAAAAGCTCAAAGTAGCCTCTTAACAGATCCTCGAATCTGAAGAGCTCGGAAGCGAAACTCCAAAGAAATCAAAGAGTAAAGTCCAAAGCTACCGAATCCACCCGCAGAGCCTAAGCAAAACTCAAAACGAGTCTTAGAAAATCTACGGATTGGGAGAACTCGCAAACGAGGAATCAACTTAGCAAAAAGGTGGATTCAAAAGCAAAAAACAGATACTTCGGAAATACACAAAAATATACGAAAACAGCAAAGTCATTTTTCATTCAATATTTGGGGGGATAAGTACAATCATACCAACTAAAGCTCGGCACAGCCCGAGGAGTCCTCAAAAATTGAAAGCAAAATGACCAAAAGAAAAAGCTAAATTCGGCAGCCATCAACAGACAAAACATCGGCCTACCGAAGTACTAAGAAAGCAAAAAGAAGTTAAAGTACAACGCAGCGCCGAGGCAAAAGGGAAGAGAGTCAAGCGCAAGTTCGGAGGTCCTCAACTGGAACCGACCGACTCTGAAGAAGACGACTGCCCGAGTTCCTAAGGGACATCACCAACATGTCCCTGAGGAGCAGATCGCGAAGAGGCGCCAGCAGTGGTATCACCTTCCGAGGCGACCTTCCGAGCTTGCTGCGCCTTAGCAGCTTCTTCGCGCTCCTTGGCAGCATCGTCCCTGTCAGCCTGACATTCCACCAAGTTGTCCTCGGCCTCGAGCCACTGAGGCACATGCTCAGTCCACTTGAAGTCAGGCATATGCTTGGCAAACATCCGACGAGCACCAAGGATCCCCTCCCAATACTGGTCTCGACACTGGTCGGCAGTATACAGCAAGGCCTTCTCCGCTTCGAGCTGGCGAACCTTGGCCTTAAGCTCATCAGCTTCGTGCTCAAGCACGGGAATCCGTTCAAGGGCAGCCGTGAACTTCTGAGCAATCTCACGAAGGTTCAGGATAACAGCATCCTTGTTCTGCAGCGCAGCCTCAAAGCTAGCCTTCTCCTCGGCTTTCTCCGTCTTCAGAGCCTCGCGCTCCCGAGCATCAGCCTCCATCTTCGACTTCAGATCATTAATCCCCTTGCCGAGCAGCTCGAGTGTGCCCGTCTGCTCCCGAGTAAACTCGGTAACCAAGCCCTTTGTTTCTTCGAGCTCGGCAAGGAGAGTGTTCGCCTTCTCATCCAGAAGAGGAACATCATGATCGTAGCGCTCCTCGAATCTGGCCAGCTTCACTTCTTCAAAATACTGACATTCCGCGGCGAAGGAGGATCAGAAGTGCGCCTACGAGGATGAAAAAAGAATAGTGAATACTAAAGGAGAATAAAAGCAAAAGTTCACAAGAAAGAAATAATGCTTACCTCATTCAAATGAAACTGAGCCATTTGAGTAGGGTGGTTCGCCTCCTGTCCAGGAACACGCCAGTCAGGGATGCCCCGAAGCATGTTCTCCTTGGCGGCGCTAGGGCCAATCATGGACTCAGGGTGTGCCTCGGGGTCTTCACCCAGAACAGAAGCCTGAGCAAACCAAGCCATGGTGTCCCTCACCTTCCGAGGAACCCTCCTGATCGGCACATCGAAGGAGGGGTAAGCCAGACGCTCCAACACCGAGATAGATGTGGAACCCAAAGTCTCGCGGAACTTCCTTTTCAGTCCGCGTTGTTGACCGGGCTCCCCACCTTCGGGAACCGCGAAATCAGCGCCCTTGCTGGCCGAGGGACCACCTTCCTCATTACCCGAAGAGGTAAGGTCGACGACCACCTTCGGGGGATCTTGTAGATCATCTCCCTGTCCAGCCGCAGCAGCGTCCTCGGACCCAGGAACCTCAGTAGAATCGAAAGGGGGGTCAACCTCGAACCTCTCCACCATAGGAGAAATATCAGCGACAGTCCCCCCCACTGGAGTCAAAGGCTTCAGAGGCGAAGGTATAGTAAACTCTTCGCCCATGGGCTGGTTCACAGGCTCGTCCTGTACCAAAATCGCCACGCTTTTCAGCTTCTGGCCAGGGAGCGGAAGCTTACTCCTAAGGCTCGGCGGTGGCCCCATCTCTTCCTTCTGCCGAGCAAGGTAGCGTTCGCCTGCCTCAGCTAGAATGGGATCTGCGGCAACAACCTGCCGAATTCTTTCCTCAGTCAGATAAGGATGACGGCTCAAAAACTCGAGAACTTCGGGACTAGGAGTTACCTTCGACGAAGAAGTAACTTTCTTCTTCAACTTCGAATGGGACCTCTCTCTTCTGTGCTTCTTGGGAGAAGTCTCTTTCTCCGAAGCCTTCCTATTCTTTAGCTTCTTCGACTCCTACAAAAGAAAGGGCGCATAAGAAGCGACCAAAACACCAAAGAGGGCAAACAGAGTACGAATGTAACATTGCTTACTTCGGGAGCGGCAAAAGAAGGAGGAGACGAAGCAGAGGAAATGACAGGCGCAACAGTTATTACCTCTGGTCCCTAAGAAAAACAGACATCGAAGACAGGGTCAAAATCGAGACCACAAGAGTCCACAGAACCGAAGCCTAAACAAAATGAACGAACTAATCAGCGTTACTGTGAGGGGGTCGAAAAAGCACGAGGCTAATGCGTGACCTCGTCCCTCGTGGGTGTGACGCTTCTTTTTGTCAAATCAAGTGTAATTGGATTTCCTGTGAGTTTACACCCAATTGACTAGTAATATAGGAGTCGCCATTCAGTTTTTAACGACAATGAGAAAAACTGACAAAACCCGGTTATCGTGACATAAAGGGAGTGCAATTATGTTTGACCACGACGGCCGTAGGTTCCCTTGTGATCCCTGGTGGTGGGGATCGCTCAACGTACACCCGCAGGGTAGAGATTGAGGGTTCGGGGGACTGTAACTACCGAGAGGAGTACTCGCTCTTCGATAACTCCAGAGGCAGGATATCCTTACTAGCTCAGCATAAATAATTGAAGGGACATGCGTTAACTATTAAACTAATTTGAGTTGATTTTAATAATATGCAACATATAGTACTAGATCGAGCGCGATTATCTGATTTAGATTGTTTTAAGGCACCTAGCATGATAATCCAATTTCCCAAAAATATCATATTTATTAAGCGTGATCAAACAATCAGATTTTAGTTAGTTTAACAGTTCATAAAAGGGCGAGGAAAGCAATTAAACCATGGAAAAGGGACACATTACGACGCACCCTTGAGAGGTGTGTCACGGTTCTCAGAAAACTAACCACTTTGACTTTGCTATTTCTCCTTTTATTTAACGAATCTCAAATTATGGGACGGGATACGTTCTGTTCGATTTATGGATCGATTACGACAGAACGCGTGATCAGTTTCGCAGCGTGAGGCTTAGGCTTAGGGGTTTAGAGTCAATACTCAGAAATATAATTGTGTGTTGTTGTGTTGTTTTCACGTCGAACTTAAGGCCCTATTTATAGAAAAGAGTTCGTGGAAAGATAGAATTGCAGAACTCTAATCCACGAGGAATTAGGAAAAAACACGTACCAGGTATTTTCAGCGCCCAGGCCTGGGCGCCGAAGATTTCGGCGCCCAGAGCCAGGAATTGAAAATAGGATCTGGGCTGTTTTTCTTAGTCAGATTCGTATTCCTAGAATCCGGAGTATTTGAGATTTAATTGAGTCTTTTAGTGCGTATTAACCTTGTGACGGGATGCGTCTGGGCCCGTTACGAATTCTAGGCTCGTTAAGATTTTAATTAATACGTAACTCTTATTTTCGAATCATATTAGGAATAGGATTCTCTCGCAATTTCTATCTCATTTAGGATTTATGTTGGAGTGCAACACCTAATTCTGACAGGTTTCTATCTTTTATGACTTGCCACTTTTAACAACTACCCATTACGGCAGTTACTATTTTTAGCAGGGTTCCATAAATAGCAGGTTTCTATAAATAGCAGGTTTTGGGTTAAATGAAAAGGGGAATTGAGATTCGTTATTTTATAGGAGATGCGTTGTCAAGTGGAGATTTACGCTTTCATCATCGAACCTTCACTTTCGGGAATGGGGACAAAAGTAGGTGTCTACAGTTAGCCCCCACTTTGACTGAGTCTTGGAGTAAGACGATGGTCAAAGTATTAGACGGAGTGCGTCGCACAAGCCGTGGTGACTTGTTTTGGGGAGGGTCTCACGAGCCCCCGAGTGATAACATTTGACTTAAGGGTCATCACTTGAAGTTTCGACATATCCCTCACGTGTCATTGGGATTTGTCAACGGATAGTATAGAAACTTCCTCACTTGGTCATTGGAAGGATCTAAAGGTGCGTAGAAACTCTCTCACTTTGTCATTGGGAGTAGCTACAGATGTTTTCGAAATCAAAGCTATAAAGTGTAATTGGGCCTGGCCAAGCCCAACTACGAGGTAAAAAATGTTTTTTAAAGATTCTCATTTTCAGGGCTAGCCAAACGAGAAAACCCCCTTGTTTTTACAAGATACAAAACGAAGGAAAATCCAGCACATCGCTCTTTTTTGGAAAAAGCGGAAAACCAATCCTTTTAATTTTTGGAAAAGGGAAAACCAGAAAAAGTTATCGCTGCAGCGACTAAGGACCTGCACGGCTTGTAACGTAGACCCCGCCGGCTAAAGATGGCGAGCCTGTCCGCTAAGGGTGGACGCCCCGTCCGAAAAAGTGGACGAATCTTGTTTTTGAAATTTGAAAATAAGGACCTACGCGGCTTGTGACGTAGATTCCGCCGGCTAAAGATGGCGAGCCTGTCCGCTAAGGGTGGACGCCCCGTCCGAAAAAGTGGACGAATCTTGTTTTTGAAATTTGAAAATAAGGACCTACGCGGCTTGTGACGTAGACCCCGCCGGCTAAAGATGGCGAACCTGTTTCATTTTGTTCTTTTGAAAATTCTATTTTTCGAAAACTGAGGATCTGCGCGGCTAGTGACGCAGACCCCGCCCGCTGAAGGTGGGCGAGCCCTGTCCGCTAAGGGTGGACATCCCTGAAGTCGTTTTTTTCTTGATTTGGAACTCGCGTGGTTCGTGGCGCGATCTTGCCTAATCGAGGTGGGCAAGTCTCTATTTTTTGTTCATTGTGATTTCTTTTGAGATTTCCTCTTTATCCATTCCTCGTAGGAGTGAATTCTTCCGAGGGATGCTCGTATTTAGTTGTAACCTGAAAGTGGGTTGGCAACGTGCTTAGACGGACCATTGTCTTGTGGTCATCTTCCTTCGTGGTTTTGAGCTAGTCCTTACGGCTCAATTTTGCCACTACCTGGGTCCTTGATTGGGGGACCATGTATAAGTATCAACGGCGACCTTTGTCTTGAGGTCGTAAACCGGTTCTTTTTCTTTTGAGATTATCCAAATACGGGACTTTGTACAGCGTAGTCTGGGAATATTGTTTTAACTTTGCATACTTTTTTTTGAAATATATATTTTCTTTCGAGCCCCCAAGCATTCGTGCTTGACGGTCATTTCTTGTCAAAGGGGTTCCTTGGGGATACGCAATTTGTGATGTCCTTGATCATGTTTGGGATTGTACTCGTAAGTGCGAGCCATCTTTGTAGTGGTGTGCTACTCTTAACAAAGTCGTGAGGCGCGACTTTCAGTAAGGAAATCGGCAATTTTCGAGTCGAATGGATGCGGCAGGGCCCAATAGAAGTTAGGGCCTTTTTGAGCCTGGGTTCATTTTCGGCGCCCAGGCCTGGGCGTTGAAATAATTTACGCCCAGGTGGGGCGTTGAAAGTGTTGTTTGGGCTGGTCTTTTGATGACACAGTTGGCCTCTTGTTCATTCGTTTATTTTACTTGGAAGTTCTATGTATTCTCTTTTCTTTTGTTTTTTTTTCTTTGTTTTTAGAACGTGATGATTTTCTTGAGAAGCCATAGCCGATTGGTGGACTACGGTGCTTGTCCCTTTGGGGCGATTATTTTAAGGAACTGTTGCTCTTAAGGCGTACAGTTATTGCGATAGTTGGGCGAGTCTATATGGCCCGAGGAACATACCTTGAGGCGTAAGACTTTGACCGCTCTTGTTGTTGTATATTTTTCCTTTTGAACGCGTTCGTGAATGTTCGATACTTAGAATTATGATATGTATGTGCGAACGAGCGTTCATAGAATGGCCGTTTTGTGCGTCCATTAATGAGTTTACCCGAATCATTTTTTTTGAGCAATGACTGATTTTGAATAGTTTGCTTAGAAGCTTGATAGGGTTCAGGCCCATTCATGAAGTGGGCTCAAACATCGTACCCTTTCAATTGTTCAAACATTTGCTTCGATATTTTTTTTATTTTGCTATGGTTGTTTCGTAGCTTGGAGCCCCCAAGTATGCATGTTGGGATGCTTCCTTTTGGCGTACGATTTTTGCAGGTTCTTTCGAGACAGATGCCTTGGGGTTCCGCTCGTGTAGGTGCGAGCTATCCCTTCCGTCGTAGGTAATATTTTGCTACCTTTAATCCTTAATGTAGAAGTCGTGTGGCTTGCATTTTGAATTTGGGCGATAAGTAGTCTTTGCCTCTTTTACACATGCTCTTGGTCGTGCCCGCATTAGTGCAATATGCCTTACTCTTTTTTTTAGACTTGTACCGTGGGATAGTTGAACTTATGGTGCGACGTAGGCTTGTGTGGCCTACCCGCATGTATTAGAACATTTCTCTGGGTGTTGGGATATCATTATTATTTTTTGCGTTGGAGCACTTCATCACGCCTTGTTCAGGTGCTCGAACAAGTGTAGCACCTTCTGCGTTTGTTTGCACGGCTTATTACTTCGTTCGATGCGAGGATTCATAGGTGTTTCTTTCTTATTTTTATATTTGGGCAAAACTTGGCCAGCAGAAAGATTCAGCACCCAGGCTAGGGCGTTGAAGATATCGGCGCCCAGCTCTGGGCGTTGAAAATGATTTCTGGGTATATTTTGACAGTTCTTATCCTTGATTTTTTTCTTTCGCTTTTGCTTTGGAACGAGGTAGACTGTGTAACGGGCGCTTGTAGGGCGAGCGTTATGTGCAGTAGCTTGATCGGAGTTTTGGTGACTCGCGATTTTCAGTTACCCTTGTTAGTGGGGTGACTTTATATATTCTAAGTAGTGCTTTAGACTTTGGGAGGGGTTTTAGCCATTCTAAGGTTCGCTTTACACGATTAAAGGTTAGGATTGTGCCCCTATGATGTATGTATAGCATTAGCGTCGAGAATTTGCGATAAAATCGTCATTTCGAGCATTTTTAGAGTGTTTTTCTCAAGCCCCCAATTGTAGCTACGGGATTGGCTTGGTGCTATAATGCATTGCATACTTTTTTATGCATTCATGGTGACATGGATCATGAATAGTTTGAACCAGACTCGTTTAGTGCGAGGTATGTTCGAGTAGGGATATGCTACTTCTCTTGTAAATGTCGTGTTTGTGCGACATTGCCATGGTCAAGGTAGTCACATGTTGAAGTGTGCCTTGACCAAAGTTAGGTGCCCTTCTTTACCCATAATCATATTTAGAAATATCTTTGACTCACTTGCAACATCGAGATAAACGCATACTTAGCTTAAACCAACGACACTTTATTATGTTCGAAGAAGTTTTTGAAAATCATTTGAAAATTATTTAAAATCTGAGTCCTACTGTGTACAACCCGAGGTGTCCTAGGTAAGTTGACTTATAGAAAGGTTTGTACAGGATCAAAATACTGTTACGATTTTTGGAATGCTGTCTAAGGATTTGCTGGAAGCCAGGGTGCAGGCGTCAAGATATACTTGTGCCCGTTTGGCATATGCTTTAGGCTTTTAGGGCCATCTTTTCCGGAATTGCGGGAATATAAACCGTTTTCAAATTGACTTAGATTTACTTGGTGTATGTCCGTACAAAAGGTCAAGGTATATTTAGTTCTTTCCCTAGCTCTTTCAATTTTTAGCCCCCAGTTGCTATTATGTCTTCCCATTAACGATGCTTTTAGATTTCGATTTTAGATGCTCGTGTCATATGTCTGAGTAGGGTGAGCCTTGGTTAAGTGCCAAGTCCTATTGACAATGTCTGATTTTTTTTCAAAGGGGATTCGCAAGCATTTGAATTACCATGAACGGGTGCCCTGAGTTCGAAGGAACGATGGGGTGATGCCGTAGAACAATCCTCTTTATTGCAAGCTTACTGCCTTTACTACTTGTCGGCGACTATGACTGTGTCTAGGGGTGAAAGAAGGTCTTTAAGCGAACGACTATGTCTAGTGGTGAAAGAAGGTCTTTAAGTGAGTTAGTTCGCTTTAGGGAGGGTCAAGTCGAGTATTTTAGAGGTCATGGACGCTTGCGCTAGCCCCCATTCAATTGAGGCAAAGCGGTCTTTTGAGTCTTGGCTAAGTGCCTAGGAGTGTGAGTGCTCCTTCTGGCAAGGGTACGTGCCCTTTATTATTTTTCGATGTGTGCTCGTTTTGGCATTTTGACGACTTGGATTCTTTCTTTGACTTAAATTTTTCTTTCGACTTGGATTGCAAGTAATTAAATTTCAATAAGGGACTCTATTTCTTATTCTTGTTATTTTATAGGCTCTAACATTTTTGCAAATTGGTTGGACCGAATCATGGATTGCCTACGTACCTGCCTTAAATAGATTTAATTTGGAATCAGGTCTTACGTAGTTCTTAGCCTAGAAAATGATTTTTTAGAATGCCGATTTTAAACAAGTACGTTCTGAGGTGGAACATATTATTTGAAGCGGTGGAATAAGTGAAGTTTATTATTATTTTAATCTGCTGCCTTGCCGTAAGCCAAAAAATTTGTTTTATATATTTTTTTGAGTACATGTATTTTTTGGTGGTACGTATATCTGAATACGTGTTGTACCCCTCCAAGTGTTCGTTATTTTTCCGTGCATGTGGGGATAAAATGACGAGCACTTCTGGACAAATTTTAGCAAGCAGAGAGATTCAGCGCCCAGGCTGGGGCGTTAAAGATTTCGGCGCCCAGCTGTGGGCGCTGAAAATTATTTCTGGGCGGAACTTTTTTTGGTGCGCTAAATGCTCCTTTTTCTTTTAGTCTAACTTTAGAGGCGCTTTGCAAAGTTCCTTTTTTATTATTTATTACTTTTTTGTACTTTTCATTTGTCTTCTTTTTTTATTCGTAACTCAAGACGGTTTGAAAGACGGGTTGAATGAGATAGGATAAGTTGTATAGGTATTAGTCGAGCACGAGGATTACATCAACCAAGGCCAATGGGGACAGCTCAATGGTATAGGATGTATCCACACAAGTTATATGGTCATTATGCTAATGGTGGCGTAAGAACAGGTTTGGGCTTTGGAAATAATGAGTATGGCGCACGTGTCAATGGCCGCGCGTGTTTTACAGTCAACAAGTTCAAGAACAAGGGTCGAGGTAATGGTTTCTTGGGTTATGGCAATGAGAACATGGATGGGTTAAATGAGCTGAACAGGGGTCCCAGAGCGAAGGCGTCTAAGAACATAAGAATTGGAAAGGGTAGACATCGTAGAACTTTATGATTTGGATTGGTTGACTCAATTCTTTTCCTTCGTTCACTTGGGTAAATTTCACACTTTGGGAGGTACGGGCTAAGTATTTCATGGCTCGCTCTTTTCGCTCTCCCTTTTCTCTTTCTATTTTTTCCTTTTTGCATGGGATTTCTCCCCAACATAAATCCTTCAAAATTTTATTTGGGCTAAAAGGTAGATGGTTGTGGTTTTTGAGTCACGAGGCGAGACTGAGTGAGCCTCGTTTAGTAGGCCTATAGTGGACCTTTAATTTTAGTAGGCCTAGGGTGGACCTTTAATTTTAGTAGGCCTAGGATGGACCTTTTAATTGTCTTTACTTTGCAAGCGTATTTAGTCGTTTAAAATGTGCAAATAGCGTAGATTCGAAATGTTATTTTTACCTTATTGAAATTTAACGAAAGAATTACATCGAAAATAACTTTTTTTCTTCTTTTCAGATTCCAGTTTCTGGGATTTAATTGGAAGTTGCGATTTAGACTCGAACTTTCATTAATCTTTTTGATTATAACCCGTGTATGAATACAAGGAGGTGGCCTAGACTCAAAATAATGACGTGGCGTAAGCCTATAACACTTGACCAAGCGACTCTCAGACTTAGGCTAATTGGATCATAACTTTCGTTGGTTGACACTTTAGATTTTAACCTTGGGGTGTTCATTTGTCATGCGCCATTTTGCTTAATGTTGGCAAGGTAGTTAGTTGGGGAGATCGAATTTTTTATTTTTGCAATACTAGAATCATTAGTGCGGCTTCTCTCTTAGCGTGTATTGCTTTACCCCAATGGTAGCCTTATGGCATGCCGATTTGGGTATTTTCATGGTTTGTCATGTTGTATTCATGGAAAAAAAATTTAGTCCGTACTTAGGGGTACTTCAAGGAGCGAGTGGCTCAAGAGGACTATGATAGTCGTGACCCAATGTGATCATAAGCCTTAAGGCCATTAATTTTGTGCTAGTGGTATTGACACCTTAGGTTCACTTTGGGGGTTGTGCGACTATGGGGGAATGATTTTCAGAATGTGACTGTTTCCATTTTGCAAATACTATAATATATTCTTTTTATTGGTGAGCGAGAGTATTGAGGCCGTAGACTCTTAACAAGGGATGACAATTACATATGGGTGCTTATTGATTTAAATGTTAGGAAGGGAGACTCAATATGGTTTAACCTTTTGACTTGCAGAACGGCACCAAGCATTAGGACCGATTCTATGGATAAGACAACTAAGACTTTAGGATTTAGATTGTACTTTGGCATAGCCTAGTCTAGACTCGGATTTACTTTTTATTCGAACATTATTTTTCCTTAAAAGCTTCATTTGAACATTATTTTTGAATACTTTACCCATGTGACATTCATAATTATTAGCATGTTCGGTTTTGGTGCCGAGCATTGTCGTCGTAGGAGGCCTAACAACGACGCAAAGAGTTATTCCTTTTTTATGAGTCGCTTTTAGAATCGAGTGCTTTTCTTACGCCCTCGCAGCAATTTTTTTACGAACGTTTTTTTTGCTACGTGTTTTCTTTTTTGCGGGCACCGAGGCTGCTGCGCCTGACCAGAAGGCCAAACAGCAACATCAGCGCCCAGCGTCGGGCGTGAGAAATTCTGGCGCCCAGCCAGGGGCGTTGAAAATGCGTCCCTGGCTGGTTCTCGTTTTCTGTTTGCGTCTACTTTTGTTTATGCGACTTCGATTTTGCGTGCTTGCCTAATAACGTCCTTTACGCTCTGTGCAGCGTTTGCGGAATTCGTTACAGGCCATCCCGAGCGTCGCATATTTTTGTAACGATCGTTCGGGTTTGCGGAACACGTATTTCGGTATAAATCTTTGGCAAGTTGGTTTATGAATGTTTGGGCAATTTTTAAGGTCGTTGGTTTTTCTAGGATAGTTTGTCACACACAATCATATATTTCGCTACACATAACTAACATTCCATCATGAGGCAATAATAATATGTCAGGTAGTTTATGATAGGCTTCTATGGGTAGTTATTTGCGCCTGGTTTGGTACCGCTTCTATCGCAGATCCACCACAGTCCCCGGTCGGGGTAGTGCTTTCAACAGACGAATTTCGTCCGAGAAGGCCAACCCGCAAGTGCAAGCCAAGGGGGCATGCAGGCGAGAGGGGCCTAGTGGGCGAGCGATTGGGTTTGGGACGGGTGTACTACTAGCGAAAGTGCCGAGTGGACAACATTCGAAGCGTATGCACCCCCCGGTTGGCGATGGGTATCCTTAGTCCCAACTCCCGAGATGAAACTCCAAGGGAGCCAAGATTCGTTATGCGTTTCTGTCCGTTCACATTAATATGCTGATTTTCAGGTCGTCCCAACTTGATTGGGAAATAAACGCGGGGTAGGATCGTTTCACCCTTCGGCTATTTTGATTACCTACAAGCACGAGTATTTCCTGAAGGAAATAATGCCCTTGGTCCAAGTATGCATTCTATGTTAAGTCTAATAAGTGCGGTTCAGTATTAATTAACAAGTTAATAAATTCAGTGAGATCAAGTGAGCTGAATGCCTAGCTAGAGGCCGCTTCAGTTCAAGTGGAATTAATGATATTAATCCACAGCTTACTCTTGACTGAACCCGTAGGGTCACACAAATAGTACGTAAACGGATCAAGTATTTAATGGCATTAAATACTCCATCTATGGATATTCGGAATCGACGGATCTTGGTTTCAGTGGGAGGTGAGATCGTCACAGGCAAGAAAAGAATGCTCCGGAAATGATGATATTACCGGAAACGGAAATATGGATCGTATCGGAAATATAAATATTATCCAAGTCGTAGATGTTACCGGAAACGGAAACATGGTACGTATCGGAAAATATTATCGGAAATGGAAATATTGCCGGAATCGGAAATATTGCCGGAAACGGAAATATTGTCAGAATCGGAAATATTATCGGAATCGGAAAATAATTCCGGAAACGGAAATATTAAATATTTGTTCGAATCGGAAATTGATTCCGGAATCGGAAATGTTAAATATTGTTCGTATCGGAAATGAATTCCGGAACCGGGAATTTAATCGGAAGCGTATCGTACGAATAAGCATCGGACGAGGCCTGCCGGACGAGGGCCCAGCACGAAGCCAGGCCATCGCCCAGCAAGCCACACGCATCCAACAACACGCTAATGCCTCGACCAGGCCCAGCGCAAGGCCAGTCCCAGCCAAGGCTGGCGCGCGCGCACAAATGGGCTGCGGGCAGCGGGCCTGTGCGCCGTGCGCACAGCGTGGGCCGCAAGGCTTGCGCATCGGCGTGCGATGCTCGTGCGGTGCGTGTGTACGTGCTATACGAATCCTAAAGCTATCGGGATTCGTGCATAGATTAAATCCTAATCCTAAAAGATTAAATTAATTATTAAGAGTTCTAATAGGATTCTAATTAATTAATTAGTATTCTAACAGGATTCGAAATCCTTTCCAAGGTTCTATAAATATATGCCTAGGGTCATAAATTTATACACAAGTTTTCAAGTATTCAAAACTAGGATTTTTAAGCAGAAAAATCAGCCATAACTCTTGCCCATTTAGCCGAAAATAAGTAGTACCTTAAGGGTGATTCTAGTTGGTCAATCTTAAGGCGGATCCGGACGTGCTGTGGACTATCTACGGAGGGACGACACTTGGAGTCCTAAAGACTTGTTCTTGTTCGGTTCGGGCGCAGCTAGGGAAGGCACGCAACAAAGAGTATGCATCTAAACTATGCTAAATGATTATGTGTAAATAATATGCTTTCCTGGCTTTATGGTTTTTCCGCATGATTTATGAATTGTCATATGTATCATAACCTAACTGTGGTATCACGAGCCTCTTATTATTTTCATAATCTAAATTGCATGAACATGGTTAAATATTACAAATTTGCAAGAATTAAAAGGGGTAATTAATTTTCGTAATTGTTAATTAATAGCAAATTGCGTTTATTTAATTATACGTACGCAGTTTTTCGGCCGTTTCTTCATTACTCATCCAAATCGAGTGATTTTTGTGTCAATTCCGCATGTAAAAGGCATTCTAAAATTTTGACAAAATTAGTATTTTTCGGCCGAACCCAGAATTCTCAAATTCGAAGCCTAACTATGACTTTTCGAAGGTTTTAGTTTTTCGAATGCAAAATTTCGTAAATTTAAGATGTTAAATTAAATATTTGCGATTCTTGTTGATAAATCTTGAATTTTTTATTGACCTACTGTATATGTTTAACAAGTTTGAATGCCTAGCCTTGTTAATTATGCAATCTAATTTGTAATTATAATTAATTTGTTGAAAATTGGAATAATTTAGAATTAATTTGATTTTCATAATTAGTTATAATTTAATTAGATACCTATGATTAAAAACCACCATAAAAATTGTAAATTTATGTTAAATTTTAAATTTTATGACCTAGACTTGAATCCATGTTAATCGGAAATCAATTAAATAATAAATTTTCGATTTTTCGCCCTAAAATTATGAAATTAATATTATTTATTAATTTGTCATTAATTTTGAATATAAATTTTAAATTTTTATGCGATTCGCTCATATGACTTGCACGCACAAAGCAATGGACGCTGCGTGTTACCCTTAAGGGGTGTTGTATAGTGCGGGCATGTGACGACGAGCAAGGGAGCTCGTCGCCCATGCGGTACGAATGCAATGAGCAAGGCAATGGTGCACGAGCACAAGGCAGCAGCCCTGCCTTGTGTCGTGGGCTGTGTGCAATGGGCGAATGGGCGAGGGCGAGAGCAAGGCACGAGCAGTCGCGTGTGGGCAGCAAGCGAGCTGCGCCACAGCGCACACTGCCTCGCGCAAGCGTGCGGAGCCTCGCGCGCAGCGAGCGTAAGCTCGCGTGCCACGAGTGCTGCGCCAAGCACAGATCGCTCGCGCGCTGCGAGTGCTTGTTGTGCGTGCGACGAAAGCTGCGCCCAGCGATGGCGTGCGAGTGCTTATTGTGCGTGCGACGAGCGCTGCGCCTAGCGATGGCGTGCGAGTGCTTGTTGTGCGTGCGACGAGTGCTGCGCCCAGCGATGGCGTGCGAGTGCTTGTTGCGACGTGCGACGAGCGCTGCGCCCAGCGATGGGCTGCGGCAGCATGCTCGTGCATCGAGCGCTAGCGCGCGCAGCGAGCACCAGCTCGCGTGATGCCTTGCGATGGTGAGCAGCACCGATGCGAGGCAGCGCATGGGCTGCGCGCACATGGCCAGCGATGGCTGTGTGCGTGTGGCCCATGGGCGTGCGTTGCGTGGGGTTGTTGCGTTGCGATTAGATCGTTTTGAAATTTTAATTTGAGATTTTCAGTTTACGTAATTTTAATTAATTTTAAAATTAATAATTTAAATTATTTTCTTGGATTTTAATTTTGAATATTGTAATTATAATAAATTTTATTTATTCTAATTATTTTACTAAAATTAAATTCATGAATTAATTTAAATACGACTGAAATTAAATTAAATTTATGGATTCAATTATAAATTTATATGAGCTTTAAATTTTAATTAAATTTGTATGTTTCCGGTTAGACTCGAAATACATTTTTATGTTTAAAATTAGTAAAGCATATGAATTTATTGGTTTAAGTGGGAGCCCTTTTTTAGTCATAAACTCTTGATTAGGTCTACAAATCCTTAAGGTTAAAACAACTTGATTAGAATTAATAAGGACTGAATAATTTGTAGATTATTGGTGCCCTTGATTAATTGCTGCAAATGTTTATGTGATGCATAATGTGTTTTACTAACCAGCTATGTGGGCCATTCATGATAATGAATGGGTGAATGGTATATATTGTATATGTACTGTTTTGCAGGTTATGAAGTGACTAGTATGGCCCAAATAGGATAGAAAATATGGTCTGCGTACCATTAATTTGAATGTAATTGGTCTAAAGTACCAAAGTTGTTTTTCAATTCAAATATGGTCTGCGTACCATCAAATAGTTGTAATTAGTTTTAATTATAGCTTATCCTATTTGAAGAAAATGGTGCCTCCCACGGAGATTTTCAAGACGGACTTTGAAGTTAAAGCTTCAAGATGAAGTCGGGCAATACTAGATCACATTTATCTTATGCATGTTTTAAGTTATTTATTGTTTTTAAATATGTCTTAAAATGCATGAGATCAAAGCTTGATTATGTTGCATGATTAAGGATTTTAGTTCACTTAAAATCTAACCAAAATAGTAAGAGCCTTAAGTTCCAAACTTAAAAATTGAGTTAAAAGGTGCCATGCCAAAATATACACTTGCTTGGATATCCTTTACATCAATCTAGTAATAGTTTTCGCTCAGCGAGGTGTTACTTATTGGTCCTAAAGGGGCAAGGTACACAAATAATTGTGAGTACATGTTAGTTTTGGTGAAACTCAACGATATAAGTAAGGAGTCCTTTTATGTCGTGGCAAAATCGATAGGTTTACCTAATAAGTTCTTAGACGTGCCTATCAACCAAGAATAGTTTCTAGACTATTAGCAAAAGGTTTTTGCTTACCTAAGATGTTTTAGAATTGAGTCGACAAACTGTGCTTAATTCTTCAATGATTTTAGGATCTTGGAATCATTTTATTCACACCTGCCGGAACAATAAATTCGAATAAAATGTAATAACTTGTTTGAATTGCATGATTGCTTTAATTTTCAAGTTATTATTCATGATAAATGTTTAGACTTTGCATGCTTCAATGTATGTTTTAATTATTGTTTATAATTAAAAATCTTGCACTGCGGTAAATCCTTTTAGAAAGGTAACAGTAAATTTCCTCGATTGGTAGTGAATCCAAGAACGATTCACGGAAATGAGAGAAAGTGAGCAATTTAAAATGTACGTTTCTTATAGCGACTTTTACGGTTGTTTTCGAACATCAAAATCGAATGGCAAACCAATTGGTGCTTATGAATTCAAAATACACTGTAGTTTTGAGATCATAAAGCATTGAGTTTAATACGCTCAGCTTTACCAATGGTTAACAACCTAATATCTTTGTCCATTTAATTCTCGAATGAGTCTAGTCCCTAGACATTCGAATAGATCGATGCTTAGAGAACTTTAGAAGCCTCTTGTAAGATCATCTAGTTGAAATAAAATATTCAACATAAATTAAAATGGTAAGAACTTTGTTGGAGTGACATTGGACATGTCTAACAAAGTATAAAAGTCAACACTAGAGAATTCATTCTTAAGGCTATAAGAAAGGGTACAAGAAATAGGAAAACAAGGAACAAGTGAAAGGAACTTACAATTCCGTTTCTACCTAAAAGTTAATGTTTAAAGAAAGTGACCTGGTAATCAAACTTCCTTGGTATCATATACCGCTTGAGGTTCTTACTTCGGTAATAACTCAAACAATGGAAGCTAGGCTACACTAATGGCCTACAATTGGGAAATGAAGCATGGCATTGCTACATTAATTGTAGGGTCATCTAAGTTTGTTTTAAGTCCTTTCAAAGGCTGGAACTTAATGGCTATTTTGTTCCATAATCAGCATACCTAAATTTCTGCTTCAAACACAGAAAGACTCACATTCAAGAAAAACAAAAACAATGTTTGTTTGTTTATTTGAATGAAATGGTTAATTACAGGTTGAGTCAATATGCTTGATTAAAACAAACAACTCTTTAAAGAACTTTAATAGGTTCAAATCAAACCCTTGATTTGAGTTCCACTAATCTTTGGCATTGTTGCTTAGACCATATCAACAAGTTAACATTCATAAGCTCTATTTTGATGGACTTTTGAAAGTTGATTGATTTCTAGATCAATTTAAGACAACTAGTCTTACTTGTTGAAAGTAACAAAAGATATGAACTATTGTTAGAACGCCTAGACAATAGAGTTCAAAGCTAAAGAAAGATTTTACGACTTTATTATTTCACATGGATTTGAGTGAATATAGGTTTATTTACTCAATGTGATATAAGTTTGAATCTGTTTGGCTAGTTCAAAGATTCAGAAGTATAAAATCCACTTGGCAAGAAATCATAAAGATCTAGGTTATATCATGTTGTTGATTACTTATACCAAGAATGATCATCAATGATTGTGTGTTGTAATTTCACAATCTAGCTCCATAAGATATGGTATATCTAAGTTGGAATGATCGAAGTCGATTAGTACTTGATTCGATCAATGGTGGATCATAAAGACTTTTCCTATAATTTCTAAAACAAAATGCTCAACTACCACCAAACTAAACCAAATTCGTCAAAGCTATCGAAAAGTAATTTCAGAATAACTTTTCATAAAATATATCTAGAGAGTTGCAAAACTCAGTGGGAGCTTAGTGTTTGTCATTCGACAAACTAAGGCCCAAGTATAGATATATGTTTCATTATGATTTATTCAAATGAGACACAAGGGTATTGTTTCTACCACGAATTTTTGAGAACATAATGTTTGTTTGCTCGAAATAATGTCCTTTTGGAGATTCGTTTCCAAAATGACAAGTGGGAGAAAATAGACCTCGAAAGTCTTCGAGGCGAACAACAAACATAAACGGACATTCCGGAGGCTTTTCGAAGTGCTTCAGAAAATCCAAACTTATTCTGTAAGGACTTTACAAGTGGCTTTAAAGAATAGACATCTCTTAGAAGACTTTACAAGTGCTTCAAGGAGAACAGAATATTCAAAGGACTTTCAAGTGGCTATTGATATTCTATTGTTTGATGTTCTATACCCAAGTAAACATAGAGATCAGGTCAATGAAACTATGAGATTCTTCTATTAGATAGTGAAGAAACCTACAACTTGCAGTCAAACTATTATCATGTAGATTAATGAGTTTGTGACTTGTAAGAAAGCTATGACGAAACCTAGATTCCCTAAAATGGTTAGAGGCCATATATAGACTCAAATGTTTTAAATGGTTAGAGGCCATAAAACATACTCAATGTTTTGATGACAAAATTGAAATTTTGTTGATTTGCAAGAATAGGTTCACACCTATTGGTTGCAAGTTTGTTTTAAGGATAAAATCCATCAAACATGAAATTGTGTTCACACACAAAGCGAGATTAGTTGCTAAAGGTTACAAGCAAATTCATGGCATGGATTGTGTTGAAACCTCATGCATAATCGTAATGCTCAAGTCTATAACTCAAAGCAATGATTGCATATTGGTACATATAGCAATTGGATGACAAAACGTATTCCTCAATCAAATGTTGGAATATAATATGTACATGGTATGTCATAGAATTTGTGGATCCAAACAAATGCTTGAAAAGGAATGCTAGCTTATGAAATCTAAGTACAGATTTAAGCAAGCAATTGGGAATTGGAACTGTATTTTAGTGAAGCTAATAAGCATTTTAGTTTCATAAAATGTACATGATTCTTATAGATATATAAGAAGTTTAGTGGGAGTACATAAAAACTTAATTGGTCCTATGTGTATCACACACATATCTCTCTATTGTAAAATAACATTCAAATGCTAATGACGTAGATTTGAGATTATTCATCAATGATGGACTATGGCGAAACTTAGTACATACTGGGTATTAAGATCTATTTACAAAGATCTTATGATATTGTTTTGGATTAAGTAATGGCATTTACTAAATCAAACACGAAAGTCTCCATTGGAGATATTCGACCCATGTGAATAAATCTAAGTAAAGGATGTTTGAACTATGTATAAGCATTTACTAAGTTAAACATCAAAGAGTCTAAATGAGATTCTTAACCTATATTATATGTCAAAGAATTTAGTTGGATTTAGTATCTACTGAAACTAGATGAGCTAAAGTTACATGAATAGAATTCAATTGGGAATTATTCTGCAAAAGAATTTATCATGTATGATATAATATGAGGATCGCCAAAAACGTATTGTATGACTTTAGGCATGACGAACATATACCAATCTCTATTGATCTAAGTGAAGATCAACTAGATTGAGATCAAGAATACTTATGGTACTTGAACGGGTACATAGGAATAGTTCTTGATTCAAGGAAATAAAGATATGCTAAATATTGATGCTACACGCATAAACACTGGCAAAGGATCAAGCAAGACCCTTTGGAGTTAACCATTGATAAGGACGAGCTATAGAGCATCGTGTTTTGAAATGGCAACATGGATTGGAGACCATGAGTTGTTGCGTGGGATATTAAAATATTAATTTCTATGTTCTAAGATACAGCTGGAAAGTATTCCACATATCTGTGAACTGCTTGGATAAGTAATTCCAAACAAAGCATCACTAGCAACCTATAAAGTTGAAGTAAAAGTACTTATTTCCTAAGAAGCAATAAAACAGGGTTGTTTATGTTAAAGAGTTCTTCACTGAACTTGGGTAGATCACATGTCCGCTGGCTTGATGGTTCTTCATTGAAAAAATGCGTAGAACCACTCTTGAAGCAAGAAAAGACTAGATCACAAAATAAACATAATCAAAAGATCTTATCATCTATCTCGAAGAACATTCGATGAAAAGGATATTAAGATTGGCAAAGCATGATAACTAAACCTATGCAACAAGTGAGAAACAACACTCACATTGTAGCACTGGAAATCAAGCATAGCTTTGAATTCCATGAACTGTTTTAGAAGATGGGTTTGAGGCCCATGGTTGTAAAACATTGGGGTTGAACATTTATCATATATGAAATGTATTTTCATATTCCATTTAATCTTGGTTTAGTATTAAATGATGAGTCCCTTCAATTTGACGAAATATTCAAGATAGACTGTCAGGACCAGTCCTGTGACTAAGAAATGTCTATCAAGTGAACTTGAATGTCAAAGGTTGAAAATGGTCCCTAGTCGGAGTTTTCTATAAAATTGGACGCATAGAAAACGTTAGACGATTAGAATGCAAGATGACTAGTAGTTCTGTTTCTTGAACTATGTGGACATGGCAATGTCATAATCATTTGCATAGATACTTACTTTGGGAAGACTAGTATCGGACAAGACCTATGAAAATTTACTGTAAGAGATGAAAATCTGTCATAAGTAAATTTCATTAAAATTATTAGACACTAACTCCTCAATACCTGAGTGATTTGAGATTACTTGTTTGAGAACTGGTTGCTTTGACGTTGACCAACCGTCGCACCGTAAAAGGAGGCTATAAAGGCAACGCTCAGGTAATCACCTATCAAACGAAGTCTAATCTCAAGATCGCAAGATTGGGATTGTCCTCCCATAAATCGGGATGAGATGCTTAAAAGTTGTACAAGGCCACTCGGAGAGCTAGAAACTGTGAAATGCATGCCGTACTCGGATGAATCATAGGCTATGATTATCTGTTTATTTGATCAGTTGAACTCTGAAACCGAGGAACACCTCTGGACATAATAAGGATGACAACTCTTACCTTATGTTCAAGAGCAAGCATCGAGCGACAAAGGAATTAGGAAATGCACACTTGTCCCAAAGGACAAGTGGGAGACTGAAGGAAATAATGCCCTTGGTCCAAGTATGCATTCTATGTTAAGTCTAATAAGTGCGGTTCAGTATTAATTAACAAGTTAATAAATTCAGTGAGATCAAGTGAGCTGAATGCCTAGCTAGAAGCCGCTTCAGTTCAAGTGGAATTAATGATATTAATCCACATCTTACTCTTGACTGAACCCGTAGGGTCACACAAATAGTACGTAAACGGATCAAGTATTTAATGGCATTAAATACTCCATCTATGGATATTCGGAATCGACGGATCTTGGTTTCAGTGGGAGCTGAGATCGTCACAGGCAAGAAAAGAATGCTCCGGAAACGATGATATTACCGGAAACGGAAATATGGATCGTATCGGAAATATAAATATTATCCAAGTCGTAGATGTTACCGGAAACGGAAACATGGTACGTATCGGAAAATATTATCGGAAATGGAAATATTGCCGGAATCGGAAATATTGCCGGAAACGGAAATATTGTCAGAATCGGAAATATTATCGGAATCGGAAACTAATTCCGGAAACGGAAATATTAAATATTTGTTCGAAACGGAAATTGATTCCGGAATCGGAAATGTTAAATATTGTTCGTATCGGAAATGAATTCCGGAACCGGGAATTTAATCGGAAGCGTATCGTACGAATAAGCATCGGACGAGGCCTGCCGGACGAGGGCCCAGCACGAAGCCAGGCCATCGCCCAGCAAGCCACACGCATCCAACAACACGCCAATGCCTCGATCAGGCCCAGCGCAAGGCCAGTCCCAGCCAAGGCTGGCGCGCGCACACAAATGGGCTGCGGGCAGTGGGCCTGTGCGCCGTGCGCACAGCGTGGGCCGCAAGGCTTGCGCATGGGCGTGCGATGCTCGTGCGGCGCGTGTGTACGTGCTATACGAATCCTAAAGCTATCGGGATTCGTGCATAGATTAAATCCCAATCCTAAAAGATTAAATTAATTATTTAGAGTTCTAATAGGATTCTAATTAATTAATTAGTATTCTAACAGGATTCGAAATCCTTTCCAAGGTTCTATAAATATATGCCTAGGGTCATAAATTTATACACAAGTTTTCAAGTATTCAAAACTAGGATTTTTAAGCAGAAAAATCAGCCATAACTCTTGCCCATTTAGCCGAAAATAAGTAGTACCTTAAGGGCGATTCTAGTTGGTCAATCTTAAGGCGGATCCGGACGTGCTGTGGACTATCTACGGAGGGACGACACTTGGAGTCCTAAAGACTTGTTCTTGTTCGGTTCGGGCGCAGCTAGGGAAGGCACGCAACAAAGAGTATGCATCTAAACTATGCTAAATGATTATGTGTAAATAATATGCTTTCCTGGCTTTATGGTTTTTCCGCATGATTTATGAATTGTCATATGTATCATAACCTAACATTTCCTTCACTATCCCCAGTGGAGTCGCCACTGTGAGGGGGTCGAAAAAGCACGAGGCTAATGCGTGACCTCGTCCCTCGTGGGTGTGACGCTTCTTTTTGTCAAATCAAGTGTAATTGGATTTCCTGTGAGTTTACACCCAATTGACTAGTAATATAGGAGTCGCCATTCAGTTTTTAACGACAATGAGAAAAACTGACTAAACCCGGTTATTGTGACATAAAGGGAGTGCAATTATGTTTGACCACGACGGCCGTAGGTTCCCTTGTGATCCCTGGTGGTGGGGATCGCTCAACGTACACCCGCAGGGTAGAGATTGAGGGTTCGGGGGACTGTAACTACCGAGAGGAGTACTCGCTCTTCGATAACTCCAGAGGCAGGATATCCTTACTAGCTCAGCATAAATAATTGAAGGGACATGCGTTAACTATTAAACTAATCTGAGTTGATTTTAATAATATGCAACATATAGTACTAGATCGAGCGCGATTATCTGATTTAGATTGTTTTAAGGGACCTAGCATGATAATCCAATTTCCCAAAAATATCATATTTATTAAGCGTGATCGAACAATCAGATTTTAGTTAATTTAACAGTTCATAAAAGGGCGAGGAAAGCAATTAAACCATGGAAAAGGGACACATTACGACGCACCCTTGAGAGGTGCGTCACGGTTCTCAGAAAACTAACCACTTTGACTTTGCTATTTCTCCTTTTATTTAACGAATCTCAAATTATGGGACGGGATACGTTCTGTTCGATTTATGGATCGATTGCGACAGAACGCGTGATCAGTTTCGCAGCGTGAGGCTTAGGCTTAGGGGTT
This sequence comes from Spinacia oleracea, assembly GCF_020520425.1. Lineage (NCBI taxonomy): Eukaryota > Viridiplantae > Streptophyta > Magnoliopsida > Caryophyllales > Amaranthaceae > Spinacia > Spinacia oleracea. The sequence goes on along the minus strand of NC_079489.1, from coordinate 133,778,213 downwards.
TAGAGTCAATACTCAGAAATATAATTGTGTGTTGTTGTGTTGTTTTCACGTCGAACTTAAGGCCCTATTTATAGAAAAGAGTTCGTGGAAAGATAGAATTGCAGAACTCTAATCCACGAGGAATTAGGAAAAAACACGTACCAGGTATTTTCAGCGCCCAGGCCTGGGCGCCGAAGATTTCGGCGCCCAGAGCCAGGCGTTGAAAATAGGATCTGGGCTGTTTTTCTTAGTCAGATTCGGATTCCTAGAATCCGGAGTATTTGAGATTTAATTGAGTCTTTTAGTGCGTATTAACCTTGTTACGGGATGCGTCTGGGCCCGTTACGAACTCTAGGCTCGTTAGGATTTTAATTAATACGTAACTCTTATTTTCGAATCGTATTAGGAATAGGATTCTCTCGCAATTTCTATCTCATTTAGGATTTATGTTGGAGTGAAACACCTAATTCTGACAGGTTTCTATCTTTTATGACTTGCCACTTTTAACAACTACCCATTACGGCAGTTACTATTTTTAGCAGGTTTCCATAAATAGCAGGTTTCTATAAAAAGCAGGTTTTGGGTGAAATGAAAAGGGGAATTGAGATTCGTTATTTTATAGGAGATGCGTTGTCAAGTGGAGATTTACGCTTTCATCATCGAACCTTCCCTTTCGGGAATGGGGACAAAAGTAGGTGTCTACAGTTACCGGATAAGAGGTAGTTACCAATTCAGGAAGCATTGTCCGCCTCGGAACAGCCTCTCTAGGGTTCTGAGAATCCCAAGGGTCGGCTCGAATGTCTTCCAGATGTGCAAGAGCGTGATCCGAGAACTTGTGATCCTCGAGCTTCGGCTGCCGAGGATTCTGCTTCTTGAAATCGTACGGCGGGCAACGAGTAAGGACCCCGTCACCGTTGAGCTGATAGCCGAGCACCTCGGGAACAATGGCCTTCTCACCTTGATCTGCGCAAAGAGGATGAAAAAATGAGATTCAAAGGAATAAAAAGGGAGGTTGACACCTCAACTGAAGCACGATCTCAGCATAAAAAAAACCTCACCCCTGTCGTAGATCCTACTGAGACCGGCAGCTGCGAGGATGACCTCCCGTGTAATGTAATGCAAATTCGGAAGCCAATACATCGGCTCCCGAGCAGTTTTTGCCTTGAACCACTCCAGCTGCATGGCGTGGTCAGAGTTCTCTCTGTCTACAGGGCCAACCCGCGACATCGAAGGATCCAGTTTCACGAACCACTTCGGGGGCGAAAAATAGTGAGGGTGCCTTGGATCCACAGGAACACGGACCAGCAACCATTGGTCCTTCCACCCATGGACCGAAGAAACGTACGGAAAGGCATTCATATAAAGGTCCTCGCCCTTCCGCTTGTTTTTGTTGTTTATGGCCCACCAGCCGGCCTCGGCGTTTGCGTTCCTCACAAGCTCGTGCATCTCTTTGAAAACCTCGATCGACGGCTCGTAGCCGAGGTAGTCGCACATCCAGCGGTACCCCACAATATGACGCATAGACTTCGGCGTCAGCTGGCCCAAAGAAACGTTGTACTCCTCCAACACACGGGCGATAAACGGATCCAAAGGGAACCGAAGCCCATAATCGAAATGATGGAGATACACAGCAATGTACTCCGGAGGAGTACGAGTCACCCTCGCATTCTTCCGCGTCGGAAGCTCGCACCAATAACCCAAGGCATGCTGAATGCCATACAAATCCTCGGCAAGCCGATGATACTTTCCGCGCTTGGCCTCCACCAACCATTTCCCACCAACAGCCACACCATCCGGGCCCGCTATCTCGGACTTATCCTCAAACAGACAAGCAAGCCTCCCCAAGGGGTCAGCCTCCTCCCACCGCCTCGGAAAGAATGGGCGAATGGGAAAGCGGCCAGTCGCACTAGCACCTCGACTCGATTCAGCACGGTTCTCATTTCCCGAGCCCCCTTCAGCGTGAACCTCAGGAGACATCGATCTAGGCCCTTCAGAGGCTACCTTATTCTCCTCCTTACCACTAGAGGAGGATACCACGCCAGATTTCTTCTTCCACCTTCCCCCAGCCATGACGGAGTTTGGAAGCGCCGAGGATACACAGAAAAGGGTAGAAGTAAAAAGAAGTGAAAACAAAGAGAAAATTACCTCTCCGGAAGCGGAAAATGCCGATGAAACAGACGAAGTCATGTCCCGAGGCAGATTCGTAGCAAATATGCAAAGATCCGAAGAAAACACCAATTGGAATGACCGGAATTCTTGAGAAGAATGGAGAGCGTTTGAGCGAATAAAGTTCGAAATGAGGAAGGAAGTGCGGTATTTATAGGCCACGTTCTGAAAACCGCCCAACTTCCTCCCCTTAACACTTGTCAACCGTTCGCAAATTCAAATCACTCTGTTTTCGAAAAATGAGAGGGAACCTTTGGACTTCCTACAGCTGGAAACCCACCCATTTAATTCCAAATGGGCTGGGTCTGGGGGGCATGTTGTTTGGGCTCCCAATTGATACTCAATTGGGCCACTAAGTCCAAAGCCCAATGGCTCAAAACAGCAACATCAAACCCACCACAAACCAACATGGCTATTCAGCCATCCACTAAGGCCCAATAGCAATAAATGACCTATGGACATTTATTATGCAAACACTATAAATAGGTCGCCAAGGCTCACACCTCAAGGTACGTCCAATTTACTGCCTTAAGACTACTCTCTAGAGAACTTCTCTCTCTAGAATCCGAGCATTGTTCTTACTTAGGCATCGGAGGGGCTTTCCTCGGAAACACCCCCGAGGCTAGTAACATTGTCTTTGTGCAGGTGAATTCGGACAACACTCATTCAAGCTAACAAGATCTTCAACACATTCAAAAGGGCCTTCATTCGAAGCCCATTGTTCCATCCGTTTCAACACCGGAACAGTGAGTTTAAAATTTTTACTTGTAGAATCTTTGTACCTCGCTACCTCCAAAAAAATTTCAGACCCAAATTTACCTTTAACTTCGACCCAAATCGTTAATCCAAAAATAAAATTGCAGAATTCGAATTGTTAAGAACAATTATATCGATACCTTTTCGGTATCAACTATTTATAACATAAATCACCGCTTCAGGAAATCAGGGATTAATTTCATTCACCACTCTCCAATTCCCCATCGATTCCGACTCGGATGCTTAACTGATCGACCGGAAAACAAAGAATTAATTCAGCAAGAGCACCATGGACGACGACTATTACTTTGCCTGTTCGCACGTTTAGCTGTTATCGCAGCCCTGGTAGGTTTGGCGGTAGTTATGTTGCAGAGAGGATGAAAAGAGGCGGAAGGGTTAGATTTTATAAATTTTTATTAATTTATTAAATTACCGGTGCACATCAGTACATGTCATTTGCAATACATAGCAGTACATGACATGTGTTGTAGACTCATTCACCAAGAAGAAAACCATGATTCAGAATTGGCTGCTTCAAAACCTCTTACTCCTTCCAAAACCAACACGGTAACACCCGTCCACTTAACTCTCTCTAGCTTATAAACAAAGGGATTACTGTGATAAACTCATAATGAAGCCACAATAATCTTGTTTTCAAATAGATAGAGTCGCCTATACGAATCAAAAGTCCATTTTATATCACTATCCATAAAAATCCTCCTCTATTCGCTCATCATCTATTAATGTGTTAGGCCCTGTTCTTCTGAACTTTATTTGGCTGAACTGAATTGAGCTGAATTGAACTGAACAAAACTTAATGGAGCTGAACTGAACTGAACTGAACTTAATGGAGCTGAACTGAACTGAACTGAACTGGACTGAACTGAACTCAATGGAACTGAATGAATAAAAAATAAAAATAAAAAATAAAAAATAAAAAATAATTATATAATAAAAAATAAATAATAAATAATAAATAATAAATAATAAATAATAAATAATACCCCCTCTGTTCCTAAATATTGTATCCATTTGGGAAAGTGGGGTGTTTTTAAGAAAATTGGAATCTTGGTTTGTATTGGTATAAGTGTAATGATTGGGTGTAAGAAAAATGATTGTATGTAAGAGATTATAATAAAAAAAAGAAGAGAGAAAATTATAAAGAAATAAGGTAAGAGAGAGGAGTGATAATGATGGGTGATAAAGGAGGTGAGAGAGTAGGTATATGGGGAAGGGAAAATAATTAAATAATAGGGGTGGGGAAATTTAGGTGGGAATATGGGTAGAATCTTTAGTTATTTTGGTAATTAGATAGAAATGTAAGGGTATTTTAGGATAAAATGTATGTCCGAAAATAGAAACGGATAAAACAAAAGGGAACGCTTAAAATGGAAACGGATAGAACATTTAGGAACGGAGGGAGTAAATAATAAATAATAAATAATAAATAATAAATCGTAAATAATAAATAATAAATAATGAATAATAAATAATAAATAATAAATACTCCCTCCATTCTTTTTTGATCTTCCTGTTTCTATAAATGTCGTTCCTATTTGATCTTCCTGTTTCTATTTTAGGACATTACTTTTTACGGATTTTTCATGAAATGCCCCTGAGGTTTGCTTTAATGCACCAAATACCCCTAAACTTTCCAGAATGCACTAAATACCCCTGAGGTTTAAAACAATAACACAAAATGCCCCTAATGAGTATTTTCCGTCTATTCCGTTAAGTCTCCGTTAGCATGAAATTACTTTTTTGCCCTTACTCAACCAATTTCTCTACTAATTATAATACTAACCTTTAATTATATTAATTAAACCCAAAAATTTAATTAACTACTGTTATTTAATATGAAAAAAACCCAATTTTTTTCCCTGGGATCTTCTTCCTTCACGCAATTTTTGGGCTCTTCTTCTTCCTTCACGCCATCAATTCTCATCTTGTTCTTTTTCTTCTTCTTCCACCATCATCATCCCTAACTAAAACCCTATTTCATTAACTTGCCCTTGGTCGGTCCTTTCTCTCTCCTCACCGTCACTTTCCTTCAATTCTTTCATCCCTCCTAAAAAAAATCACCATTTTCTCTCTCCTCAAGCTACAACAATGGTGGATTTGCAATCCGTTTTATTACCGAATAGCAGCAACATCAACAACGACACTTCATTAATCTGGGTTTTCAAATTGATTTTTTTTACAAATATTTTGTTTGGTAGAATTGATTTTTTTTTTTTTTGCAATTACCCCCATTTGATATTTTTGGGGTTTTCATTAATCTGGGTTTTCGAAGATGGAAGAAAGGTGGATTGTTTATAGGAAGGGGCAAGATTGTTGAAATGGCGGTGGAGCGCCGCCATCGCTTGCATGTTAGTCGGAGGTTTTTTAGATCACCATGGAGCAATTTAGCAATTGATCTCACTATTTCAACATGGAATGTTGGAACAGCTTGTCTTTGGCCGTTTACTCCTCATCTCAATCTTTTTTCAGTTAAGCAAGTTATGCGGTTCGTGCTCTTTGCGTCATCAATTGTTCAATACAGTTTCAGTAATGGCGGCTGGGGCGCCATTCTCACTGATCTTTATGCTCGCAAGGTTTATATTTGGAACATTTAGTTCATTTGTTTTCATTTTTTTGGGTGTTACTTTTAATTGTGAAATTTGTTGTCTTTGGTGCTGAAATTAGGGTATTCATGAATCAATTATTTGATTGAGAATGCTGGCAATTATTTATTTTGATTGAGGTGGGGATTAACAATGAAGTTTGAGAAAGAAAAGAGAAAGAGAAAGTGACAGAGAAAGAGAAAGAGAAAGATAAAGATAAAGGAAAAAAAAGGGAAAAAAATAATAATTTAATGTTAACGGAATAGACGGAAAATACTCATTAAGGGCATTTTGTGTTATTGTTTAAAACCTCGGGGGTATTTGGTGCATTCTGGAAAGTTTAGGGGTATTTGGTGCATTAAAGCAAACCTCAGGGGCATTTCATGAAAAATCCGTACTTTTTACCATAAATTTCTCCACCATCCCTTATTTAATTCATTCACATTTCCCCATCCACCCACCCAACCCCACTTTTATGATTTTTTATTACCATATATTCTCTCTCATTCATTTCTTTATTACTTTTCTTCATTTATTTATTATTTTCTCTTACATCCAATCATTACTCTTACACCCAATCATTACAAGATTCTATTTTCTTATTTTCCACCCCAAACACCAAATAGGAAGATCATTTAGGAATAAATAATAAATAATAAATAATAAATAATAAATAATAAATAATAAATAATAAATAATAAATAATAAATAATAAATAATAAATAATAAATAATAAATAATAAATAATAAATAATAAATAATAAATAATAAATAATAAATAATAAATAATAAATAATAAATAATAAATAATAAATAATAAATAATAAATAATAAATAATAAATAATAAATAATAAATAATAAATAATAAATAATAAATAATAAATAATAAATAATAAATAATAAATAATAAATACTCCCTCCATTCCTTTTTGTTGTTCCCATTTCCTTTTTTGGCGTTTCTTTTTGTTGTTCCCCTACTGAATCTTTACTATTTTTGGCCATAGTTTTTTTACCAATTTACCCTAAGATTCCCCAATATTTACAAAAAATACCCTAAGATTCTACCCTTTCCCACCCACTTTTACCCCACCCACCTTATTTAATTATTTAACCTAACCCTACCCCCCCTCCCTTTATTACCCATCCCTTTCATCCCTCTGATTTCACTCTCTCATTCTGATCTCTCTCTCTCTCATTCTGATTTCTCTCTCTCACCTATTCGGATCTCTCTCTCTCTCTTATTTCACTCTCTCTCTCTCTTAAAATCCCTCCCCTGTTCTTGAGAAAACCCTAGGTTTTCCGCCTCTGATCTGGGTTTTCCTCTCCAAATCTCACAAATCTGAAACGTTTTTGCCGAAAAACTTTCATACAAATTACTCGGATTGATTTTCCGATCAGATCCCCTCTATATTTGTCCCCTTTTTGGTCCCTAATCGTCGCTGAACTTTGTTTTTCTGGTACGTTATGGGTTCTTCTTTTTCTAGAACTCGAGGTGATTCTGGGGTGGGAACTACTGGTCAAAGAATCCCCGATTCCAACTGTGATTGGGGATCCAAGTGCAACTGTCCCAATAACGAGCATTCCTACTCCGCCGAATATAAAAACAATCTGTATTTGGCCCAAAAAGAAAATACGAGTACTCGAAACTATTTGGAAGAATGGTTTCGGAAGAGGGAAGTGGAGCCAGGAGAGGAGGTTGAGTCAAAATATGACGATCGGAAACCCACTCCCTCAGATCTGCGTTTTTTTCGGTGAAGGAGATTCCGATGAGGTATTACTTTTGATTTTTTGCGATTTTTTAAGGGTTATTGATGTCGGTTTTAAAAAAATGGTTTGATAATTGTTTGCATGTGTAAAAAAGTGGGATTTGATAAATGTTGGATTTATTTGGAGTATTGTTCATTAAACTCGGATTATTTTTTGGATAAGTTGGTCTGATTTCCCATTGCATGTGTTAAAAATGCAGATCTGGTATTATTTCGAAATTTAAAAGAATTTTTTGGAGATCTGTTGGATTCATTCGGGCTTTTTATGTTATTCTTTGCTCTGTTTTCTCATTGCATGTTGTTAAAATTGAGTTCTATGGGTATTTTGTGCTCTGTTTTTTCATTGCATGTTGTTAAAATTGAGTTCTGATTTTATTTGGAGGTATTTGGAAATTATTTGAAGAAATCGGAATATTCCTGTGTTTTGTTGATCTGATTTCCCATTGCATGTGGTTAAAAATGGGATCTGGATGTATTTGCTCTCATTTATCTCATTGCATGTGGTAACCATGGTGATCTGAAATTATTTGGAATTTTATTTTGAGTTGTTTGATTAAATCTGATTTTAAGTCATGGTCCCCTGTTATTTTATGAGGGCACTAATCATGTTGTTTGTCCCCTGTTGATTGCAAGGAACCAAGTGGGTCTAATTCATTTGATCTGGTGTATGTTGGAGAGTGTGAAAATGAGAATGGTGATGATGTTGGGTCTCCAGGACAACTTTCATCTGGTTATCCCTCCTCAAAGAAAGGAGGGAAGGGAAAAAAATCGGCTTCAGCGTCTGATGATGCTTAGATAAGTCTGTCTCCTTTCTCCCTTTTTTCATTTTATTGAATGTTGGCTAGCTGTGGAGTCATAAGGTGGATGCCAACAACTGTGATCTGTTGTTGGCCAGGGGTGTTGTTGTTTGGATGATGATGTTGTGATTAGTTGTATGGATGTTGATGTTAGATAATGATGTTATGAAATTGATATTGATAATGATGATTGGATGATGGTGTTTCCATATGGTTATGAAATTTTGTGGAATGTTGTCTGTGTGATGAACATGATTTGATGGCTTAATGTCCCCTGTTTTATGGTATGTTTTGTGTATGATAAATATGATGCTTTGGTGAGTATGAGATTTGATCAGTATAACTATGTTTTGGATTAGTAAGGGCATGAAATGATCATAATTTGGGGATAGGGTTTGGGTTATTTCAGTCCTCTCAGTGTGGCCTGGTGTTGAATGCTTAATGTCCAAGCATGTCCCTTTAGGATACAATAATGTCCCTTTATTTGTTGTGATCGATGATGAGTCTTTTTTTTGCTGAGGAACAAGTCCAACTAACCACAAATGCTCGTGCTGCCATTAGTATCAGTAATGATATTTCTCGGGCGCTAAGTGTTTGTGGTTTGGAGTTGTTTTAATGATGCTTGGGGACATTCTGAGATCAATATTAGGAGGTTTGTGATCTTCAATGATGTGATTGTTGATATTCTGAGATCTTTGTTTTGATAATTGTCCTTTAACTTCTTTTGTCGAACGGAGTGAATGTCATTTCACACAATGGAATGTGAATATCAATCATTCCGTTCGGCAGAAGAATGTTAAAGATATGATAGTATTGAAACTACTTGATCAATGATGTGTGTCAATATGTCTGAGAAATGAAACCCTACATGTTAATGATCTGTTTAATGCTTCATGTCCCATGAATCAGTGGAGGTCTGTGATGAGTCTTTCATTTGATGAGGTTCAAACCCTATGTTTTGATCAGTTCATGGTGATCTGATGCATTGTTGATTGTTATTGTTATGCTTGATCTGTGATGAGTCTTTCATTTGCTGAGACTCAAACCCAATGTTCCAATAACACTTGTGCACCATTAGCATCATTGATGCTCTTCCGGAGCTAAGTGTTAGGGGATAGGGTTTGTGTCAATGATGCTTGGGGACATTCTGAGATCTTATGTCAGGTTAGACAGGAGAGGCAATTCATGTATTGCAAAACATGTATAATGTGTTTCTGATATTCAATGATGTTAGTGTTGATATTCTGTGATGTATGTGTTGATAACCTGAGATATTTGATTCTAAAGATGTCCCTCACCACCAATCACCAAAGGGAATACAGATCATGTCACATCATTGATTGATCTAGTATCCCCTTTGGTGAATTGGTGGTGAGGTTGTAAATCATTTAGAAACAAATCTGTCAATGATGTAAAACAACTTAACTGAGAGTCAATGATGTTGCCTTGTTCATTGCTTCCTTGTTTTTGCTGCTTTGTTCTTGTTTCCTTGTCCATTACATCTTTTGGCACATCGGCATCCAATTGGGAAGAATTTCCATCTGAAAATGATGTGATATGCATTCTTTCCATTTGGATGCCGATGTGTTTAGAGATGTGATGTGATAAAGTTTTTGTACTTATGCCTTGTGATCTGTGATGAGTCTTCATTTTATGAGTGTCAAACCCTTTGTTTTTCAATCAAACTCATGCACCATTAGCATCCATGATGTTTTTCAGGAGCTAAGTTTAATTGGAAAGGGTTTGATTCAATGATTTTTGGGGACATTCTGAGATATTTATGATTCTTTGTTTATGTGAGGCATATTCCATGTGTTATCAATGATGAATTGATTGTTTTTGTCAAAATTACATCTTTTGACGCATCGGTTTCAGAATGGGAATAATTTCCATCTGAAAATGATGTGATATTATTATTTATTTCCATTTTGAAGCCGATGTGTTTAGAGTTGTGATATTGCAAATGCTGCCTTGTTCTTAAGAACCCAATGCTGCCTTGTTTATAGTGTTGCCAATGCTGCCTTACCTCTTGTGCCTTGTACTTTTTCTGCCAATGCTGCCTTGTTTATTGCCTTGCCTTGATTACTCTATATTGATGTGAATAAGAATGAAGAAAAAAAACTTTACTAAACTTAAACATGAGATTCATTCATTGATGCTTCCAAAAGATATTCTTACAAAATGTTTTGCCTACATGTTATGCTTGCATTTAAGCTTACAAAAGTGACACATTGGTTTTACTTGTCAATTTAAAAACATGTCCCCAAAACACAAAAAGTTATCTAATTGTTTTCACTTTGCTTCACTGGTTTGCTTTCCATTCATCATAGAGTTGCATGCATTCATTAACTGCCCATATAGGTGCTTTGACTTGCTCTGGCAGTCTGCCTTCATCTTCTAAAATCTTCTTCTTGTTGTGTGGAAGTTGGTAATCATTGTTGCCTTTGTGTTTTAGAATCTCATTAGAAACAAACTGTAATGTCATCCACACATTAGACAATGTCTTAGGATGCAACTCATTAAAAGAATCATACACTGCTCCACTTAAGTCCGCCACAGTTTTAGGCATTTTCTTGTGCATAAGTGATTGTATTGACCTGAAAAATCCCAAGTCCAAGATGTTGCAATCTGGACTGTTTGCTGGCTGTTGAGTCAACACAAAAGTGAACCCATCTTGTTTGTAGTGTAGTTGCCATTCAGGATCATTTTGCAATATATGTGCCTTTGCATTATCTTGAATGATATAGATGACCTTTTCCCCTTCATGTGGTGGCCACTTTGCCTTGATTGCTGGAATTAGCATGTTGATCATCATTGCCCTTGTTTCAATTTGATTCACAGACTTCACTGGCTTTGTTTCAATGGTCCCCTTTACTCTGTTTTTTGATGTCCTCTTGGCTGCAACTGCATTTGTGAATGGAAATATGCCTATTTTACCATCAAATTCACAATTCCCATTTTCACCCCACCTTGGTCTGGCTACTGCTGCCATGAACATGTATTTTGGTATCTTGGTTCTTGAACTTGCACTTCTATGTGGATAGGGTTCATTTTTTGCAAGATAAACTCTCTGGTTTTTTTGAGTCAAATAAAACCACTTCTCATCAATATGAATGAAGTCATACATGCTGTAATATGTTGGTTCTTGTGGTATAGTGTAATCCATTATTAGTCTGAGTACCCACCTCATCCTTGCCATTTTGCATGCATCTGAAATGCCTGGATGCAAGGGACTTGAGTGTGGCTTAATAATTTTCCTCTTGATGAGCCTCCATACTGTTGTTGGTCCCAAATTCAGCATTCTTGCAAGATCTACGATGCATGTTCTGTCCCCCATGCCTATTTTTGCAATTGAGTCATAGGAGACTTGAACCTTTTTCCTTCCACATCTGTGATATTGGCTTTGCACAATATATGAATTCATTGCTGCCTTCTGTTTCTTTGCTTTGTCCCATATTTTGCCTATGGTTTTTCTGGTGTAATCATATTCTATGACTGCATCCCTTATTGCCCCATACAACAAAGTTTCTGAATCTGGAATCTTTCTATTGAGCAGGAACACCAATATTTCTAGCCTCAATTCATTATTTATTCTTGGAGTCCTTGGCTTGTGATGATCTGTTGTGTGTGTTGCTGTTTGATGATGATGAGGTGATGCATTTTCTGATGGTGGTGGAAAGTTCAAATCAAAAAGAAAGGGTACCTCTTGAAAGTTGGTAGTTTGCTGCTGCCCTTCCCCTTCTACTTCTGGTACTTGCTGTACATATTCAGTGCTGTTTGGTACATCTTCATTAAACCCAATGTCCCCAAATTCAGCAGCAGTATTTTGAGAAGCTTGTACCAAATCAGCAGCATCATCACCTTCCTCCGAGTCAGAATCGGAGTTAATGCCGTCGCCTTCATCATCAGAAAAACCGAGGAAATCGTCATCCTCTTGATCTGAAGCCATTAAGTCCCCTGTTTTTTAGCTATTTAATGCTGAGTTGAGGAATAAATTTTGGTGTGTGTTTGTATTTATTGAACTTGAGTTGGATCAGAATTTTGGTGTTTTGTGGGGAAAGTCAGCCTATTTATAAAGGCATATCACTTTTTCTACCCCTCAAAATTTTGGAGGGAAAAACAAAGTCAATATGTTATTGTTTCTGAAAATTTGGTGGGATTTTTGGAGGGAAAAATGGGAGTCAGAATTTTGGGCAAAATTCCCACCCAAAAATACGTGACTCATTGTAATGTGATTGGTCCAAAAATTTTCATTTGGGTCCCCCAGCCCATGTGACAGAAATTGTAACTCCTTTTATTGTTTACTTTAATAAATATCTACTTTTTCCCCAATTAATTTAATACTTTCTCTCTCTTTACTTTATTCTTTTTCTTACACACAATCATTATTCTTACACCCAATCATTACCCATATCCCAATAACAACCCAAGATTCAGTTTTCTTAAAATACCCCCAACATTCCTTATGGGTACAACAAAAAGGAATGGAGGGAGTAATAAATAATAAATAATAAATAATAAATAATAAATAATAAATAATAAATAATAAATAATAAATAATAAATAATAAATAATAAATAATAAATAATAAATAATAAATAATAAATAATAAATAATAAATAATAAATAATAAATAATAAATAATAAATAATAAATAATAAATAATAAATAATAAATAATAAATAATAAATAATAAATAATAAATAATAAATAATAAATAATAAATAATAAATAATAAATAATAAATAATAAATAATAAATAATAAATAATAAATAATAAATAATAAATAATAAATAATAAATAATAAATAATAAATAATAAATAACAAATAACAAATAACAAAATAACAAAATAATAAAATAACAAAATAATCAATAATAAATAATAAATAATCAATAATCAATAATCAATAATCAATAATAAATAATAAATAATGAATAATGAATAATGAATAATGAATAATGAATAATAAATAATAAATAATAAATAATAAATAATAAATAATAAATAATAATAATAATAAATAATAAATAATAAATAATAAATAATAAATAATAAATAATAATAATAAATAATAAATAATAATAATAAATAATAATAATAAATATAAATAATAAATAATAAATAATAAATAATAAATAATAAATAATAATAATAATAATAAATAAAATAATAAATAATAAATAATAAATAATAAATAATAAATAAATAATAAATAATAAATAATAAATAATAAATAATAATAAATAATAAATAATAATATAAATAATAAATAATAATAATAAATAATAAATAATAAAAATAAATAATAAATAATAAATAATAACTAATAAATAATAAATAATAAATAATAAATAATAAATAATAAATAATAAATAATAAATAATAAATAATAAATAATAATAATAATAATAAATAATAAATAATAATAATAAATAAAAATAATAAATAATCAAATAATAAATAATAAATAATAAATAATAAATAATAAATAATAAATAATAAATAATCAATAATCAATAATAAATAATAAATAATAAATAATAAATAATAATAATAAATAATAAATAATAAATAATAAATAATAAATCATAAATAATAAATAATAAATAATAAATAATAAATAATAAATAATAAATAATAATAATAAATAATAAATAATAAATAATAAATAATAAATAATAAATAATAAATAATAAATATAAATAATAATAATAAATAATAAATAATAAATAACAATAACAATAATAAATAATAAATAATAAATAATAATATCAATAATAAATAATAAATAATAATAATAAATAATCAATAATAATAATAAATAATAAATAATAAATAATAAAATAATAATAAATAATAAATAATAAATAATAATAATAAATAATAAATAATAATAATAAATAATAAATAATAAATAATAAATAATAAATAATAAATAATAAATAATAAATAATAAATAATAAATTATAAATAATAAATAATAAATAATAAATAATAAATAATAAATAATAAATAATAAATAATAAATAATAAATAATAAATAATAAATAATAAATAATAAATAATAAATAATAAATAATAAATAATAAATAATAAATAATAAATAATAAATAATAAATAATAAATAATAAATAATAAATAATAAATAATAAATAATAAATAATAAATAATAAATAATAAATAATAAATAATAAATAATAAATAATAAATAATAAATAATAAATAATAAATAATAAATAATAAATAATAAATAATAAATAATAAATAATAAATAATAAATAATAAATAATAAATAATAATTAATAAATAATAAATAATAAATAATACCCTCGCGTCTTTTGAATCACATAATATACCCCTATTTTTTCGTACTGTTCATGAGATGCACCTTTGAGTTAACGACGTTAGTCTGCCGTTAGTCACATTTTACTATTTTGCCCTTAATACATATTTTTGGACATAAATTAAAAAAAAAAATCTCTAACTTATTTCTCTTTCTCTTTATCTCTCCTCTCAGATGTTCTTCCTCCTGCTCTCGGGTCGCCGGCGGCGTCCGATTCCCGCTCTCTGGTCGCCGACGGAGGCCGATTCCCGCCTTCCCCTTTCTGACGTCCTTATTCGCGCTATCGAGTTTGCCCGTCGTGAGGTTCCATTCTCTCCTTCTCTCTTTGATTAGAACGGAATTGCATTTGTTGATTTCAGTGTTGAATGTTGTTGCCGTCATTGTTGTTGTTTTTTTGTTGCTATTGTTTTCAATTTTCTGGTTGTTGTTGTTTTCGTCGATTGAATTGATAGACTATTAGAGTAAATTTTTTGTTTTTTTCGAATCCAACCATTGTTGTTGTTGCTGCCAATTTCTGGTTGTTGTTGTCGGTGGAAGTGATAGAGTAAATTGATTGATTTTTCGAATTCAAACATAATATTCCGTACATTTGCTGCTATTATGAACCATATTTGTGTTGAGTTTGTAAATTTATCTTTTTTCCAAAAATTAGAATTTTGCGGGGCTTGAATGCTTGATTGTAGGTTTGTTTCATACTTGTTTTAGTAATCAGGTTTCAGGAGAAACACAAGAATCAAGAAATCTCCAAGAAAATCTAATGAATTAAAGATCATTCAATCAGCCTCTTTGGTATGTATTGAAGGAAATAATGCCCTTGGTCCAAGTATGCATTCTATGTTAAGTCTAATAAATGCGGTTCAGTATTAATTAACAAGTTAATAATTCAGTGAGATCAAGTGAGCTGAATGCCTAGCTAGAGGCCGCTTCAGTTCAAGTGGAATTAATAATATTAATCCACAGCTTACTCTTGACTGAACCCGTAGGGTCACACAAATAGTACGTAAACGGATCAAGTATTTAATGGCATTAGATACTCCATCTATGGATATTCGGAATCGACGGATCTTGGTTTCAGTGGGAGCTGAGATCGTCACAGGCAAGAAATGAATACTCCGGAAACGATGATATTGCCTGAAACGGAAATATGGATCGTATCGGAAATATAAATATTATCCAAGTCGTAGATGTTGCCGGAAACGGAAACATGGCACGTATCGGAAAATATTATCGGAAATGGAAATATTACCAGAATCGGAAATATTGCCGGAAACGGAAATATTGTCAGAATCGGAAATATTATCGGAATCGGAAAATAATTCCGGAAACGGAAATATTAAATATTTGTTCGAAACGGAAATTGATTCCGGAATCGGAAATATTAAATATTGTTCGTATCGGAAATGAATCCCGGAACCCGGAATTTAATCGGAAGCGTATCGTACGAATTAGCATCGGACGAGGCCTGCCGGACGAAGGCCCAGCACGAAGTCGGGCCATCGCCCAGCAAGCCAAACGCGCGCCCAGCCAAGGCAGCGCCCAGGCCCACCGCAAGGCAGGCCCAACGCGCGCCTAAGGCCATGGGCCTCGCTGCGTGGGCTGCTGCTCGCACGCACGCATGGGCGGCCCTCGTGGCTGCCGTGTGTGTGTGTGAGTTTGTGTTCATGCACGATTCCTAAAACTATTAGAATTAGTATATGATAAAATTCCTATTCCTAAATGGATAAATTAATTAATTAGAGTTCTTATAGGATTCTAAGTTTAATTAATTCGTATCCTACTAGGATTCCAATTCCCTTTCCATAACTCTATAAATACGTGCCTAGGGTCACATATTTTCAGAGATTAATTCAAGTATTCAAAGTGAATTTTAAGAGAAAAATTCAGCCACATTCCTTGCTCAATAGTGCCGCAAATTCTAGTACCTTAAGGGCGATTCTAGTTGGTCAATCTTAAGGCGAATTTGGACGTGCTGTGGACTATCTACGGAGGGACGACACTTGGAGTCCTAAAGACTTGTTCTTGTTCGGTTCGGGCGCAGCTAGGGAAGGCACGCAACAAAGAGTATGCATCTAAATTATGCTATATGATTATGTGTAAATAATATGTATTCCTGGCTTAATGGTTGTTTCTGCATGATTTTGACAAAAATAATAATTTTCTGCCGAACCAGAATTCTCAAATTCGAAGCCTAACTATGACTTTTCGAAGGTTTTAGTTCTTCGAATGCAAAATTTCGTAAATTTAAGATGTTAAATTAAATATTTGCGATTCTTGTTGATAAATCTTGAATTTTTGATTGACCTACTGTATATGTTTAACAAGTTTGAATGCCTAGCCTTGTTAATTATGCAATCTAATTTGTAATTATGATTAATTTGTTGAAAATTAGAATAATTTAGAATTAATTTGATTTTCATAATTAATTATAATTTAATTAGAAACCTATGATTAAAAACCACCATAAAAATTGTAAATTTATGATAAATTTTAAATTTTTATGACCTAGACTTGAATCCAAAACAATCGGAAATCAATTGAATAATAAATTTTCGATTTTTCGCCCTAAAATTATGAAATTAATATTATTTATTAATTTGTCATTAATTTTAAATATAAATTTTAAATTTTTATGCGATTCGTTCATATAACTTGCACGCACAAAGCAATGGACGCTTCGTGTTACCCTTAAGGGGTGTTGTATAGTGCGGGCATGCGACGACGAGCAAGGGAGCTCGTCGCCCGTGCGGCACGAATGCAATGAGCAAGGCATGGTGCACGAGCACAAGGCAGCAACCCTGCCTTGTGTCGTGGGCCACGAGCTATGGACGAATGGGCATGGGCGAAAGGCGAGCCATGGCAGTCGCGTGTGGACAGCAAGCGAGCTGCGCCACGACGCGCACTGCCTCGCGCAAGAGCGCGCAGCCTCGCGCGCAGCGAGCGCAAGCTCGCGTGCCACAAGCGCTACGCCCAGCGTTGATCGTGCGCACAGCGAGCGATGTCGCGCGCACAGCGAGCGATGTCGCGCGCACAGCGAGCGATGTCGCGCGCACAGCGAGCGATGTCGCGCGCACAGCGAGCAATGGCTCGCGCGCACAGCGAGCGATGTCGCGCGCACAGCGAGCAATGGCTCGCACGCACAGCGAGCGATGGAGCGCGCGCAGCGAGCACCAAAGCGTGCGATGGCTTGCGATGGTAGATGCAGCAGCTATGCGACGAGCGCATGGGCTGCGCGCACATGGCCAGCGATGGCTGTGTGCGTGCGGCCCATGGGCGTGCGATGCGTAGGGTGTTTGCGTTACGATTAGATCGTTTTGAATGTTTAATTTGAAATTTTTCAGTTTACGTAATTTTAATTAATTTTAAAATTAATAATTTAAATTATTTTCTAGGATTTTAATTTTGAATATTGTAATTATAATAAATTTCATTTATTCTAATTATTTTACTAAAATTAAAATCATGAATTAATTTAAATACGACTGAAATTAAATTAAACTTTTGGATTCAATTATAAATTTATATGAGCTTTAAATTTTAATTAAATTTGTATGTTTCCGGTTAGACTTGAAATACATTTTTATGTTTAAAATTAGTAAAGCATATGAATTTATTGGTTTGAGTGGGAGCCCTTTTAGTCATAAAACTCTTGATTAGGTCTACAAATCCTTAAGGTTAAAACAACTTGATTAGAATTAATAAGGACTGAATAATTGGTAGATTATTGGTGCCCTTGATTAATTGCTGCAAATGTTTACGTGATGCATAATGTGTTTTACTAACCAGCTATGTGGGCCATTCATGATAATGAATGGGTGAATGGTATATATTGTATATGTACTGTTTTGCAGGTTATGAAGTGACTAGTATGGCCCAAATAGGATAGAAAATATGGTCTGCGTACCATTAATTTGAATGTAATTGGTCTAAAGTACCAAAGTTATTTTTCAATTCAAATATGGTCTGCGTACCATCAAATAGTTGTAATTAGTTATAGCTTATCCTATTTGAAGAAAATGGTGCCTCCCACGGAGATTTTCAAGACGGACTTTGAAGTCAAAGCTTCAAGATGAAGTCGGGCCATACTAGATCACATTTATCTTATGCATGTTTTAAGTTATTTATTGCTTTTAAATATGTCTTAAAATGCATGAGATCAAAAGCTTGATTATGTTGCATGATTAAGGATTTTAGTTCACTTAAAATCTAACCAACATAGTAAGAGCCTTAAGTTCCAAACTTAAAAATTGAGTTAAAAGGTGCCATGCCAAAATATACACTTGCTTGGATATCCTTTACATCAATCTAGTAATAGTTTTCGCTCAGCGAGGTGTTACTTATTGGTCCTAAAGGGGCAAGGTACACAAATAATTGTGAGTACATGTTAGTTTTGGTGAAACTCAACGATATAAGTAAGGAGTCCTTTTATGTCGTGGCAAAATCGATAGGTTTACCTAATAAGTTCTTAGACGTACCTATCAACCAAGAATAGTTTCTAGATTATTAGCAAAAGGCTTTTGCTTACCTAAGATGTTCTAGGATTAAGTCGACAAACTGTGCTTAGTTCTTCAATGATTTTAGGATCTTGGAATCATTTTATTCACACCTGCCGGAACACATAACTTGAATAAAATGCTTAATAAACATTGAATTATGCATGTATGCTAGAATTTAAGTTTATTAAGAGAAACTGTGAATGGTTATTTATTTGTTTATTCTTTTCAATTGTAGTTTTTAATATGGCAAACAACAATTCATTCAACATTCGATCAATTCTCGAAAAGGAGAAGTTGAACGGGAAAAACTTCCTTGACTGGCAAAGGAACTTGCAAATAGTTCTTATGCAGGAAGAAAAGGAGTATGTCCTAGATGAGGCGATGCCCGAAGCTGCAGGCGACGGGGTCACTCAGGCAGCCCTCAATCGTTGGATTGATGCCAACAAGGATGTAAAATGTCTAATGCTCTCCACCATGAGTGCGGATCTGCAGAAAACGTTCATCAACTCAGATGCTTTCACAATCATTAGTGAGTTGAAGAACATGTTCCAAGATCTGGCTCGAGTCAAAAGATTCGAGACTCATAGGCAAATTCTTGAGACCAAGCTTAAGAAAGGCGAGCCCGTAAGTCCACATGTTCTCAAAATGATTGGACTCATTGAGAATATGAGTCGGCTGGATCAGCAATTTTCTCAGGAAATGGCTATAGACACCATCCTCCATTCTCTTCATAGCGGGTATGATCAGTTCAAACTGAACTACAGTATGAATAGTCTGGACAAAACGCTCACTGAGCTTCACGGTATGCTGAAGACCGCTGAAAAGACGCTCAAAAGTGATAAGCAGGATGTGCTTATGGTGCGTGGGGGCAAGTTCAAGAAATCTGGAAAGAAGAGGAATGCTAAGAAAGGTGGCAACAAGGCCAGCCCAACTAAGCAAACTGGCGCCAAATCTGTAAAGAGGAAGGTCAGTCAACCCACTTCTGAATCCGAATGCTTCTACTGCAAGAAGAAGGGGCATTGGAAGAGAGATTGCTTGAAGCTAAAGGAAGATCAGAAGAACGGAACAGTCGTTCCATCTTCAGGTATTTTCGTTATAGACTGTATACTTGCTAATTCAACTTCTTGGGTATTAGATACAGGTTGTGGCTCACACTTATGTTCCAATCCACAGGGACTAAGAAGAAGTAGAAAGTTAAGCAAGGGTGAAGTCGACCTACGAGTGGGAAATGGAGCACGGATTGCTGCATTAGCTGTAGGAACTTACTATTTGTCGTTGCCCTCCGGGCTAGTTTTGGAACTGGAAAAATGTTTCCATGTTCCAAGTCTTACTAAAAACATCATTTCAGTTTCTTGCTTAGATGCTAAGGGATTTTCCTTTTTAATAAAAGACAATAGTTGTTCGTTTTATTTTAAAGAGATGTTTTATGGATCTGCTAGATTAGTCAATGGACTTTATTTATTAGATCACGACAAACAAGTATATAACATAAATACCAAAAAGGCCAAAAAGGATGATTCAGATCTCACCTATCTGTGGCATTGTCGATTAGGCCATATAAACTTGAAACGCTTAGAAAGACTTCAAAAGGAAGGAATTCTAGAACCATTTGACTTAGAGGATTATGGTAAATGCGAATCATGTTTACTTGGAAAAATGACAAAGCAACCTTTCTCTAAAGTTGGAGAAAGAGCAAATGAACTATTGGGTTTAATCCATACAGATGTATGTGGACCAATGAGTACAAATGCTAGAGGTGGTTTCAGCTACTTTATCACTTTCACTGATGACTTCAGTAGGTATGGTTATGTCTACCTAATGAAGCATAAGTGTGAATCCTTTGACAAATTCAAGGAATTTCAGAGTGAAGTAGAGAATCAATTAGGCAAGAAGATTAAGTCACTGCGGTCTGATAGAGGCGGTGAATATCTGAGCTATGAATTTGATGACCATCTGAAAGAATGTGGAATTCTATCATAATTGACTCCTCCTGGAACACCACAATGGAACGGTGTGTCGGAACGGAGGAACAGAACCTTGCTAGACATGGTCAGGTCAATGATGGGTCAGGCCGAACTTCCATTAGAATTTTGGGGACATGCACTAAATACAGCTGCACTCACTATAAATAGAGCTCCGTCTAAAGCTGTCGAAAAGACTCCATACGAATTATGGTTTGGAAAGCCTCCAAATGTGTCTTTTCTTAAGATTTGGGGATGTGAAGTATACGTCAAACGATTAATTTCAGACAAACTTCATCCAAAATCTGACAAATGTATCCTTGTGGGCTATCCAAAGGAAACAAAGGGGTATTACTTCTACAATACATCTGAGAACAAGGTGTTTGTTGCTCGAGATGGTGTCTTTTTGGAGAAAGATCACATTTCCAAAATGACAAGTGGGAGAAAAGTAGACCTCGAAGAAATTCGAGTCGAACAACAAACTCTAGAGAATGCTCAAGATGACATTCAGGATGAAACTCAGAGATCTTTAGAAGAATCTGGTGAGAATCATGGTCAATCTAGAAATGTTACCCCGCGTAGATCGCAAAGATATAGATCTCAACCGGAAAGGTACTTAGGTATTTTGACGAACGAGAGCTATGACGTTCTATTACTTGAAAGTGATGAACCTGCGACTTACAAACAAGCTATGACGAGCCCTAGCTCCAAGCAATGGCAAGAAGCCATGCAATCTGAATTAGACTCCATGTCTGAAAACCAAGTATGGGATTTGGTCGATTTGCCAGATGGCTACCAAGCCATTGGAAGCAAATGGGTTTTCAAACTGAAAAAGGACAAGGATGGGAAACTTGAAGTTTTCAAAGCTAGATTGGTTGCAAAAGGTTACAGGCAAGTCCACGGTGTGGACTACGATGAAACCTTTTCACCAGTTGCAATGCTAAAGTCTATTCGGATAATGTTAGCAATCGCTGCATATTACGATTACGAAATATGGCAGATGGATGTCAAAACTGCTTTCTTAAACGGCGTTTTAACAGAAACTGTGTTTATGACACAGCCTGAAGGTTTTGAGGATCCAAAGAATGCTAAAAAGGTATGCAAGCTAAAGAAATCAATCTACGGATTGAAGCAGGCATCCAGGAGCTGGAATATACGTTTTGATGAAGCAGTCAAAGACTTTGGTTTCATCAAGAACGTGGACGAATCTTGTGTATACAAGAAGGTCAGTGGGAGCAAAATTGCTTTCCTAGTATTATATGTCGACGACATATTGCTTATCGGAAATGACATTCCTATGTTGAATTCTGTCAAGATTTTGCTTGGGAAATGTTTTTCGATGAAGGATCTAGGAGAAGCACAGTACATATTGGGCATCAAGATTTACAGAGATAGATCTAAAAGGATGATTGGACTTAGTCAAAGCACTTATATCAATAAGGTGCTTGATAGGTTCAAGATGGCGGACTCCAAGCGAGGCTACCTACCCATGTCTCATGGAATGACTCTAAGCAAGACTCAGTGCCCAAAAACACTTGATGAGCGTAGACGAATGAATGGGATTCCATATGCATCATTGATTGGTTCTATGTATGCTATGATATGTACACGCCCGGATGTTGCGTACGCACTCAGTGCTACGAGCAGATACCAGTCAGACCCAGGAGAGGCGCATTGGACTGCTGCCAAGAACATTCTGAAGTACCTGAAAAGGCACAAAGATGACTTCCTGGTCTATGGTGGAGATGATGAATTAATTGTTAAAGGCTATACAGACGCAAGTTTCCAAACCGACAAAGATGATTTCAGATCACAGTCTGGGTTTGTCTTCTGCCTCAACGGAGGAGCAGTAAGCTGGAAAAGTGCTAAGCAAAGCACCATTGCGGATTCTACAACTGAAGCGGAGTACATTGCTGCACATGAAGCAGCAAAGGAAGCTATATGGCTAAGGAAGTTCATAGGTGAACTTGGTGTAGTCCCCTCCATTAAAGGACCAATAGCCCTGTATTGTGACAATAACGGAGCTATTGCACATGCAAAGAGCCTAGACACCACCAGAGAGTCAAGCATGTACTTCGTAGATTTCACCTTCTACGAGAGTTCGTTGAAAGAAAAGAAGTCGAGATAAGCAAAATTGGAACTGATGACAACATATCAGATCCATTAACTAAACCTCTGCCGCAGGCGAAGCACAACTCGCACACTGCAGCTATGGGAATCAAGCATATTGGAGAATGGCTTTGATGTCTCTGTTTAATGTTTTGAAGTTTTAGAGTTTAAATCTTTGTAAAACATTATTGGTTAATCATTCACAATAAATGAAAAGAATTCATTTTTCCATTTAATTTGTGGTTTATTAAATGATGAGTCCCTTCAATTTGACGATATATTCAAGATAGACTGTCAGGACCAGTCCTGTGACTAAGAAATGTCTATCAAGTGAACTTGAATGTCAAAGGTTGAAAATGGTCCCTAGTCGGAGTTTTCTATAAAATTGGACGCATAGAAAACGTTAGACGACTAGAATGCAAGATGACTAGTAGTTCTGTTTCTTGAACTATGTGGACATGGCAATGTCATAATCATTTGCATAGATACTTACTTTGGGAAGACTAGTATCGGACAAGACCTATGAAACTTTACTGTAAGAGATGAAAGTCTGTCATAAGTAAATTTCATTAAATTATTAGACACTAAATCCTCAATACCTGAGTGATTTGAGATTACTTGTTTGAGAACTGGTTGCTTTGACGTTGACCAACCGTCGCACCGTAAAAGGAGGCTATAAAGGCAACGCTCAGGTAATCACCTATCAAACGAAGTCTAATCTCAAGATCGCAAGATTGGGATTGTCCTCCCATAAATCGGGATGAGATGCTTAAAAGTTGTACAAGGCCACTCGGAGAGCTAGAAACTGTGAAATGCATGGTCGTGCTCGGATGAATCATAGGCTATGATTATCTGTTTATTTGATCAGTTGAACTCTGAAACCGAGGAACACCTCTGGACATAATAAGGATGACAACTCTTACCTTATGTTCAAGAGCAAGCATCGAGCGACAAAGGAATTAGGAAATGCACACTTGTCCCTAAGGACAAGTGGGAGACTGAAGGAAATAATGCCCTTGGTCCAAGTATGCATTCTATGTTAAGTCTAATAAATGCGGTTCAGTATTAATTAACAAGTTAATAATTCAGTGAGATCAAGTGAGCTGAATGCCTAGCTAGAGGCCGCTTCAGTTCAAGTGGAATTAATAATATTAATCCACAGCTTACTCTTGACTGAACCCGTAGGGTCACACAAATAGTACGTAAACGGATCAAGTATTTAATGGCATTAGATACTCCATCTATGGATATTCGGAATCGACGGATCTTGGTTTCAGTGGGAGCTGAGATCATCACAGGCAAGAAATGAATACTCCGGAAACGATGATATTGCCGGAAACGGAAATATGGATCGTATCGGAAATATAAATATTATCCAAGTCGTAGATGTTGCCGGAAACGGAAACATGGCACGTATCGGAAAATATTATCGGAAATGGAAATATTACCAAAATCGGAAATATTGCCGGAAACGGAAATATTGTCAGAATCGGAAATATTATCGGAATCGGAAAATAATTCCGGAAACGGAAATATTAAATATTTGTTCGAAACGGAAATTGATTCAGGAATCGGAAATATTAAATATTGTTCGTATCGGAAATGAATCCCGGAACTGGGAATTTAATCGGAAGCGTATCGTACGAATTAGCATCGGACGAGGCCTGCCGGACGAAGGCCCAGCACGAAGTCGGGCCATCGCCCAGCAAGCCAAACGCGCGCCCAGCCAAGGCAGCGCCCAGGCCCACCGCAAGGCAGGCCCAGCGCGCGCCTAAGGCCATGGGCCTCGCTGCGTGGGCTGCTGCTCGCACGCACGCATGGGCGGCCCTCGTGGCTGCCGTGTGTGTGTGTGAGTTTGTGTTCATGCACGATTCCTAAAACTATTAGAATTAGTATATGATTAAATTCCTATTCCTAAAAGGATAAATTAATTAATTAGAGTTCTTATAGGATTCTAAGTTTAATTAATTCGTATCCTACTAGGATTCCAATTCCCTTTCCATAACTCTATAAATACGTGCCTAGGGTCACATATTTTCAGAGATTAATTCAAGTATTCAAAGTGAATTTTAAGAGAAAAATTCAGCCACATTCCTTGCTCAATAGTGCCGAAAATTCTAGTACCTTAAGGGCGATTCTAGTTGGTCAATCTTAAGGCGGATCCGGACGTGCTGTGGACTATCTACGGAGGGACGACACTTGGAGTCCTAAAGACTTGTTCTTGTTCGGTTCGGGCGCAGCTAGGGAAGGCACGCAACAAAGAGTATGCATCTAAATTATGCTATATGATTATGTGTAAATAATATGTATTCCTGGCTTAATGGTTGTTTCCGCATGATTTATGTATTGTCATATGTATCATAACCTAACATGTCTGTAACCCAGAATTTCCCATATTTTATGGGTCTAATCCTAGAATATGGATACGGAAATGTAGAAAGTATTTAGACCTTTGCTATATTCCTGAAGATGAAAGAGTAGAGTTAGCTACTTAGCTTCACAACACATGTTTGATAAGGCTAAAAGTTGGGTTGTTAATTACTTGTATATGAGAAAATATGTTGATCGGACTGACTTTATAACTGATCTGTATGCAAAGTTTAAAGATAGTGGGTGGATATTGTTAAGTTCAATAAAATTGAACCAATCTG
Source organism: Spinacia oleracea (assembly GCF_020520425.1). NCBI lineage: Eukaryota > Viridiplantae > Streptophyta > Magnoliopsida > Caryophyllales > Amaranthaceae > Spinacia > Spinacia oleracea. The sequence continues at coordinate 133,752,584 of NC_079489.1, read as the reverse complement.
GAACTACCGAATTATTGAGACTAATTTTGATGATTTTATGAGCTTGAATTCTCTTAAGTTGCAAGAGAATATTTGTTTATATCAGAATAATATCTTCTTGAAAATTTTGTACAAGATAGATCCTGCTGTGAGGCTTTTGGTGAGGACACTTAAGCCTAGTTCGGTAGATGCTTGAGGTTAGTGCTAATGGTGCTGTTTTGTGTGTTGCAGTGTCGCACCTGCTGCAAGAATGGGTATGACTAGTATGCATTTGTTTATGCATTTTTTTCAGGCTCAGAAGGTTTCTCACGTGCTAGCTCCAAAAACCCCTGTAAAGCAGCTTCTCGAACAGTTGCATCAAGTTCAGTTATCAGATTAGTTTCCCCGTATAACATAATGAAGTAAATTCATGAGTCTGGTTTCCTTGCACTTGGGAAGAGAGTTCGTTCCTCCATTGTGGTTGCTGGATTTAAATGTAGTACTGCAGTGACTAATGCACTGGTCGGTATGTATACCAACAGTATAATTCAATTCAATCAATTTCTTATTTAATTTGTTGTTTGAGCATTTCAATTTTCTTTGATTATTACTTCTATTTCATGTTTTAGGTTTAACTTTTTGGTTGATTAATTTGATTAATTAGGTGAATGCTTTGTGGAAATCAAATTCTGCAGTTTAATAGTATTTTGCGTATTTGGTGCAACTTAGTTTCAAAATAGGTGTATATTATGCAATAAATTTATAAATAGGGGTATTCTGTGAATTATAAACACGACTTAACGGAGGACTAACAGAAGGTCGGTTTAAGGGTATATGGTGCAAACTTGGGAAAAAATAGGGGTATATTATGTGATTCAAAAGACGCGAGGGTATTAATTTGGTGCGTTTTTGCAAACCTCGGGGGCATTTCATGAAAAAACCGATAATTAAATAATAAAATAATTAAGAATTAATAATTAATAATTAGTAATTAATAATAAATATAATGTTAATATTTATAACAATACTCATAATAATAAATAATAACTACAATAATCATAATTATTTATTAATAACAATAATTACATATAATATTAATATAATAATAGTAATATTTAAGTAATAATAACGATAATAATAATAATTATTATATATTTAAGTAATAAATGTCAATTTTAATTGCAATATCAAGAATAAAAATAATTACAAAGAAAGATGAATCCGTTCTTTTGAACTGAACTGAATTGAACTTAATGAAGCTGAACTGAACTGAACATAACTTAATGAAGCTGAACTGAACTGAACTTAATGGAGCTGAACTGAACTGAACTGAACCGAACTGAACTGAACTGAAATGAATGGAACTGCAAAAAGTACAAGTTCATTTTGTTCGCATCATTTGTAACTCTGTCTATATAGATCATTCAAATGGAATAGAGATATTTCCTCCGATTTTTAATACTCGCAAGTCGCAACGTTTGTGATTTCTACACTATTCATATATTATATTATTATACTTTGATCATTGTTGGTGATTTATACGTAAGATAAAGCATAATCATCTGTGATCTTGTTAGATTCACCTTAATGTATATTTCCAAAATATTAACTTTTTATAATTTTTACTTAAAGAGAATTAAAGACATTAATGATCAAAGTTTTGCATTGGTATACGTGAAAGTAACAAACGTTGCGAGTAAAAATGAACGGAGGAATTATATGTTACCACAACGATCTACCTTCCACATCTTCTAGTGCCCAGACCATTGTGTAACCGATTTCCCCTTATCTTTCCTCAGTATCCATAACTCCGACGTATCTCTGAATATTAATTCCTAACTTTATCTATGAAAATGTTCCCTCACATCCATCTCAACATGTGCATTTTCGTAATGATCATTTTTTAATGTGGTCCTTCTCAAATGTCCAATATTAGTTTTTTTTTTTTTTTTTTTTCTTTTTGGTGTTAGCATCCGGTTTATCCTTAGGGTTAATTTAAATTCGGGGCGAGTTTTGAGTAAATAGGTTCCAGTTAGGGAAGAAGCTATGTTGGGGCCCAAGGGGCCCCCAACCCCTGTCTACATTTTGAAAGGCTATACATAATTAACAAAAGTAGTTATTGTCTATGAATTGATTTGGGGTATAGTGGTTGAGCATAGGTCTTAGGAACAAATCATCCCGCGTTCGACCCTTTTCACCCAAAATGTTAGTGTTTTGCCTTGTTTCTTTTTTGTCGTTTGCCTTTTTCCTTCCTCTCCTTTCTCCTTTCGTTGTAGCCGACTTGCTGTGCACAAACATTTCTTATTTGTTTATTTTCTTTTAAATTTCCCATTTTAGTTTTTTTTAATGGAGATAAAATGAGTATTTGTATAAATCGTCGGTAAATTTTATGAGTAAAACTATTTTTAAAAAAAATTCGGCCCCCGTCAAGATAGATTCATGGCTTCGTTCCTGGTTCCAGTCCCCTCCCAATTGTTGTTGCGGGTGATTGAACACGGTGTCCTCCCTACCAAGTTCGGCATCAATCACCACTGAACCAATATGCAATTTGTAATGTCCAATATTATTATAATTTATTAAGAGTGCACAAAGATCACAAGTTCACAACCTAACCGCTGCTCTCCATTATGAGTAACGAGTACTGTGTATCCTTCAAAATTGTAAGGTTAAAAATGCATGGACTACTACACAAAATAGTAAAATACAATGACACTGTTTGACAATTAGTTGTTAGCTGGTTTGACTACTTGTTATTGTATTAGCTAGTAAAATTAGTCGTTTGTGTAAATTGTATGTTGTTTTTTAGCGTGTAAAAGATATTTACAAAAGTGATATAAGTTGGGTAAAAGTGAAGTATAATTCTAAAATTAAAGCATTAGCTTTTTCATCCCAAAACTTTTTCAAACTTCTCTTTACTAAGTACCCCCATTAACTTTTTAAAATAGTCAAACGTTTAATTTACTTCAAAAATTTCTTTTTCTCCAAACATCTCATAACTATACACCTCATTTATCTTTTACAAAATTTTACTATTTCTAGGCGACATACAATACATGTAATTTCAAAAATATAAAGTATACCGGAGTACTTTGATCTTATAATACTCTACTTGTTCTTGAACCCTTGTTTTTTTTTTTTTTCCCTTTTTTTTGACTGATATACTTGTTAAGACATTAGTTTGACCGTAATTATATACATATTAGTAAAAAAAATAAAAAAAATTGATATTTGAAAAATGTACATTAAAACTAATCCAACAACATCACAATAACATTTGATATTTATATATTAGTAAAAAAATTGGTTAAAGTTAATGTATAAATAGTTCAAAAGCCAAATTATTGTAAATATTAAGGAACAAAAAAGTACTTCGTAATATACTAACGGTTACATTATGCTTGGGAAAAATCGTGTGGACTACTCCATACCTAATATAATACTGTGTACGGAATATAACTAATTTTTTTCCAAAAACTACATTAGAAGTTCTTTAAAAAAAAACAATCGACTTTGGTCCTGTTTAGTTCACCTTATTTCAATACCTTATTATTTATTTCAGATTTAATCGGATCAGATAAAAAAAAAAGTTCAGATCATATCAGAAAAAATAAGTTCAGATCAGATTATTATTATTATTATTATTATTATTATTATTATTATTATTATTATCATTATTATTATTATACATATTTCTACCGTTGTTATTATAATGTTACTATTGTTTTATTACTACCTCCGATTCATAAAGTTCTTTACGCTTTGAAAAATGTGCCAAAAAATCAAAACTTTGACCATAAATTCTCACCGCTATATCTATCAAAAATTATCATGAGATATCTTGTTAGATTTGTCTCAAAATGTATTTTATAAATATCAAATTTTTATTATTTTTTGTCATATAAAATTGGATATATTAATGGTCAAACATTGCGCCGGAATCCGTGCAAATAGTAAGTGTAAAGATCTTTTTTGAAACGGAGGTAGTACATTATTATTTTAATAATAAAAATGCTATTTTCTAGATCTGAACTGGTATGTCCAGATCATGTCCAAATCATAAATGATATTTACATATCATGTCCAGATCAAAATCGATTTGTACAGAACATGTGCACATCAGAATCGATATGTCCCGATTTGTACCAATAAGTACGTCTAGAACAGAACTAATCCTACAGACCATTTCCAGATCAGAACTGATATATATGGATCATGTCTAGAGAACAAATATGTCTAGATCAGAACCGGTATGATCAGATCATGTCCAGATCATAACCGTTATGCACATATCATGTCCAAATCATAACCGATATGCACATATCATGTCCAAATCAGAATCGACGTGTGCAGACCAGAACTGATTGATACAGACCATGTCTAGATCAGAACTGATCTATATAGATCATGTCTAGAGAACATATATGTCTAGATCAGAACCGGTATGATCAGATCATGTCCAAATCATAATCGATATGCACATATCATGTCTATGGATGGCAATCACATCCGAATCCGAACCGAGTCTGACCCGATCCGTAGGAAAAAATCCGATCCGAATCCGAGAATTAAAAGTCTGCATCCGAATCCGGTTAAAAAACATCTGAATCCGAATGGATATGGATCGGATATAGAGTCTGAAGAGACTCTGACCCGACTCCGACCTGAGTCCGAATCCGAGTCCAAATCCGGCTCAAAATTATTTCAAAGTGTATTATTTTTCGTACATAACTTTTTTTTTAAAAGGAAGTTCCCAATTTAATATAATATATTTAATTAAAGCGCATACATTTGTAATTTATTAATTTATTAGAAACTCATTAGATTTCGGTAAATGAGAAATATGATTTCTAATTTATTTTAAAATAAGAAATATAAGTTCTATGTAAGTAAAGTTAACGCATGATTCGGATTTGGATATGGATATGGATATGGATTCGAATTTGGATATTATATGGATGCAATTTTGGAGTCCAAATTTTATATGGATTTGGATATGGATATGGATGCAAGTTTGGAGTCCGAATTTTAAATGGATATGGATATGGATATGGATGCAATTTTAGATTCCGAATTTTAACTGGATTGGATTTGGAGTTTAATACATCCAACCAGAATCCGATCCATTGCCATCCCTAATCATGTCTAGATCAGAACCGATATGTGCAGACCAGAACTGATTGGTACATATCATTTTCAGATCAAAATCGATATGTCCATATCAGAACTGATCGGTACAGATATATCCAGATTAGAACCGATTGATCATGTCTAGATTTGAGCTGATATATGCTCATAACCGGTATGATTGATATGTGCAGATCATGTCCAGATCAGAACCATCACGTCCAGATTAGAACCATTATGTCCAGATCAAATCTAGCATGTGCAGATCATGTCCGGAACAAAACCAATCTATACAGCTCATGTCCAGATTAGAATCGATCTGTACAGATTATGCCCATATCAGAACCTATATGTACAAATCATGTCCAGATCTAAACTGTCGATCCAGATCATAACCATGCGTTCAAATCAAAACCGGTGTATCAAAATAATGTCCAAGTCAAAACAATTATGTCCATATCGAAATCGGTATGTCCAGATCATGTTCAACTCATAACCGATTTTTTCCAGATCGTGTCCAAATTAGAACCTATCTATCCAGACCATGTCCAGTTCTATCTAATATATGGAATAACTATATAATAACTAAAGTTAAATAAATAATTTTGTAATTATAACAACAATATAAATTTGAGTAAAATTTATTTTACATGTAAATTATTTAATATTAATAAATGTAGTTTTTGTTATTTATTAATTATGAAAAATTAGATCAGATCAGTTTAGATCAGATTAGAAAATTTAAGTTCAGATCATAAAAAATAAGTTCATATCAGTTTAGATCAGTTCAGATTAGGAGAAATAATGTGAACTAAACGGGACCTTTTTACTTCATCTGTTTGGAATTACTCGTAATGTTGGTCACTTACGCATGCCAATGCTCAATTTTGATCTTTAATATTTTAAATTATCTTCAAGAAAAAATCATAAAAAATTGTATTTTGAAACTAAGCATTGAGACAAATCTAACAAGAACCACCATGACTATGTTTTATTTGACATATAAATCACTAACAATAGTCAAAGTAGAATATATGAATAGTGTATAAAAAACCAAACGTTGGGAGTATTTCTAAACGGAGGAAGTATGAAAAAAAAATCGTAGGATTCCAACAACTTTTAAAAACAATTAAGAGTACAATCAACACCAATTGGCTGTTGGTTCAGTGGTGATTGGGGCTGAACTTAGTAGGGAGGACCCCGTGTTTGATCCCCGCAACAACAATTGAGAGGGACTGAAACCTATCCACCAAAAATTCACCCCGAATCCGGATCAGCCGTAAGGGTGAACCAGATGCTAACAACAAAAAAAGTACAAATTTCAGCAGATTAGATGTGTGTTTAGAGTAGCTATTTGCCAGACAAAAATGGAAACAGATATGTGTATCAGTATATAATCATCATATACTCCATCCATCCCGGAATACTCGACCCGATTTGACCGACACAGAGTTTAAGGGACTTAAATTGACTTATTTAATTTAGTAGGTAGTAGTTGATAGTGGAGTATTATTTTAATGTAGTTAGTGGGAGGTGGGTTAAGAGGTGGGGTTGGGGGAGAGTAGGGGTTGAATTTTTAATTATTTTTTATATGGAGTAGGGGGTAGGTGGGTTAATAGGGGTGTAGTGAGAAATAATATAATATTGTTAGAATATTTCCATTTTTAGAAACAGGTCAAGTATTAAGGGACGGCCCGATAAAGAAAACATGTCAAGTATTCCAGGACGGAGGGAGTAGTAAAAGAATTAATGAGAAATCCCAAATGTAATTATGTATATGAGCAGTAAGTATATATATACGACGTATACACAAATGATAATGTTGAGATTCTGAATGGTTAAAAGTTTCCATACAATGCTAGCTCGCTAAAAAACTATCATCCCATCCCAATTAGTACTAGTACTAGTACTAGTTAATAATCGTTTTTTTTCCACACAATTTGTTACAAATATACGGAGTAAATAATAATGTAATACACAAAACATCACTAAAGCTAATTAATCAGATGAACAAATCCATGACTCTACCATACCTTCACCCTTTCTGGTAACTCCATTATTATCGGCGGCGCCGCCACTGACAGCAGCAACAACAGCAGCAGGAGCAGCAAATGTACTACTACCACCACGGTAGCTGCAGTTTCCACCTGCAGGATTAACAGAGCAACTACTCTGATGCGGAGTGACAGTAGTACATCCTAGACTCATGCTCGAATCTTGCTGATCAGCTAATAACGCAGGTGAAGAGGATTGTAGGAGGGATTGAAAGGTGAGTTGAGGATTGGTGCTAAGAAACTCTTGAGGATCACATAAATGGAAAGTTGTAGTACATGTTGGTGTTGCAATGGTGGTGCTAATACTAGTGCTAGCTAAAGAAGCAGACGCCGCCGCTGCCGCGGCTAACCCAGCCCCATCAACAAGCAAAGCACCACTAGTACTGATACTAGTGTTAGTGTGTGATGGAAGAGAAGAGTTAGCTAAATATGGTGGTTGGTAAAGAGGAGGTATCTTTTGAGGAGAGGGCCTTAAAAGATAACTTGGTGGAGCTGGCACTGTTGAGCTAAAATGTCCACCCAAACCACCATAGAGATCGAATCGAGCTCGTGGTGAGAAGGCGTTGAACGGAGACGCGGGTATGCCGGTAAACTCCTGGACCATTTGCCTAAAATTGTTGGTGTCGGTAGTCAACACAGTTGTGGGTGCCCTTCTTGAAACCCTGGACCTTTTCTTCGGATTTCGGCCCGGTCGGGTGCTAGTCGGGTTCGATGACGACACGGGCGCAGGAGGGCCTGGGGACGGTAAGGGTGTAACTGTAGGATGTTGCCGATGCGTGTTTTGTTGTTGTTGTTGCTGGTTGTGGTTGTTGTTGTTGTTGGGGATGCTGTAGCCAAGACGACCCTCAGCAGTGCAATTGGCTTCATCGGTTGATATAGATGGTCTAACTGCAGCAAATTTGTTGGGCCACACCATGTCGGCTTGATTATTATTATTATTGTTATTATAATTAATATTATTATTATTATTATTATTATTGGTACCACTGTTATGATGGTTAATTATAAAGTTAGTAGGTTGTGGATGATCGAAATAGTTGGATACTTGATGAGCAAACGACAATGATCCGTTGCTGAAAGAGTAAAGTTGTAGCGGAGCAACACCTCCCATGTTGTTGCTGTTGCTGGTGTTGTTGTTCGTGTTGATGCTGAAGCTGGACATGGGGTTAAAAAACGCCGAGATAGACTCGGCACCACCACCACCGCATCCGCTGCGTGAGTCGTACTCTTGATCATCTCCGCAACAACTTCCACCAGCAGCAGTACCGCCGCCGTCCGTGCTCGAAGACTGCATACTTCCACTATAGCCTGAATCCATATCACCTGACAATAAACGATCAATAGGAAAATATTATCAACATATAAAAACAAGAGTAATAATCTTAATAATGGAAGACAGATTCGTTGACTCAAAAGGAAAATATATACAGTAAGTAGGGAGTGGAAATGAAGAAGATGCTAGTTTAGGAGAGAGAAAAAAAATGAAAATCGATCGGAGGTGAGAGAAAGCTAGTTTACCCATGAGGGCTTTTTACGAAAGATCTGCAAAAGACGATCTGGGTGATCAATCAAATAAAGTGGGAATTGATCAGCAAGCCTTTTCTTTAAGAACCAAAAAGGGTGGTTGTAAAAGCACTGATGTTGCCCAACTTGAGCTTTTCAGCAAAATTTTGAAATTAAAAGAATAAATAAATAGAAAAGGAAATCTTTCAAATGGTTAGTTCATCAGTTTGGGAGGGAGCTGCAGCTGCTGGCTTTTGTGTCTGGAAAAACCAGCTCCATTGCCAATAGGCTGAATTAGGGATTTCGTATTCTGGAAGAAAAGATGATCGAAATTAGGAAAAAGGAGAGAAAGAGGGGGGAGAAGAGGAAAGGAAAGGAAATGACTATATATTTTTATTTTATTTTTTTGAAAGGTAGAAAAGGAAATGACTAGACAAGGGACTTACTTACTTCAATTTTTTTTTTTTAAATGTATTTCCTAAAGGTTTTTTTTACCACTGGTTTTTAGTTTTTACAAACTCCCCATTAGATAAAAACTTTTAAATGTACGGAAGAATAGGCGCAATTTGGATTATATGTTGGAAATTCTAATGAGAATACAAAAGAGAATGAGTGAGAAATGGGAAAATGTGAGAATATGGAAAGTCCCACATGGAAAAAACACAAACCACATTCAATGTTTATATTTGGGGACTTGAGGAAATCATTTGTTTAAGAAAGCATGTGAGTGGCATGGGTGGACACACAACACACACGCGTGCAGTACTTTGGTACTTGGCGAATGCGGTTCGCGGGCGTGGGGTGGATTTTGTGGTCCGGGTCTTTCATTTTGGTCAGTGGTGGGTTTTTTTAATTCTAATTCTCAAACATTGTTCTCGTTTTTCTGGGTAAACATTCTGGTCTCCAATCGAGGCTTGTGAGTGCACACAAACCTTGGTGTCGTATTAACCCTGGAGGGATACCGCAAATGATCTACTGCATCGGAGGTAGCGCGGAATTGTTTTTTAGAGCATTGGTTAGGCCACGGCGCGACAAGTGTTCAGTTCGTACATACGTATTATTCAGCTAAGTTGTTCCAATTATTTATTTAGCTAACATTATACACTGGGCTGCACAGTTTTTATTGTGCATCCTGGTGGACATTCATTGAGAATCAATGTACATGTACAAGTGAAATATTTGAACTATATGTTCTTTGAATTTGAACTATATGTACATTTTCTATATGTTATTTGTATTTGAACTTTAGATTCATTTCAAAACAGGGTGCACAATAAGCATTGTGCACCCGGATGTATAAACTATATTTTGAGGAGGAGGTAGGCAACTCTTTTTCACGTTTCAACTTCATTTTTTTTGGATGAATGGCACTAGTTAGATATAGATCTGATCATATGGAGACGGATTCTAATTAAAATTTGTTTGGTTTGGGCAGAATTTTACATCTTGTATTGGTTTTGATAAGCTCAAAATTGAAATTTTGGTTATGAATAGGTCTGAAAAATCTAGTCGTTTTTGTCATGGATTAGCGGATTTTGTGCATAAAAAATAGCCCCTTGTTTTCCCAGCCCATCAAATGAAATAAAATGTTACACCTGGCCACCATTTGATGAAGTCTAGTTCTATTTCTCCCTCTTCTTTTGTTTCACCTTTTAATAGTTTGATATAACTCGTAGTTTTTCATAGGTTTTTGGCTCGTTGATGGTTAGACATTTTACTCCCTTCTTTCATAAAATTATCTGCCAAAATAGGTTTGACACGCATACTCAAATATTTTGTAGATAGTAGAGAAATTAGTAAAAAAAAAAAATTGATCGAATGATAGTTACTAGTTAGTAGTATGTAGATGAGAAGAACCACATGATATAGAATATGAAGCGAGAGTGTGATCACATCGTTAAATAGGTGGAATTTCAGTCAAGAATTTTGCCGTTATACCAAAAAAGTAATATAATAAAGATTATTTGTAAACCGAAGGAGTAGATAAGTTTTGTTCTCTTCGTATGATTTTTACTTATCTTAACTTCTTAAACTTATTTTAGTTACAAATTAGTTTTTGTGATCCGGTGATGTCACGAGTCATAGATAACAATAAATATGCCTTTTGTAAAAAAATAAAAATAAAAATTATAATTATAATAATAATCTTAACTAAATCCTATTTTTATTAAAATAATTGTTTATTATTTTATTATCACTTATTATATTTCGTTTGCAAAAGATGTCATGTACATAGCATAACATGACATGTGAAGAGAACACACCTTATCATGTTATATGACATGCCTAGTTGATAAGCTATTACTCTATTAGTGTTCAAATCATAGGTCCATGAGTTTAAATCTTGTTAATTTAAACTATATGTCGAAATGTATGTGGATGATATGGAGTGTCATGTGTCGAATTGAAGGAGTAGAGCGTCATCATGGTAGATTTTCTTAGAAACGCCATCTAATATATTAACTAGTGTGTGGCCCGGGCGATGTCCTGCTTGCTACTTAATTTGAATAATTAAAATTCGATATTCTTCTTCAGCTCAGTATATATTTGACGAAAATATATGTAGTCTATAAAAGTGAAAAGATTCATTAAGTTCATCAAATACAAATGTACACTAGCTACGACATTTATCATGCCAAATAAACATTATATACTAATATATTAAAAGACGTCTTTAATAACGTATTCGTGTCACGTATAACTATAGGATTTGAACATGAGATCTATCAAATGAAAAGTTAATATCTTACCATCTTAGCCAACCATTAGATATGATCTTTACTGCAAATAAATATATATAACTTAGAACATCCAAGCATATAATATAATAACACCAAACTTTTTACAAAATACATACCACATATATGAGATTCAAAGTAGTAACTCGGGGTATTGCCCGGACACCAAACACTAGTTATTAATCTTGTAAATAGAAAACAAAGTAAATCGAACAAGGCCTTGATATAGAAAATGTTACGTAAATTATTTATTATTTACGTAACAAGGTAAATTACTTTTTTTTTTTTTTTTTTTTTTGTCATAGGCTTAATTTTTTATAAATATACGAAGTTTACAAATTACAATAACTAACTTACATAACAAACTAAAAATAAACTACTTAACATTACAAGGATAGCTAATTCTTATCCGATGGTCCCCCGGTTGTTGACTTAACTTTATTTACATTGCCAAACTACTAGTAGCATGTCAAAGCCATTCTTGATCGTTTCCTTGTAGAAACCTGAGATGCTGGGAAAATAAACTGGAGGTTCCCTTAAGAACCTAAAACACTTGAGACCCAAATAAAGAAGTAGAAGAGTAGTAATGACACGACCAGATTGCAAGGTGTGAGGGGGTCGAAAAAGCACGAGGCTAATGCGTGACCTCGTCCCTCGTGGGCGTGACGTTTCTTTTTGTCAAATCAAGTGTAATTGGATTTCCTGTGAGTTTACACCCAATTGACTAGTAATATAGGAGTCGCCATTCAGTTTTTAACGACAATGAGAAAAACTGACAAAACCGGTTATCGTGACATAAAGGGAGTGCAATTATGTTTGGCCACGACGGCCATAGATTCCCTTGTGATCCCTGTTGTGGGGATCGCTCAACGTACACCCGCAGGGCAGAGATTGAGGGTTCGGGGGACTGTAACTACCGAGAGGAGTACTCGCACTTCGATAACTCCAGAGGCAGGATATCCTTACTAGCTCAGCATAGATAATTGAAGGAACATGCGTTAACTATTAAACTAATCTGAATTGATTTTAGCAATATGCAACACATAATACTAGATCGATCGTGATTATCTGGTTTAGATTGATTTAAGGGACCTAGCATGATAGTTCAATTGTCCAGGATATTATCTTTATTAGGCGTGATAGAACAATCAGATTTAATAGTTTAACAGTTTTATAAAAGGGTGAGGAAAGCGATTAAATCATGCGAAGGGACACATTACGACGCACCCTTGAGAGGTGCGTCATGGTTCTCAGAAAACTAACCACTTTGGCTTTGCTATTTCTCCTTTTATTTAACGAATCTCAAGTTTTCGGGCTTAATTCTTCAGCTACAAGGGACAGGATACGTTCTGTTCGATTTTTGGATCGATTGCGACAGAACGCGGGATCAATTTCGCAGCGTGAGGCTTAGGCTTAGGGGTTGGAGTCAATACTCAGAATATGAATTGTGTGTGTTTTTTTTTTTTTGGTTTCACGTCGAATTTGGGGCTGTATTTATAGAAAAGAGTTCGTGGAAAGATAGAATTTTAGAGCACTAATCCAAGAAGAATTAAGAGAGAACACGTACCCAGGTAATTTCAGCGCCCAGGGCTGGGCGCCGAAGCCCAGAGCCAGGCGTTGAAAATAGGGTCTGGGCCGTATTTCCTTGTCAGATTTGGACTCGTGGAATACAGAGTATTTGAGACTTATCCGAGTCTTTTAGTGCGTATTACATTATGACGGAATGCGTCTGGGCCCGTTACGAACTCTAGGTTCGTTAGGATTTTAATTAATACGTAACTCTTATTTTCGAATTATACTAGGAATATGATTCTTTTCGCAAATTCTATCTCTTTTAGGATTTATGTTGGAGTGCAACACCTAATTCTGACAGGTTTCTATCTTTTATGTCTTGCCACTTTTAGCAACTACCCGTTACGGCAGTTACTACTTTTAGCAGGTTTCTATAAATAGCAGGTTCGGGTGAAATGAAAAGGGTGATCGAGATTCATTATTTTATAGGAGATGCGTTGCCAAGTGGAGATTTATGTTCTCATCATCGAACCTTCCCTTTCGGGAATGGGGACAAAAGTAGGTGTCTACAGTTAGCCCCCACTTTGACTGAGTCTCGGGATGAGACGATGATCAAAGTACTAGACGGAGTGCGTCACACAAGCCATAGTGTATGTGACTTGTTTGGCGAGGGTCTCACGAGCCCCCGATTTAACATTTGACTTAAGGGTCATTACTTGAAGTGTCGACATATCCCTCACGTGTCATTGGGATTTGTCAACGGATAATATAGAAACTCCCTCACTTTGTCATTGGAAGTATCTAAAGATGTGTAGAAACTCCATCACTTTGTCATTGGAAGTAGCTACAGATGTTTTCGAAATCAAAGCTATAAAGTGTAATTGGGCCTGGCCAAGCCCAATCACGAGGTAAAATGTTTTTTAAAGATTCTCATTTTCAGGGTTAGCTAAACGAGAAAACCCCCTTGTTTTTATGGGACGTAAAACGAAGGAAAATCCAGCACATCTCTCTTTTTTGGAAAAACGGAAAAACCAATCCTTTGATTTTTGGAAAAAGGGAAACCAGAAAAAGTTATCGCTGCAGCGACTAAGGACCTGCGCGGTTAGTGACGCAGACCCCGCCGGCTAAAGATGGCGAGCCTGTCCGCTAAGGGTGGACACCCCGTCCGATAGAAGTGGACGAATCTGTTTTGAAGTTTGTTTGTTTTTTTTGAAAATAAGGACCTACGCGGTTTGTGACGTAGACCCCGCCGGCTAAAGATGGCGAGCCTGTCCGCTAAGGGTGGACATCCCGTCCGATAGAAATGGACGAATCTTGTTTTGATGTTTTGAAAATAAGGACCTACGTGGTTTGTGACGTAGACCCCGCCGGCTGAATATGGCGAGCCTGTTTTTTGTTTTTTGAAGATTTTATTTTTCGAAAACTGAGGACCTGCGCGGTTAGTGACGCAGACCCCGCCCGCTGAAGGTGGGCGAACCTGAATTCGTCTTTTCGATTTGGGACTCGCGTGGTTCGTGGTGCGATCTTTCCCGATTGAGATGGGCAAGTCCCTATTTCATTTGTTCTTGTGATTTCTTTTGAGAATTTCTTTTTTATTCATTCTTGTAGGAGCGAATTCTTTCGAGGGATGCTCGGATTTAGTTGCAACTTGAATGTGGGTTGACAACGTGCTAGACGGACCATTGTCTTGTGGTCATCATCTTTTCATGGTTTTGAGCTAACCTTTACGGCTCAATTTTGCTACTACCTGGGTCCTTTGATTAGGGGACTATGTATAGGTATCAACGGCGACCTTTTTCTTGAGGTCGTAATCCGATTTTATCTTTTGAGATTATCCAAACACGGGATTTCGTACAGCGTAGTCTGGGAATATTGTTTTTAACTTTGCATATTCTCTTTTGAAATATATATTTTCTTTCAAGCCCCCAAGCACTCGTGCTCGACGGTCATTTCTTGTCAAAGAGGTTTCCTTGGGGATACGCATTCTGTAATGTCCTTGACCATGTTTGGGATTGTGCTCGTAAGTGCGAGCGATCTTTGTAGTGGTATGCTACTTTGAACAAAGCCGTGAGGTGCGACTTTCAGTAAAGAAATCGGCAATTTTCGAGTCGAATGGATACGGCAAGGCCCTATAGCAGTCAGGGCTTCTTTTTGGGCCTGGGCTCATTTTCGGCGCCCAGGCCTGGGCGTCAGAAATAATTCACGCCCAGGTGGGGCGTTGAAAATGTTGTTTGGACTGGTCTTTTGATGACACAATTGGCCTCTTGTTCGTTCGTTTATTTCACTTGGGAATTCTACGTATTCTCTTCTCTTTTGTGTTTTTTTTTCTTTATTTTTTTTGGAACGTAGAATTTTATTGGAGATCACAATGAGTTGAGTGATCGTGATGATTTCTCGAGAAGCCATAGCCGATTGGTGGACTACAGTGTTTGTCGCTTTGGGGCGATTACTTAAGGAACTGTTGTTCTTAAGGCATACAGTTATTGCAATAGTTGGGCGAGTCTTTATGGCCCGAGGAACATACCTTGAGGTGTAAGACTTTGATCGCTCTTGTATATATATTTTTTTTCTTTTGAATGCGTTCGTGAATGATGATATGTATGTGCGAACGAGCGTTCATAGAATGGCCGTTGTGTGCGGTCCATTAATCAGTTCGCTTGAATCATTTTTTTTGAGCAATGACTGATTTTGAATAGTTTGCTTAGAAGCTTGATAGCGGTCAGGCCCATTCATGAAGTGGGCTCAAGCATCGTGCCCTTTCGATCGTTCAAACATTTGCTTCGAGATTTTTTATTTTGCTATGGTCATTTCGTAGCTTGGAGCCCCCAAGTATGCAGGTTGGGATGCTTCCTTTTGGCGTACGATTTTTGTAGGTTCTTTCGAGAAAGATGCCTTGGGTTTCCGCTCGTGTAGGTGCGAGCTATTCCTTCTGTGGTAGGTAATATTTTGCTACCTTTAATCCTTAATGTAGAAGTCGTGTGGCTTGCATTTTTATTTTGGGCGATAAGTAGTCTTTGCCTCATACCCTTGGTCGTGCCCGCATTAGTGCAATTTGCCTTACCCTTTTTTTTTAGACTTGTACCGTGGGATGGTTGAACTTATGGTGCGATGTAGGCTTGTGTGGCCTAACCGCATGTATTAGAACATTTCTCCAGGTGTTGGGATATCATTATTATTTTTTGCATTGGAGTACTTCATTACGCCTCGTTCAGGTGCTCGAACAAGTGTAGCACCTTCTGCGTGGGTGTGCACGGCTTATTACTTCGTTCGATGCGAGGATTCATAGATGTTTTTTTTTCTTGTTTTTATATCTGGGCAAAATTTGGTAAGCAGAGAGATTCAGTGCCCAGGCTGGGGCGTTAAAGATATCGGCGCCCAGCTCTGGGCGTTGAAAATGATTTCTGGGCAGAATTTGACAGTTTATTTTTTTTATCCTTGATTTTTCTTTTGCTTTTGCTTTGGAACGACGTAGACTGTGTAACGGGCGCTTGTAGGGCGAGCGTTATGTGCAGTAGTTTGATCGGAGTTTTGGTGACTCGCGATTCTCAGTTACCCTTGTTATTGGGGTGACTTTATATATTCTAAGTAGTGCTTAGAATTTGGGAGAGGTTGTAGCCATTCTAAGGTTTGTTTTACACGATCAAAGCTTAGGATTGTGCCCCTATGACGTGTGTATAGCATTAGCGTCGAGAATTTGCGATAAAATCATCATTTCGAGCATTTTTAGAGTGTTTTTCTCAAGCCCCCAATTGTAGCTACGGGATTGGCTTGATGCTATAATGCTTGGCATACGTTTTTATGCATTCATGGTGACATGGATCATGAATAGTTTGAACCAGACTCGTTTAGTGCGAGGTAGTTCGAGTAGTGATTTGCTACTTCTCTTGTAAATGTCGTATTGTGCGACATTGCCATGGTCAAGGTAGTCACATGTTGAAGTGTGCCTTGACCAAAAGCTAGGTGCCTTTCTTTACCCATAATCATGTTTAGAAATCCCTTTGACTCACTTGCAACATCGAGATAAATGCATACTTAGCTTAAACCAACGACACTTTATTATGTTCGAAGAAGTCTTTGAAAATTATTTGAAATCCGAGTCCTACTGCGTACAATCCGAGGTGTCCTAAGTAAGTTGACTTATAGAAGGGTTCGTACAGGATTATATGAGTGAATCAAACTACTGTTACGATTTTTGGAATGCTGTCTAAGGATTTGCTGGAAGCCAGGGTGCAGGCGTCAAGATATTACTTGTGCCCGTGTGGCACATGCTTTGGGCTTTTAGGGCCATCTTTTCCAGAATTGCGGGAATATAAACCGTTTTCAAATTGACTTAGATTTACTTGGTGTATGTCTGCACAAAAGGTCAAGGTATACTTAGTTCTTTCCCTAGCTCTTTCATTTCAATTTTTTAGCCCCTAGTTGCTATTATGTCTTCCCATTAATGATGCTTTCAGATTTCGATTTTAGATGCCCGTGTCATATGTCTGAGTAGGGTGAGCCTTGGTGAAGTGCCAAGTCCTATTGACAATGTCTGATTTTTTTTCAAAGGGGATTCGCAAGCATTTGAATTACCATGAACGGGTGCCCTGAGTTCGAAGGAACGATGGGGCGATGCCGTAGAACAATCCTCTTTATTGCAAGCTTACTGCCTTTACTACTTGTTGGCGATTATGACTGTGTCTAGTGGTGAAAGAAGGTCTTTAAGTGAGTTACTTTGCTTTAGGGAGGGTCAAGTCGAGTACTTTAGAGGTCATGGACGCTCGCGCTAGACCCCGTTCAATTGAGGCAAGGCGATCTTTTGAGTATTGGCTAAGTGCCTAGGAGTGTGAGTGCTCCTTCTGGCAAGGGTACGTGCCCTTATTATTTTTTCGATGTGTGCTCATTTTGGCATCTTGATGACTTGGATTCTTCCTTTGACTTAAATTTTTCTTTCGACTTGGATTGCAAGTAATTAAATTTCAATAAGGGACTTTTATTTTTTTTATTCTTGTTATTCTATAGGCTTTAATATTTTTGCAAATTGGTTGGACCGAATCATGGATTGCCTACGTATCCGCCTTAAATAGATTTAATTTGGAATCAGGTCTTGCGTAGTTCTTAGCCAGAAAATGGTTTCTTAGAATGCCGATTTTAAACAAGTACGTTCGAGTGGAACCGTAATGTTTGAAATAGGGTGAAATAAGTGTACGAAAATTTTGGAGCGCGCGTATTTTGCGCATTTTATATGATCTTCTACCCCCCCAAGTGTTCGTTATTCTTCCGCATGTATATAGGAAAATATACGAACATTTTTAGAAATTGGGAGTTGAAAAGTGATAAGCAGGAACGGCGCCCAGGGCTGGGCGCTATTATTTTCGGCGCCCAGGTCTGGGCGTTGAAAGCGTGTTCTAGGCTGCCTTTTTGCGCTGCTCCTTTTTGTTTCGTGCCAAATATTTGCGAATCTTTTTTGTGCGCTAAATGCTTCTTTTCCTTTTTTTAAATGCTTCTTTTCTTTTTTTGTGCGCTTTGCAAAGTCGTTTATTATTATTATTATTTAATTTGTTTTACGTTAAGCGTAGAACGTACTTTGTTATTTTTTATTCGTGACTCAAGACGGCTTGAAAGACGGGTCGAATGAGATAGGATAATTTGTATAGGTATTAGTCAAGCATGAGGATTACATCTGTTAGGACTCACAATTTGCAGCCTCGTGCTAGTGTCATGAGTTTACATCAACCAAGGCCAATGAGTAGCATGGGGACGGCTCAAGGGTATATCAACAGGATGTATCCACACAAGTTATATGGTCATTATGCTAATGGTGATGCAAGAGCAGGTTTGGGCTTTGGAAATAATGGGTATGACGCACGTGTCAATGGCCGTACGTGGTTTGTAGTTGACGACAAGTTCAGGAACAAGATTCGAGGTAATGGTTTCTTGGGTTATGGCAATGAGAACATGGATGGGTTAAATGAGCTGAACAGGGGCCCCAGAGCGAAGGCGTCTAAGAACATAAGGATTGGAAAGGGTAGACATCGTAGAACTTTATGTAGTTTTTGTGGCATGATTTGGATCGGTTGACTCAATTCTTTTCCTTCGTTCACTTGGGTAAATTTCGCATTTTGGAAGGTACGGGCTAGGTATTTCATGGCTCGCTCTTTTCGCTCTCCCTTTTCTCTTTCTCTTTTTTCTTTTGGGTAAATTTCGTACTTTGGGAGGTACGGGCTAAGTATTTCATGGCTCGCTCTTTTCGCTCTCCCTTTTATCTTTCTCTTTTTTCTTTTTTTGCTTGGGATTTCTCCCCCTTTTTTTATTTGGGCTAAAAGGTAGATGGTTGTGGTCTTTGAGTCACGAGGCGAGACTGAGTGAGCCTCGTTTGGTAGGCCTATAGTGGACCTTTAGTTTTAGTAGGCCTAAGGTGGACCTTTAAATTGTCTTACTTTGCAAGCGTATTTAGTCGTTTCTTAAAATGTGCAAATAGCGTAGATTCAAAATGTTATTTTTTACTTATTGAAATTTAACGAAAGAATTACATCGAAAATAATTTTTTTGCTTCTTTTCAGATTCCAGTTTCCAGGATTAAACTGGAAGTTGTGATTTAGACTCGAACTTTCATTAATTTTTTTGATTATAACCCGTGCATGAATACAAGGAGGTGGCCTAGACTCAAAATAATGACGTGGCGTAAGCCTATAATACTCGACCAAGCAACTTTCAGACTTAGGCTAATTGGACCATAACTTTCGTTGGTTGACACTTTAGATTTTAACCCTTGGGTGTTCATTTGTCATGCGCCATTTTGCTTAATGTTGGCAAGGTAGTTAGTTGGGGAGATCGAATTTTTATCTTTGCAAGACTAGAATCATTAGTGCGGCTTCCCTCTTAGTGTGTATTGCTTTACCCCAATGGTAGCCTTATGGTATGCCGATTAGGGTATTTTCATGGTTGGTCATGTTGCATTCATGGAAAATCTTTTAGTCCATACTTAGTAGTATTTCAAGGAGCGAGTGACTCGAGAGGACTATGATAGTCGTGACCCAATGTGATCATAAGCCTTGAGGCGATTAATTTTTTCTTTGCCAATGGTATTGACACCTTAGGCTCACTTTGGGGGTTGTGCGACTATGGAGGAATGATTTTCATAATGTGACTGTTTCCATTTTGCAAATACTTGAATTACATAATATATTCTTTTTGTTGGTGAGAGAGAGTATTGAGGCCGTAGATTCTTAGCAAGGGATGACAATTACATATGGGTGCTTATTGATTTAAATGTTAGGAAGGGAGACTCAATATGGTTTAACCTTTTAACTTGCAGAACGACACCAAGCATTAGGACCGGTTCTATGTATAAGACAACTAAGACTTAGGATTTAGATTGTAACCTAGTCTAGACTCGGATTTATTTATTTTTTATTCGAACATTATTTTTCCTTGAAAACTTTATTTGAACATCATTTTTTGAATTCTTTGCCCATGTGACATTCAAGGTTATTTTAATTAGCATGCTCGGTTTTGGTGCCGAACATTGTCGTCGTAGGAGGCTTAACAACGACACAAAGAGTTATTTATTACCACTATTTTAGTCGCTTTTAGAATCGAGTGCCTTTTCATACGCCCTTGCAGCAACTTTTTTTTACGAAAAGTTTTTGTTTTTTGCTACATATTTTCTTTATGCGCGGGCACCGAGGCTGCTGTGCCTGACCAAAGGGTCAGGCAGCAACTTCAGCGCCCAGCGTAGGGCGTGAGAAATATTGGCGCCCAGCCAGGGGCGTTGAAAATGCGTCCCTGGCTGGTCCTCGTCTTCTTTTTGCGTGTATCTTTTCGTTTATGCGACTTGATTTTGCGTGCTTGCCTAATAACGTCCTTTACGCGTTGTGCAGCGTTTGTGGGATTCGTTACGGGCCGTCCCGAGCGTCGCTTATTTTTGTGGCGATCGTTCGGGTTTGCGGAACACGTATTTTGGTATAACTCTTTGGCCAATTGGTTTATGAATGTTTGGGCAATTTTTAAGGTCGTTGGTTTCCTAGCATTATTTGTCATACACAATCATGAGGCAAAATAATAATATGTTATGTAGCTTATGATAGGCTTCTATGGGTAGTATTTGTGCCGGCTTGGTACCGCTTCTATCGCAGATCCAACACATGCCCCGGTCGAGGTAGTGCCTTCAACAGACGAATTTCGCCCAAGAGGCCAATCACGATGTAAGCCAAGGGGGCATGCACCAATGAGAGGGTCCTAGTGGGCGAGCGATTGGGTTTGGGACAGGTGTACTACTAGCGAAAAGTGCCGAGTGGACAACGTTCAAAGCGTATGCACCCCCCGGTTGGCGATGGGTATCCTTAGTCCCAACTCCCGAGATGAAACATCCAAGGGAGCCAAGATTCGTTATGCGGTTCTGTCCGTTCACATTAATATGCTGATTTTCAGGTCGTCCCAACTTGATGGGGGAAATAAACGCGGGGTAGGATCGTTTCACCCTTCGGCTATTTTGATTACCTACGAGCACGAGTATTTCCTTCACTATCCCCAGTGGAGTCGCCACTGTGAGGTGGTCGAAAAAGCACGAGGCTAATGCGTGACCTCGTCCCTCGTGGGCGTGACGTTTCTTTTTGTCAAATCAAGTGTAATTGGATTTCCTGTGAGTTTACACCCAATTGACTAGTAATATAGAAGTCGCCATTTAGTTTTTAACGACAATGAGAAAAACTGACAAAACCCGGTTATCGTGACATAAAGGGAGTGCAATTATGTTTGGCCACGACGGCCATAGATTCCCTTGTGATCCCTGTTGTGGGGATCGCTCAACGTACACCCGCAGGGCAGAGATTGAGGGTTCGGGGGACTGTAACTACCGAGAGGAGTACTCGCACTTCGATAACTCCAGAGGCAGGATATCCTTACTAGCTCAGCATAGATAATTGAAGGAACATGCGTTAACTATTAAACTAATCTGAATTGATTTTAGCAATATGCAACACATAATACTAGATCGATCGTTATTATCTGGTTTAGATTGATTTAAGGGACCTAGCATGATAGTTCAATTGTCCAGGATATTATCTTTATTAGGCGTGATAGAACAATCAGATTTAATAGTTTAACAGTTTTATAAAAGGGTGAGGAAAGCGATGAAATCATGCGAAGGGACACATTACGACGCACCCTTGAGAGGTGCGTCATGGTTCTCAGAAAACTAACCACTTTGGCTTTGCTATTTCTCCTTTTATTTAACGAATCTCAAGTTTCCGGGCTTAATTCTTCAGCTACAAGGGACAGGATACGTTCTGTTCGATTTTTGGATCGATTGCGACAGAACGCGGGATCAATTTCGCAGCGTGAGGCTTTGGCTTAGGGGTTGGAGTCAATACTCAGAATATGAATTGTGTTTTTTTTTTTTTTTTTTGGTTTCACGTCGAATTTGGGGCTGTATTTATAGAAAAGAGTTCGTGGAAAGATAGAATTTTAGAGCACTAATCCAAGAAGAATTAGGAGAGAACACGTACCCAGGTAATTTCAGCGCCCAGGGCTGGGCGCCGAAGATTTCGGCGCCCAGAGCCAGGCGTTGAAAATAGGGTCTGGGCCGTATTTCCTTGTCAGATTTGGACTCGTGGAATACAGAGTCTTTGAGACTTATCCGAGTCTTTTAGTGCGTATTAACTTTATGACGGAATGCGTCTGGGCCCGTTACGAACTCTAGGTTCGTTAGGATTTTAATTAATACTTAACTCTTATTTTCGAATTATACTAGGAATAGGAATCTTCTCGCAAATTCTATCTCTTTTAGGATTTATGTTGGAGTGTAGCACCTAATTCTGACAGGTTTTTATCCTTTATGTCTTGCCACTTTTAGCAACTACCCGTTACGACAGTTACTATTTTTAGCAGGTTTCTATAAATAGCAGGTTCGGGTGAAATGAAAAGGGTGATCGAGATTCGTTATTTTATAGGAGATGCGTTGCCAAATGGAGATTTATGTTCTCATCATCGAATCTTCCCTTTCGGGAATGGGGAAAAAAGTAGGTGTCTACACAAGGGACTTGTGATTTGCTCATAAGCGGCATGAATCACTAAAAGTGACTCAAAAAGCATGCTATGAATCCCCATAAAATGGGGAGCAACGTTAAAATATAAGGTTTTGAAAGCGACAAACACAGTTATGGCTAACCTAAAATGAGAATTAACGTTAGTTAACCCCATAAACGACCTGACAACCATGACCAGTGTAAACTCAAACCCCCTCCCACACATATCCCCTTCCCTTGACATGGCACCTAAAACATAACCTCCAACGTTTGTTACACCACAGAAGGACAATCGTCCACCTAATGAACAAACTTTCCCAAACTAGCAAATGCTATTAACACGCATTGCCTCCATAAACTTATCAACTAATCCCAACATTCCTATCCCAGACTTCTGAATTAGGAACTCCTACATAAGAGTCCCTGAAAATTTAACCAATCCTACAACAACCTCATATGGGGAAACAACGAAACTAAACACAAAGAAACAACACCAAGCTACCCAAAACAGACATACCAATGAGCCAACAACTAAGACAATGAACAAACTAAGCAGGGACATAACTATGGTCATCCCAAAATCCAAAACCAACAAATTAAACTAATTAACTCAACAAATTAGAAGGCCAGAAAAAGGAGGAAGAGGTACACCACTTACATCCATGCAATTTGACGGACATCCGTGACAAAGATCAGCGAAACCCTCAACTTGACTACTCCAAAACCAGTAGCAGAACCTCAACCCACCTTTCACCTTTTATTGTCAAGATTGGCGTTTTCCCGATACCACAAGTCAACGGTGACCAGGTTGGCTCCAATTGATTCCCCTCCTCTCCTTTACAGTGGCGGACCCTGTAATTTTTTTTTGGGGTGTCGAGAATGACGTTCTCAGGATTTTTAGAGTATTGTGTCTGGTGATTTTCCAGAACACACAATATATTACTAAAACAAAATGTATCGTCCTAAAATTAATCAATACTCATATTACAACCGTACAATATTATTACAATTATTGTCCAACGGTTTTCATATGTGTGGTGAAAGCTGAAAAGTACAACTTAATTCAAGAGGTTAAATTCAAAACTCTAAGAGACCAGTTGTTTCTAAATAATGGCCTCTTAGGAGTAGCCCCTATAGTTATTCAAAACTTTAAGAGATCGGTTTTTTCTAAAGGCTGGTCTCTTAGATTTATCTATATAGTATACCCGATGTCTTAGGTCGGGGGGGTGTTTTTAACTATAACCTAAGAGATCGGTTATATATAATAACTGGTCTCTTAGATCTCATCAATGAGTATGTTTTCCCCATTTTTTTGGGGGATCGGTGGACCCCCCATGCACCTACTTGGCTCCGCCACTGCTCCTTTATCGTCAAGATCGAGGTTTTTCCCGATACCATGAGACGACGGTGACGAGAGTAGCTCCAATTTTGAGTGGCCGGAATCCCCTCCAAATCAGATATGAATGCCGATAACCCATAATATTCCAAAATAGAAACCCTACCTCGTACTTTACCTTTACCGGCGATTTCCGACGACGGCGTACGAGATAGGTTCAAGATTAGAGAGCCCACGACTACTGAAAACCAGATCGAGATTTATCTCCACCCTCTAAGTGCTAAGAACGATCCCCCAAGCAAAGCTAAGCTTGGTTGAAGACCTACCTACTTGAAAGAAACCCGGCTAGAGAGAAAACACTAAGTGGAATTGAAGATTCGATTACACAAACCTTGTTTTCCTCTTCTTCTTCTTCTTTGCCGGAGACAACCTCGCCAATAACTTCTACACTATGACGGAGGCAAGACGGACACATGCAGGGACGAGCTCGCCGACGACCCGAGGTGAGCGGTTCTCATGCCGCCGATGAGCTAAGGCAACGGAGTTAGGGTTTAGGAGTACTGGGTTTCCTTCTTTGAGAGGAAATGTAGAGAGAGAACGAAAAAGAGGGTTTTTGGTAAATTGCTTTTCACTTGGTTAAATAAGCCAAATGAAATACTTCTCTTATTAACTTTTTATGTTGGCTTTTGGGTTTCCTTTTCTTGTTACTTTTATATCTCTACTTGATAAAAATATACTACCTAATAAATACATCATTGTTCATAAAAGGCCAATTTATATAAAACAACGGATTATTCTTCTACAATAATATTAGTGTGGACCCAAAATCAATAGTTTTCTCTTCATAGTGACCTTTATTGTTCATATAGTAACTATAATAAATTAAACACCAAAATTCTTAGACACAGTAAGAAGGATAGTAACCCTATATTTTTAAAAGCGAATTGTGACTTAAAATCACATTATTCAAGCACAACATGTATCAACGACACTCGTTTTCTCTTAATTAGAATTGGTGAACAACCAACATCTTAACTATTAAAGATATATACTTTCAGTTCTTCTCAACGCCAAATATGCTCTTTTTTTATTTTATTTTACAGGTAAGAAGAAATCCTTTGGGCTGCCCTCGCATATGGCCCACACCCAAAGGCCCATTACAAGCCTTATACCCTCCCCCCCTCCCCCACTTAAATCCCAAGCAAATGCTAGGGAAGAAGGGAAAGTTCACCACTTGAGCTAACCCCGATTCCTGCCAAATTTGCTCTTATTATATGGAAACTAATGACTATTTTTCCACTCTTGCTCATTTGGAGAGGATCTTCTTAGCCATATAACCATTCACATGGTTGATGCCTCACTTCCCTTGATCTCAATTATTCATTGCTCAATAACTTAGCTCAAATTAAGGACTCACATGGGTGGGATTGTATAGAAAAATTGGTTACAATTTGGTGGTATATTTAGTATACTAAAATTTCCATAGTGTTTAAAAATGAAACAACATCAGTCAAGGATTAGCTTCTTAATCACTAACTACATAAGGACATGGTCCAACGTCGAAGAGAAAGACTATCCTTCCCCACATCCTGAAAAACGCGTGGGTCATGCGAAACAGCAAGGTATGGATTCGACTTCCTTCTAGTTTCTTCAAATAAAATTTCGATGGTGCCAAAATAGGAATCTCCACCACAAGTTTGAGGTTTGTTATTTTCCATGACGAATGAGCGCGCGTTGTTAGTGGCGGGAGCCAAGACCCTTCACCCAGAAGACTCCATATTCCTAGTTGCTGAAACTTCAGCACTCTATGAAGGAATCAAATTAAAGTGTGGTGGCGTTTCGGTGCAAAAATCATATTACTGAAGGGGTCAATTTGGTAGTAACAACTCGGTAAACTGCATTTGGCATGTCATGTGGGGAGATTTGTGTACTCGTTGTGGATTATAGTTAGGAGTTATCGAATTTAGATTCATTTTTTGTCATTCATTATCACCGAGAAGTCAATAAAGCGGCAGATTTTTCGCGGCAAAAGGAAGCTCTAGCCTAATATGTCGTTATGATTTTCATCCTTTGATCATCCCCTCTCTCGGGCACATCATCTGAAAGGATGAGTTGTGTTTTCTCTCCCACATCGGTTAACTAACTTAACCTGATTTTTTTTCCCTTATTAAACAAATATATATGTATGAACAATCACTAGTACAAAAAAGCTCAAGTGTAGGCTCATTTTAAGGGGTCAAGTGCGGGCTTTTACATGTGCAACACATGGCGTGCCCGCACTTGCTGTTTCTCAAGTGCTGCCAAAATATTGGCAGCACTGGATGGGTCAAGTGCCTGCAATTTGGAAAATGAGCCCGCACTTGACTAACTTAGTGCTGCCAATTTTGGAATATGAGCCCGCACTTGACAAATTTGGTGCTGCCAATTTTGAAAATGAGCCCGCAATTGACAAATTTGGTGCTGCCAATTTGGGAATTGAGCCCGCACTTGACCTTGAAATGGGCAGCACAAGTATAAAAATGAGTCGCACTCTGCCTATAAATGAGCTGCACTTGATCTACATTTGTTATTTAACCGATTCCCTGCTACATATATTATACAATTGGACCACGTCACTAGTTAACCTCCATACATCACATAAAAAGTATCCAATTATCTAGTTAACCTCAGACAATGATGTTCTGTGAAACACTAGTGTATCAGTTAACCTGGAAGATTGTAGGGGAATACAGGTAAACATACATAACATGTGTGGAACATCCCCAAAGCTAGGAAACATGTATAAAGCACAGTTTAAGCATACTTACATTTGAAGCGTGTTTTCCCGAGTATAGTATCAACGAACACGAACAAAGAGCTCCACTTGTCGTTCCTCTACTTGGTTCACCGACACGTTCAGATCCGTCTTGATTATTTTAGCTTAGACAACGCACAAGATATTTTCTTTTCGGGATGAACAGTTTTTTAGCAGAGAGAAAAATTGAACAACGTAATTTTGGGAATTAGGTTTAGGGTTACTGGAAAAACTGAATGTTGAAGTGTGTGTAAAATAATATAACATAAATGTTATATTAGGTGTAACTGGCCAAGACCAAAGGGCCTTGACCAGCCACACACTTACACACGCGAGCACAAGCCCCGCGCACAGCCAACACACTGCAGGCCGAATCCCATAGCGCGCAGCCGAGCAGCGTGGGCTGTGGGCCTTGCGTGCTCCTTGCTGTACTTCTGCGCGTATGTGCATGCTGCCACGCCCTTGCGGGCTGGCTTGCTTGCTGCGTTCCGAGATCGCTGGCTCGTTGGGCCTTGCGCGCATGCGCGCTTGGCTCGACGGGCCGACAGCTCCGAAGCGGCTCGTATTCGCGACTAACGCCTTACGGCTATTATTTATCGTATCTTACACGACGAATCACCGTCGTACGATACGATTATTCGTTTCACCCAGTTTACGAATATTCGCGATACGATATACAATTCCGATACAAGGTCGTATCGTATAATACGTTTTCCAAACTAATTCCCGAAAAGCTATTAAATGAATTTCCGATTCATTTAATCCAGTGATCTGTTACATTTCATTGGTGTGACCTTGTAGGTTTAGTCAAGAGTAAGTTGTGAGCCTAATATAGATTAGAACTAACTGATCGGAAGCATTGCCCCAGCTAGCTGTTCCGATCACTTGATCTTACTGAATTAGTTGTTTGCAATTAATCTGAACCTTGATATTAGACTTAATGCACCTTAGGTGAATGACATATTTCCTTCAGATTGTTTTTTTTTCCATATCCCGTTCATTCTCTCCCTTCTTCGCGAATTACAGAAAAAGTATAAAAAATCATGCGAATAGAAAGAATTTTCAAGAGAACGAGGAAGCATGAATGTCCTCCCTTCTATTAAAAGTATACCGTGCGAATAGAAAGAATTTTCAAGAGAACTTGGGAAACTAGGTAGTTAGTATGATTCATTCGGTCATTTCTCAGCTAATATTATCAGTTATTCACACTATCTTCTACACGACTACACCCTTGATC
The DNA here is from genome assembly GCF_020520425.1 of Spinacia oleracea. Classification (NCBI taxonomy): domain Eukaryota; kingdom Viridiplantae; phylum Streptophyta; class Magnoliopsida; order Caryophyllales; family Amaranthaceae; genus Spinacia; species Spinacia oleracea. The sequence goes on along the minus strand of NC_079489.1, from coordinate 133,724,321 downwards.
TTACTGGACTCCCATCAATATTCGAAACTGGTAACTAAATTTCCAATCAGAAACCACTAAAACTCACGAACAACAATGACATAGAATCATCTAGAACCAAAGCATCAAAGGCAATCATCCACTCAAGCCCAAGAAGGAAGTAGAAAACAACGACAAATTTTCTCTAAATATTACATAAGGTGGTTGCAAATCATATACCATAATTCTGTAATCTAACACTTGCCGCATGATTCCACGGGTAGCTTTGGTAACAGTGCATATACCTAAACAGAAAACCAATAGAGCATGTCACAATTTCAGTCTACACTATTAGGCATTTCGGAATAAATGCAAGCTTAATGACTTCCCGCTTGTTACTTTGGCACATACACGGGGAGAATTGAACAATTACGTGACTATTGTTTATGCCAAATTTCGTCTAGGGGCGACACTTGGCTTGGGGCGACACTAACTAAGTAAAGAATGAAAAAAACGAAAAAAAAGAGAGATGGCACAAGGAAATGTTGACGCGGAAAACCCAGGAATAAGGTAAAAAAGCGCGGATAGCTATGAGGCTATCAATCCACTAAGTATCCTAAGAAATGACTAAGTAAATAAATGTGCTTTGCAGAAGAAATAAACGAATACAATAATCGCTTTAATGGCTAAAATATATTGTTGTTGTATTGCTTGAGTGCTTTAGTTAACTTGTGTCTTCTAGAGTCGCTGCTCCTTGTTTATATAGGTACAGTCCAACGACATGATTGGTTGAAAGGATCCCCAGAAAGTAGGAATCTGTTGATGGTCGTTGCCCTCAAGTTCTCCGCTTGTCTCCAACAACATCCGAGATCTTGGGAGGCTTCCTTGACCTATTCTGTTTACTTGACGGCGCTATACATCTTGGGCCTTGGGCTTGGATCTTGACATATCTTCTCTTCGTCGTTTTTCTGTTGTCGTTGGTCGCTTGTCGCTTATCCTTTGCCGCTAGTCTTTTGTCGCCTATTTCTCGTCACTTGATGCTACGTCTGACCTGTTCATCCGACACGATGCTACCTGTGACACAACAGTACCTGGTCGACATGACATGATCAAACGTCAAAGAAGTTATATCGTCAGTCCAAAAAGTGGGATAACAGTTTGCCCCCAATTGTGATTTACGAAGGTTCGCGAAGTAAAAACGACAATTTCAAATTTGAAAAAGTAAGCTGTTCAACTGCTTTGGTCATGGGAAACCGCTATGAATTAAAAGCCAATAAATAAGAATCAGAGCATGCAATAAGTTTTTCACATAGAAAGCTTCGAGAATTTTCAGATCTGAAAACAAGAGAGAGAAAAAGAGAAGTGGAATCGTTATTCGCCCAAACGCAGGTAAATTTCGACCATTTCCTTTCGTTTTTCCTGTCGAATTTCATAGAAACAATGGTTAGATCTAAGTCGGTGGTGGTCAAAGAGAAGGAAGAAGCTGGGTCTAGCCCGGTTAAATCACTTAATCCGTTTTATTCCACTGTTGAGAGTCCAGAAGCGTTTATTAAGCTCGATGGTTTGCCGCCGTCGGCGGAGGTGGTAATTCCTGGTCCGAAGGATGAGGCCCTTCATTGCCCCCCCGGTTATGTGGTGTTGTATGAGTACCCGTTTGTGATCGATTTGAGTTTTCCTTTCACGGCTCTGGCTAGATCTTTTATTGAAGTGTTTCATTTGAGTCCTGGTCAGTTAATGTCTCAGATCTGGCGAATCTTTACTGTGGTGCAAAGAATTACTTCATATTGGCGGGTACCGTTTGACTTGGCCGATTTTTTGCATACCTATGACCTGAGGCTGAAGGAGTGTTGCCGTTACACTTTGGTCACAGGGAAAGGGATGAAGAATTTGGGTATTGGCTTGAGTGTGAACAATAGAGGGTGGCAAAGTCGTTTTGTTTTTGTGAATAAGGATTCCCTGGGAAAAGTGGGAAGTTTCTTGGTTGAAGGGTGGACGACGGAACGTAAATTTATTTTTCATTTTTTGTTTTTGCTATTTTATTGAACTTCGCCTTACTTCTCTTTGTTTTGAAGTCGTCAAGACGTCGATGGCTGGATTGAACTCGGATTCTCACGATAAGAATCTCAAGTTTTGGGGTACTCTGTCGACGAGAGGTCATTCTGTCGTGACGGTGGTCGCTTGGAAGGTCAAGAAGGGGATCAGTCATGTGATGTCGATGAGGAGGAAGTGGAAGAGGACTCAGATCATTTGACTGGTCGACGAAGGAGGTTGGATTTGCTTGAAGAGGTAGTAGCGAATTCATCGTCTACCGAAGGGGAGGAAGGTGATATAGCAGATACTTCAGGTATTACAGTGACATGATGTGTTTTTTGGTGCAGAACATACTTTTTCGTCTAAACAAGTGGCTAGGATGTCGTAGAACGAGATGATGGTGCGTGCGAGGAAGCGGTTGAGGTCATCTGCTTCTTCTGGTAGGAAGAGTTCATCTGCTGCTTCTGGTGGGCAGAGCTTGTCTGTCGTTTCTCGCTATTCTAAGATAGGCGCGTCACCTGAGACGCCCGTCATCATTGGCGTTGCAAGTTTTCATCCCAATGCGTCGTCGTCGCCCCCGAGGCCATTCAAGGCATCATCGACTGCTGTCACCCTTGGGAAGGCTCCTGCTGCGTCGGCCAAGAAGTGTCCTGCTGAAAAGAGTACTACCGATAATACGAATATCTCTCTGCCCCCGAACTTCTTGGGCGACGATGAAACTGATGTCGTTTGGCCGTATGCAGATCGTCTGATATTTCCTTCGACGTATCGGCGTTATCGTGAGGCGACGCCGGTGTCTGTTGTGTCGGACGCTGCTCAACTAAGCTTGCGAGTAAGTTTGTTTTGTGTTATTTACATTGTTTTATCGACCGTCGTGTGTCATTGCGTTGTTTGTGTTTGCGCACATTACGTTCGTGTGTCGCTAATTGTTGTGACATCTCTATGTGCATGAATTTCAAGCCTCGATGGCTGCTTATAAGTATTGCATGCAGTTATGTGACGACTTGGCTGACGCTGACAAGTTGGTTGCGTCCACAAAGAAGGCAGCCCTATCGTGGGAGTCGAAGCTGAAGGTAGCTGAGAAGAAGGTGACCGACCTTACTGCAGCCGTAAGGGTAAAGGACGAGCAGTTGAAGGCTAAGGATGATCAGATCACCAATGTGACGAAGGAGGTTGAGGAGGCGAGAGGGGAATTGGCTTCTAAGACGACAGAGATGGAGGGGCTCATGAGTTTACACGACGCTTCGCAGGAGGAGTTTAAAGATTGTGAATTGTTGGCGGTTATGAGGACGAGGGCGCAGATGATGTACTCTCACTTAATTGGGGAGACGAGTATATGGTCGTGCCAGAAGGAGGCAGACGATTATTTGGCTTGTGGTGGCACGATGGAAGAATTGGCAGTGCCAGTGGTGGATGTGGGAAAAGAAGTCGTCGATACTACAGGTACGGAGGCGGCAGAGGAAAACGTCAACCAGCCGGCCCTCGATGTTCATGTTACCCCCGCTGTCCACGAGGAAGGGGAAGCTCCCGTCGACGCCCCACAGGAAGAGACGCTAGAGAAAGAGACGACAGAGGTGGTGACTACTGTTGACACTATCGTGCCCCCACTGCACATTGATTAAGGCCCTGTTCCCCCCCAAGAATGAATGTAATAGTGCGTAGTTTGAACTTTATTTTTATTTTGGTTTATTTTGTGGATGTTTTTACTTGTCGTCGATGGCGACGATGAGGTGTTTGGGATAATTTGTGTGTTTTTGTCGCCCATTTGAGGAGACCACTTGGATTTGAAAGTCGTGGCCCTGGAGGTCGCGCATTTTGCTTTGTGTGATAAACGTGTGTGTTTTCAAGTACTTCTTGTGGTCGTGTGATAACTTCTTTGTTTTTCGATGTCGCTGTTCTGTCTAGTGTATTTATATGTCACAAAAATAGTTACTCGAAGGACAAAGTTATGTGCACATAAAATAGTACCTGCGTCGTCTGTAGTCGTTGCGTTTCAGAAGCGATGCGTCGTTGTTAGGATCCATTTAGGTTTAAGGGTCATGACCTTTAGGGGCGACGTCGTCCATTGCGTCGTTGTCTCCTCTTTTATGCTTGTGACCTCGTTCGATTGTTATGACATGCGAAACGAACATGGGTCTCTAGGAGAATAGGCCGTTGGTGGTGCCAACGGCCCTCCGATGCCTAAGTCAGTAATGGTTATGAATTGAAAGAAAGCGATAAAAAATGAAAGAATGAAAAGACGATGTAACAGCTGAAAAATTTGTAACGACGAAGGTTCAAAAGTGATAAAGTTTAAGGTGGGCGGCGTTCTAGCTTCGGGGGACCGACTTGCCGTCTTTGGTGACGAGTCTGTATGCCCCCTGTCCATGATCTTGTCGATTAAGTACGGTCCTTCCCAAGCTGGTGCCAATTTACCTGCGTTTAATTCCTTTGTGTTTTGAAACACTTTGCGTAGCACCCAGTCGCCTTCCTTGAACATCTTCACCTTGACGTTTTTGTTGAAGCACTCTGCGACGATCAGTTGTTGTGATGTCATCCTTATCAATGCTGCTTCCCTTAAATCCTCCGTATTGTCGAGGCTCTCACTTAGTTCCACGTCGTTCTGTTCTGGCGTCATGAGACCGTACCGTGCACTGGGCAGTTTCACTTCTGGGGGCAGTACCGCTTCGCACCCGTAGACGAGTGGGAAGGGTGTCTGCCCCATCGCCGTCCTAGGCGCCGTCCTGTCGGCCCATAGGATGGAAGGCAGCGCTTCTGCCCACCGTCCCTTCTTGTCGTCTAGGCGCTTCTTCAGCGACCCGATTATCGTCTTGTTGCTAGATTCTGCTTGGCCATTTGCTTGGGGGTATCTTGGCGTCGACGTCTTTAGCTCGATGTTCCACGTTTCGCAGAAAGATCTCGTCTTGTCGCTTATGAACTGCGATCCTTTGTCGCATATAATCTTCGAGGGTACTCCGAACCTACATATTATGTTGGTCCAAATAAACGAGCATACTTCTTTGTCCCTTACTTGTTAGAACGCACCTGCTTCCATCCACTTAGAAAAGTAATCCGTTAGTGCTAACATAAATACCTTTTGTCCTGGGGCGACGAGTAATTTACCAACGATGTCCATACCCCATTTCATGAAAGGCCAAGGTGTTAAATTCGGATGTAAGAACTCAGATGGTTTGGGTGTCATACCTGCGTGCCTTTGGCATTTGTCGCATTTGGCGACGTACCTCATGGCGTCTTTGAACATCGTCGGCGAGTAGTATCCGTTTCTCTTGATCCTGGTTGACAAGCTTCGTCCTCCCTCGTGTCCTCCGTATTCTCCTTCGTGGTATTGCTGGAGCAGTCCTTCCCATTCGGTTTTTTCTGCGCATCGCATCATCATTCCGTTGGGTGGTTTTTTAAATAACACGTCCTGCAAAATAACATACCGTGAAGCTTTTAAAAGGATTTTTCTGGCTTCGAGCTTGTCGTTGGGAAGGGTTTCGTGCGTAAGGTAGTCGAGAATGGGTTTGGTCCAGCTGTCTGTGTTTGTGGTTGATAAGACGAGGTTGGCGTTTTGTGGAATTTCTTTGTCTATAGCGGGCGACAGTAGGTTTATTAAGGGTATGGTTGAGAACGGTGATTTTCTGAGTGCGGATCCTAGGTTTGCAAGTGCGTCGGCCTGTGTGTTTTGGTCTCGTGGTACTTGTTTGATGGAAAAATGTTTGAATTTTGCAGTTAGGTTCTTGGCTATTTCGAGGTACAAGGTCATTTTGAGGTATTTGGCTTCGTAGTCACTGTTGATTTGATTGACGATCAGTTGTGAGTCGCTGAAGATGTCGAGTCCACTTGCTCCTAGTTTTTCACCTAATGTCATTTCGGATCGGTGCCTCGTACTCTTCTTCGTTGTTCGTTGCTTTGAAGTCGCATCATATGGCATGTGCTATCATGTCCCCTTGTGGTGATTTCAGCACGACGCCTAAACCTGCACCTCGAAAGTTAGAAGAACCATCGACGAAGAGTGTCCACGTTTCCCCTATGTTGTTGATGTGTTTAACTTCGTCGTCTGCTACTTTCTCCAAGTCGGGGCTGAAGTCGGCCACAAAGTCTTCTAGGGCCTGCGACTTTACAGCCGTCCTGGGTTGGTATTTGATGTCGAATCCTCCCAGCGCCATTGTCCATTTCTCCATTCGATCTGTGAGTTCTGGCCTACGCATCACAGACTTAATTGGATAATTAGTCATCACCACAATTTGGTGAGTTTCAAAATAATGCCTTAGCTTTTATGCAGCAGTGACGAGTGCTAAAACAAGTTTTTCAAGGGAGGAATACCTTGTTTCCGCCTCTAACAGAGACTTACTGATGTAGTAAATGGGCAGTTGTTGTGTCTCGTCTTCTCGGGCTAACACCGTGCTGACTGCTGCTGTGCTGACGGCAAGGTAAAGTTGTAAGACTTCACCTTCCTTGAGCTTGGACAGGAAGGGTGGCGACATCAAATATTTTTTGAGATTTTGTAAAGTAGTTTAGTGGTCGTCAGACCAATGAAAATCTTTATTTTTTCGCAAGACGTCGTAGAATAGACGACACTTGTCTGACAACCTAGAGATGAAACGGTTTAATGCGGCCACTCTTCCTGTCAAGCGTTGTACCTCTTTTATGGTTCTGGGCGATTGGATGTTGATGATTGCACGCACTTGGTTGGGACTTGCCTCGATTCCTCGTTGGGTGACGGATGTAGCCCAAGAATTTTCCAGCGGACACTCCAAAAAAACATTTAGTTGGGTTAAGTTTCATACCGTATTTCCTCAATATTTCGAAGGACTGTCGCAGGTGCTCCACGTGGTCGTCCGCTTTCTTTGATTTCACCAACATGCCGTCGATGTAGGCCTCCATCGTGTATCCGAGTTGGTCCTTGAACATTTTGTTAACCAGGTGTTGGTACGTCGCACATGCATTTTTAAGACCAAAAGGCATAACTTTATAACAATAAATTCCTCTATCTGTTACAAAAGATGATTTTTCTTGATCCTCCGGGTGCATGAGGATCTGGTTGTATCCCGAGTAAGCGTCCATGAAAGTGAGTAGCTCGTGACCGGCGGTGGCGTCGACCATGGCGTCTATGTGCGGCAGAGGGAACGGATCTTTGGGGCAAGATTTGTTGATGTCCGTGAAGTCGATGAGGACTCTCCCTTTCCCGTTCTTTTTGCTTACGACGACGACATTTGCTAACCAGTCTGGATACTTAACCTCCCTGATTTTCCACGAATCTATCAATTTCTGAACCTCTTCATCTATGATCTTATTCCTTTCAGGTGCGAAATTTCGTCGTTTGTGTTTTACCGAATTGAAGTTGGGGTCGACGTTGAGCTTATGGGTTATGACGTCCGGGCTAATTCCTTTCATATCCTCATGCGACTAGGCGAAGCAGTCCAAGTTTTCTCTTAGGAACGCTACTATCTGACTTCTGATATTGTCAGGCAGCGACGCTTTGATCCTTACGACTTGGTCTGGCTTTGTCGGGTCTAGTACGATTTCATCGATCTGTTGGTCGCCCCGTTCATCTGCTGTCGACCCTGGCTGTGATTGCTAGATGGATGATTTGGATGGTTTCAGCGCAATTTCGTAGCATCTCTTTGCGTCCCTTTTCTGTCATTTGATCTCCATGACACCCCATTTGGTTGGGAACTTAATTGACTGGTGGTATGTTGGCGGTACTGCTTTCATTTTGTGGATCCATGGTCGCCCTAGGTTGACGTTATATGCTGATGGGCAGTCGACGACGTTGAATTTGGTTATGATGTTGACACCTTCTACATATGTGGGCAGTGATATCTCTCCGACTGTTCGCAGCGATTCTCCACTGAACCCTACCAAGACTGTCGATCTCCTGACAATATTCTTTTCCTCGAGCCCCATTTCCTGTAGGGCCTCCAAGAACAGTATGTTTGCTGAGCTGCCGTTGTCGATCAATATCCTTTTGATTAGAGTGTTGCCTATTGGCAGTGATATTACCAATCCATCATGGTGTTCCTGTTGTGCTTCCACTGAATCTGAGTCGTCGAAGGTGCTTGACATTGCTGCCAGGGATTTGTCGAGTGCGATCTCATCCTCGGTCTGCCCCTCTTTGACGGCTCCAGATTCTTTCATGTTAATCTTTTTGGCTGCAAAAGAAGTAAGTCCACATATATCTGAACCACCAGAAATAACGTTTACCCCTTTGTTAAATTTGGGCGGGGCCAGTCGATCTCTGCTCGACGCTGGGTTGGGTTGGGCGGGTTTCTCCTTGTTGTATGTCTCCTTCCCTTTGTCGCTCAACAGCTCCTTCAGGTGCCCTCGTTTTAGAAGATATGCGACCTCCTTTTTAAGGGAGATGCACTCCTCTGTTTATGGCCGTTGTCGCGGTGGAACTCGCACCATTTGCTCATGTCTTTCATAGAATCCGGTATGTCTCTCTTCCTAGGCCACCTGATTGTTCCGCCTACATTTTGAAGAGCGTTGACGACGCCTCCGATGTCGACGTTGAAGCCATATTCGGAGATGTCGGGATGATCGGCCCATTCATTCTTGTAAACATTGTTAGTATCATTATATTGATTGACATTCTGTACCTGGTTTTGGCGATTGCATGGTTGATGTCGCCAACTGTTGTTCCTCGGGGTGTACGACCGCCTATCGCTGCTGCCCCCTGCTGATCGTGGTGCTGTCGACCGTGTAACTTCGTCGTCCTCGATCCGCATCTGCGTAGTGGCTCTCGATCTGACCTCCTCGAAGGCTGTGCAGGGATATTTGGTAATCTCCCGGTACAACTCCGAGTTGGGGATTGGACCTCTCTTGAATGCTCGATAGCTGTCTTGACATCACAGTTTTTTATACTAACTTTTTCACAATTAAAACGATTAAAATAATCGCGTACCGACTCGGTGGGTCCTTGGGCCAACCGATAGAGGTCGCTCGTCTATTTTTCCAGTTGACGACTGCTAGCGAACTATTGATAGAAGGCGTTGATGAGATCAGCAAAGCAGGATATGGATCCGGGGGTGATGTTCATGATCCATTCCAGAGCTGCTCCATCGAGGGTACCTCAAAAATATTTGCACATGACAGGTTCAACCAGTTCATATGGGATGCCGATCTGCCACATTTTCTGCTTGTAGACGTTGACATGCTTGTAAGGGTCGAACGTTCCGTCGTAGAGGGTGGTCCAAATAGGGAGTCGTAGCAGGTGCGGGATGTTAGGTTATGATTCATATGACAATACATAAATCATGCGGAAAAACCATAAAGCCAGGAAAACATATTATTTACACATAATCATTTAGCATAGTTTAGATGCATACACTTTGTTGCGTGCCCTCCCTAGCTGCGCCCGAACCGAACAAGAACAAGTCTTTAGGACTCCAAGTGTCGTCCCTCCGTAGATAGTCCACAACACGTCCGGATCCGCCTTAAGCTTGACCAACTAGAATCGCCCTTAAGTTACTTAGAATTTTCGGCTATTGTAGGCAATTATATGACTGAATTTTTGCTCTCAAAAATCACTTTGAATACTTGAATACTCGATATAAATTATGAGCCCTTAACTCATATTTATAGACCATGGAATAAGTAATCGAATCCTACTAGGATACGAATTAATTAAATTAGAATCCTAGTAGAATTCTTATTTAATTAATTTATCTTTTAGGATTAGGAATTTTAATCATTAAACAAATCCTATACTCTTTAGTTTCGTATGTGAACACAAACTCTACACGAGCATGACCCGCAAGCGTGCAGGCCATGCCCGCGCACAGCCCACACGGCCGCTCGGCCCACGCGAGCTACAAGCCCACGCGAGCTGCAGCAATGCTCGCAGCCCACTGCTCGTAGCTGCGCGCGCTGCCACGGCCAGCTGGGCCTGGCCTTGCGCTGGGTCTGGCGTGGCCTTGGCTGTTCGTGTGGCAGGCCTCGTCCGATGCTAATTCGTACGATACGCTTCCGATTAAATTCCCGATTCCGGAATTTATTTCCGATACGAACAATATTTAATATTTTCGATTCCGGAATTAATTTCCGTTTCGAACAAATATTTAATATTTCCGTTTCCGGAATTATTTTCTGATTCCGATAATATTTCCGATTCTGACAATATTTCCGTTTCCGGCAATATTTTCGATTCCGGCAATATTTCCATTTCCGATAATATATTCCGATACGTACCATGTTTCCGTTTCCGGCAACATCTACGACTTGGATAATATTTATATTTCCGATACGATCCATATTTCCGTTTCCGGCAATATCATCGTTTCCGGAGTATTCATTTCTTACCTGTGACGATATCAGCTCCCACTGAAACCAAGATCCGTCGATTCCGAATATCCATAGATGGAGTATTTAATGCCATTAAATACTTGATCCGTTTACGTAATATTTGTGTGACCCTACGGGTTCAGTCAAGAGTAAGCTGTGGATTAATATAATTAATTCCACTTGAACTGAAGCGGCCTCTAGTCAGGCATTCAGCGCACTTGATCTCACTGAATTATTAACTTGTTAATTAATACTGAACCGCATTTATTAGACTTAACATAGAATGCATACTTGGACCAAGGGCATTATTTCCTTCAGTCTCCCACTTGTCCTTAGGGACAAGTGTGCATTTCCTAATTCCTTTGTCGCTCGATGCTTGCTCTTGAACATAAGGTAAGAGTTGTCATCCTTATTATGTCCAGAGGTGTTCCTCGGTTTCAGAGTTCAACTGATCAAATAAACAGATAATCATAGCCTATGATTCATCCGAGCACGGCCATGCATTTCACAGTTTCTAGCTCTCCGAGTGGCCTTGTACAACTTTTAAGCATCTCATCCCGATTTATGGGAGGACAATCCCAATCTTGCGATCTTGAGATTAGACTTCGTTTGATAGGTGATTACCTGAGCGTTGCCTTTATAGCCTCCTTTTACGGTGCGACGGTTGGTCAACGTCAAAGCAACCAGTTCTCAAACAAGTAATCTCAAATCACTCAGGTATTGAGGATTTAGTGTCTAATAATTTTAATGAAATTTACTTATGACAGATTTTCATCTCTTACAATAAAGTTTCATAGGTCTTGTCCGATACTAGTCTTCCCAAAGTAAGTATCTATGCAAATGATTATGACATTGCCATGTCCACATAGTTCAAGAAACAGAACTACTAGTCATCTTGCATTCTAATCGTCTAACGTTTTCTATGAGTCTAATTTTATAGAAAACTCCGACTAGGGACCATTTTCAACCTTTGACATTCAAGTTCACTTGATAGACATTTCTTAGTCACAGGACTGGTCCTGACAGTCTATCTTGAATATATCGCCAAATTGAAGGGACTCATCATTTAATAAACCACAAATTAAATGGAAAAATGAATTCTCTTCATTTATTGTGAATGATTAACCAATAATGTTTTACAAAGATTTAAACTCTAAAACTTTAAAACATTAAACAAGGATATCAAAGCCATTCTCCAATATGCTTGATTCCCATAGCTGCAGTGTGCGAGTTGTGCTTCGCCTGCGGCAGAGGTTTAGTCAATGGATCTGATATGTTGTCATCAGTTCCAATTTTGCTTATTTCGACTTCCTTTCTTTCAACGAACTCTCGTAGAAGGTGAAATCTACGAAGTACATGCTTGACTCTCCGGTGGTGTCTAGGCTCCTTTGCCTGTGCAATAGCTCCGTTATTATCACAATACAGGGCTATTGGTCCTTTAATGGAGGGGACTACACCAAGTTCACCTATGAACTTCCTTATCCATATAGCTTCCTTTGCTGCTTCATGTGCAGCAATGTACTCCGCTTCAGTTATAGAATCCGCAATGGTGCTTTGCTTAGCACTTTTCCAGCTTACTGCACCTCCGTTGAGGCAGAAGACAAACCCAGACTGTGATCTGAAATCATCTTTGTCGGTTTGGAAACTTGCGTCCGTATAGCCTTTAACAATTAATTCATCATCTCCACCATAGACCAGGAAGTCATCTTTGTGCCTTTTCAGGTACTTCAGAATATTCTTGGCAGCAGTCCAATGCGCCTCTCCTGGGTCTGACTGGTATCTGCTCGTAGCACTGAGTGCGTACGCAACATCCGGGCGTGTACATATCATAGCATACATTATTGAACCAATCAATGATGCATATGGAATCCCATTCATTCGTCTACGCTCATCAAGTGTTTTTGGGCACTGAGTCTTGCTTAGAGTTATTCCATGAGACATGGGTAGGTAGCCTCGCTTGGAGTCTGCCATCTTGAACCTATCAAGCACCTTATTGATATAAGTGCTTTGACTAAGTCCAATCATCTTTTTAGATCTATCTCTGTAAATCTTGATGCCCAATATGTACTGTGCTTCTCCTAGATCTTTCATCGAAAAACATTTCCCAAGCCAAATCTTGACAGAGTTCAACATAGGAATGTCATTTCCGATAAGTAATATGTCGTCGACATATAATACTAGGAAAGCAATTTTGCTCCCACTGACCTTCTTGTATACACAAGATTCGTCTGCGTTCTTGATGAAACCAAAGTCACTGACTGCTTCATCAAAACGTATATTCCAGCTCCTGGATGCCTGCTTCAATCCGTAGATTGACTTCTTTAGCTTGCATACCTTTTTAGCATTCTTTGGATCCTCAAAACCTTCAGGCTGTGTCATAAACACAGTTTCTGTTAAAACGCCGTTTAAGAAAGCAGTTTTGACATCCATCTGCCATATTTCGTAATCGTAATATGCAGCGATTGCTAACATTATCCGAATAGACTTTAGCATTGCAACTGGTGAAAAGTTTTCATCGTAATCCACACCGTGGACTTGCCTGTAACCTTTTGCAGCCAATCTAGCTTTGAAAACTTCAAGTTTCCCATCCTTGTCCTTTTTCAGTTTGAAAACCCATTTGCTTCCAATGGCTTGGTAGCCATCTGGCAAATCGACCAAATCCCATACTTGGTTTTCAGACATGGAGTCTAATTCAGATTGCATGGCTTCTTGCCATTGCTTGGAGCTAGGGCTTGTCATAGCTTGTTTGTAAGTCGCAGGTTCATCACTTTCAAGTAATAGAACGTCATAGCTCTCGTTCGTCAAAATACCTAAGTACCTTTCCGGTTGAGATCTATATCTTTGTGATCTACGCGGGGTAACATTTCTAGATTGACCATGATTCTCACCAGATTCTTCTAAAGATCTTTGAGTTTCATCCTGAATGTCATCTTGAGCATTCTCTTGAGTTTGTTGTTCGACTCGAATTTCTTCGAGGTCTACTTTTCTCCCACTTGTCATTTTGGAAATGTGATATTTCTCCAAAAAGACACCATCTCGAGCAACAAACACCTTGTTCTCAGATGTATTGTAGAAGTAATACCCCTTTGTTTCCTTTGGATAGCCCACAAGGATACATTTGTCAGATTTTGGATGAAGGTTGTCTGAAATTAATCGTTTGACGTATACTTCACATCCCCAAATCTTAAGAAAAGACACATTTGGAGGCTTTCCAAACCATAACTCATATGGAGTCTTTTCGACAGCTTTAGACGGAGCTCTATTTATAGTGAGTGCAGATGTATTTAGTGCATGTCCCCAAAATTCTAATGGAAGTTTGGCCTGACCCATCATTGACCTGACCATGTCTAGCAAGGTTCTGTTCCTCCGTTCCGACACACCGTTCCATTGTGGTGTTCCAGGAGGAGTCAATTCTGATAGATTTCCAAATTCTTTCAGATGGTCATCAAATTCATAGCTCAGATATTCACCGCCTCTATCAGACCGCAGTGCCTTAATCTTCTTGCCTAATTGATTCTCTACTTCACTCTGAAATTCCTTGAATTTGTTAAAGGATTCAGACTTATGCTTCATTAGGTAGACATAACCATATCTACTAAAGTCATCAGTGAAAGTGATAAAGTAGCTGAAACCACCTCTAGCATTTGTACTCATTGGTCCACATACATCTGTATGGATTAAACCCAGTAGTTCATTTGCTCTTTCTCCAACTTTAGAGAAAGGTTGCTTTGTCATTTTGCCAAGTAAACATGATTCGCATTTACCATAATCCTCTAAGTCAAATGGTTCTAGAATTTCTTCCTTTTGAAGTCTTTCTAAGCGTTTCAAGTTTATATGGCCTAATCGACAATGCCACAGATAGGTGAGATCTGAATCATCCTTTTTGGCCTTTTTGGTATTTATGTTATATACTTGTTTGTCGTGATCTAATAAATAAAGTCCATTGACTAATCTAGCAGATCCATAAAACATCTCTTTAAAATAAAACGAACAACTATTGTCTTTTATTAAAAAGGAAAATCCCTTAGCATCTAAGCAAGAAACTGAAATGATGTTTTTAGTAAGACTTGGAACATAGAAACACTCTTCCAGTTCCAAAACTAGCCCGGAGGGCAACGACAAAAAATAAGTTCCTACAGCTAATGCAGCAATCCGTGCTCCATTTCCCACTCGTAGGTCGACTTCTCCCTTGCTTAACTTTCTACTTCTTCTTAGTCCCTGTGGATTGGAACATAAGTGTGAGCCACAACCTGTATCTAATACCCAAGAAGTTGAATTAGCAAGTATACAGTCTATAACGAAAATACCTGAAGATGGAACGACTGTTCCGTTCTTCTGATCTTCCTTTAGCTTTGGACATTCTCTTTTGTAATGGCCTATTCCATCACAATAAAGACAGCTTGATGTGGACTTGTCCTGCTTTGATTTAGCATTGCCCTTGGACTTTCCACTTTTCTTGAACGGTCTCCTTCTAGCCTTGAGTAAATCTTTGGCTTCACAGTCCAGTATTATTTCAGCCTTTCTGACAAGGTGAACAAATTCTGCTACTGTTTCTTCTCTTGGTTCACTTAGGTATAGTTGCTTGAAGCGACCAAACCCACTGTGTAGTGAATTGAGCAAGATAGAGACTGCCATCCTTTCGCTTATTGGTGTTCCTAGTAGACTTAGGCGATCAAAGTATGAACGCATAAGATCCACATGGAACCTCAGTGGGACGCCTACCCTCTGTTTAGTGCGAAGGAGCTGAACATGTGTTTCTTGGACTTCCATCCTATAACACCTGTTGGGAGAACTAACCTTTAGACCAGACATTGATTCAATCAACTCATGGACGTTCAGGTCCCTGTCCTCCGTGCTTCCACGACAGATATCCCTCAGATTCTTGATGAGCGTAAAAGGTTCATAGGCTACAAACCTTCTAGCCCAATCATCAGGGATATTGTTCAGCATGAGACTCATAACCTTTTTGAGATCCGCATCCCAGGCGAAAAATCTCTCAGGGGTCATGTCTCTGGCATAGTAGCTTGGCATGGGATGTGATAGTACATACTCAAGTCCATTGAGTCTGACTATTTCAACTAGCTTAGCTTCCCATTCAAGAAAATTTGCCAGGTTCAGCTTGACCATAAGCTCAGAACCCATGATGATGTTTTGATTGTTGTTTGCCATAGTTAAAACTACAATTGAAAAGAATAAACAAATAAATAACCATTCACAGTTTCTCTTAATAAACTTAAGTTCTAGCATACATGCATAATTCAATGTTCATTAAGCATTTTATTCAAGTTATATGTTCCGGCAGGTGTGAATAAAATGATTCCAAGATCCTAAAATCATTGAAGAACTAAACACAGTATGTCGACTTAATCCTAAAACATCTTAGGTAAGCAAAAGCCTTTTGCTAATAGTCTAGAAACTATTCTTGGTTGATAGGTACGTCTAAGAACTTATTAGGTAAACCTATCGATTTTGCCACGACATAAAAGGACTCCTTACTTATATCGTTGAGTTTCACCAAATATACCATGTACTCACAATTATTTATGTACCTTGCCCCTTTAGGACCAATAAGTAACACCTCGCTGAGCGAAAACTATTACTAGATTGATGTAAATGATATCCAAGCAAGTGTATATTTTGGCATGGCACCTTTTAACTCAATTTTTAAGTTTGGAACTTAAGGCTCTTACTATGTTGGTTAGATTTTAAGTGAACTAAAATCCTTAATCATGCAACATAATCAAGCTTTGATCTCATGCATTTTAAGACATATTTAAAAGCAATAAATAACTTAAAACATGCATAAGATAAATGTGATCTAGTATGGCCCGACTTCATCTTGAAGCTTTAACTTCAAAGTCCGTCTTGAAAATCTCCGTGGGAGGCACCATTTTCTTCAAATAGGATAAGCTATAATTAAAACTAATTACAACTATTTGATGGTACGCATACCATATTTGAACAACTTTGGTACTTTAGACCAATTACATTCAAATTAATGGTACGCAGACCATATTTTCTATCCTATTTGGGCCATACTAGTCACTTCATAACCTGCAAAACAGTACATATACAATATATACCATTCACCCATTCATTATCATGAATGGCCCACATAGCTGGTTAGTAAAACACATTATGCATCACATAAACATTTGCAGCAATTAATCAAGGGCACCAATAATCTACAAATTATTCAGTCCTTATTAATTCTAATCAAGTTGTTTTTAACCTTAAAGATTTGTAGACCTAATCAAGAGTATATGACTAAAAGGGCTCCCACTTAAACCAATAAATTCATATGCTTTACTAATTTTAAACATAAAAATGTATTTCTAGTCTAACCGAAAACATACAAATTTAATTAAAATTTAAAGCTCATATAAATTTATAATTGAATCCATAAATTTAATTTAATTTCAGTCGTATTTAAATTAATTCATGATTTTAATTTTAGTAAAATAATTAGAATAAATAAAATTTATTATAATTACAATATTCAAAATTAAAATCCAAGAAAATAATTTAAATTATTCATTTTAAAATTAATTAAAATTACGTAAACTGAAAATTTCAAATTAAAATTTCAAAACGATCTAATCGCAACGCAACAACCCCACGCAACGCACGCCCATGGGCCACACGCACACAGCCATCGTTGGCCATGTGCGCGCAGCCCATGCGCTGCGTCGCATCGCTGCTGCTCCCCATCGTAAGGCATCAATCGAACACGCGAGCTGGTGCTCGCTGCGCGCGCCACCGCTCGATGCACGCGAGCCATCGCTTGCTGCGCTCGCTTGCCAGCGCTCGATCCATGCGAGCCATCGCTCGCTGCGCGCCTGCCTTTCCCGCACGCGAGATTGCGCTCATCGCACGAGGCAGCAGTATGCGAGCTGGCGCTCGCTGCACGCGAGCCATCGACGCTGTGCGTAGCGCTCGTGGCACGCGAGCTTGCGCCCGCTGCGCGCGAGGCTCCGCATGCTTGCGCGAGGCAGTGCGCGCTGTGGCGCAGCACGCTTGCTGCCCACACGCGACTGCTCGTGCCTTGCTCTCGCCCCTGCCCACACGCCCATTGCTCACAGCCCACGACACAAGGCAGGGCTGCTGCCTTGTGCTCGTGCACCATGCCCTTGCTCGCTGCATTCGTACCGCATGGGCGACGAGCTCCCTTGCTCGTCGTCGCATGCCCGCACTATATAACACCCCTTAAGGGTAACACGTAGCGTCCATTGCTTTGTGCGTGCAAGTTATATGAGCGAGTCGCATAAAAATTAAAAATTTATATTCAAAATTAATGACAAATTAATAAATAATATTAATTTCATAATTTTAGGGCGAAAAATCGAAAATTTATTATTTAATTGATTTCCGATTAACATGGATTCAAGTCTAGGTCATAAAATTTAAAATTTAACATAAATTTACAATTTTTATGGTGGTTTTTAATCATAGGTATCTAATTAAATTATAACTATCAAATTAATTCTAAATTATTCCAATTTTCAACAAATTAATCATAATTACAAATTAGATTGCATAATTAACAAGGCTAGGCATTCAAACTTGTTAAACATATACAGTAGGTCAATCAAAAATTCAAGATTTATCAACAAGAATCGCAAATATTTAATTTAACATCTTAAATTTACGAAATTTTGCATTCGAAAAACTAAAACCTCCGAAAAGTCATAGTTAGGCTTCTAATTTGAGAATTCTGGGTTCGGCCGAAAATTTTAGAATGCCTTTTACATGCGGAATTGACACAAAAATCACTCGATTTGGATGAGTAACGAAGAAACTGCCGAAAAACTGCGTACGTATAATTAAATAAACGCAATTTGCAATTAATTAACAATTACGAAAATTAATCACCCCTTTTTAATTCTTGCAAATTTGTAATATTTAACCATGTTTATGCAATTTAAATTATGAAAATAATAAGAGGATCGTGATACCACTGTTAGGTTATAATTCATATGACAATACATAAATCATGCAGAAAAACCATAAAGCCAGGAAAACATATTATTTACACATAATCATTTAGCATAGTTTAGATGCATACACTTTGTTGCGTGCCCTCCCTAGCTGCGCCCGAACCGAACAAGAACAAGTCTTTAGGACTCCAAGTGTCGTCCCACCGTAGATAGTCCACAACACGTCCGGATCCGCCTTAAGCTTGACCAACTAGAATCGCCCTTAAGGTACTTAGAATTTTCGGCTATTGTAGGCAATTATATGACTGAATTTTTGCTCTCAAAAATCACTTTGAATACTTGAATACTCGATATAAATTATGAGCCCTTAACTCATATTTATAGACCATGGAATAAGTAATCGAATCCTACTAGGATACGAATTAATTAAATTAGAATCCTAGTAGAATTCTTATTTAATTAATTTATCTTTTAGGATTAGGAATTTTAATCATTAAACAAATCCTATACTCTTTAGGTTTCGTATGTGAACACAAACTCTACACGAGCATGACCCGCAAGCGTGCAGGCCATGCCCGCGCACAGCCCACACGGCCGCTCGGCCCACGCGAGCTACAAGCCCACGCGAGCTGCAGCAATGCTCGCAGCCCACTGCTCGCAGCTGCGCGCGCTGCCACGGCCAGCTGGGCTTGGCCTTGCGCTGGGTCTGGCGTGGCCTTGGCTGTTCGTGTGGCGCGCTTGGCTTGCTGGGCGATGGTCCGGCTTCGTGCTGGGCCTTCGTCTGGCAGGCCTCGTCCGATGCTAATTCGTACGATACGCTTCCGATTAAATTCCCGATTCCGGAATTTATTTCCGATACGAACAATATTTAATATTTTCGATTCCGGAATTAATTTCCGTTTCGAACAAATATTTAATATTTCCGTTTCCGGAATTATTTTCCGATTCCGATAATATTTCCGATTCTGACAATATTTCCGTTTCCGGCAATATTTTCGATTCCGGCAATATTTCCATTTCCGATAATATTTTCCGATACGTACCATGTTTCCGTTTCCGGCAACATCTACGACTTGGATAATATTTATATTTCCGATACGATCCATATTTCCGTTTCCGGCAATATCATCGTTTCCAGAGTATTCATTTCTTGCCTGTGACGATCTCAGCTCCCACTGAAACCAAGATCCGTCGATTCCGAATATCCATAGATGGAGTATTTAATGCCATTAAATACTTGATCCGTTTACGTACTATTTGTGTGACCCTACGGGTTCAGTCAAGAGTAAGTTGTGGATTAATATAATTAATTCCACTTGAACTTAAGCGGCCTCTAGTCAGGCATTCAGCTCACTTGATCTCACTGAATTATTAACTTGTTAATTAATACTGAACCGCATTTATTAGACTTAACATAGAATGCATACTTGGACCAAGGGCATTATTTCCTTCACGGGACTGTTACCCTGGCGATTGCCTCGCAAAATGGTGAAGCTTCGTATCCGTCGGTCGGCTGAGTCTCCACTGGTGTAGGTGCTCCTGGTAGCTTGGTCATCAGTTTCAACATCAACGAACACAGCTTCTTCATATGCGATTACATCTTGTTCAGGCGGCGGGTCACAGGGTCAAGTGTCGCTCCTTCTTCTTCTTCTTCATAGGGCTCCTCGTCGGACGGGATCAGATCTTCGAACTCGTCGGGCATCTCTAATGTTAGCTTCTTTGGATTTCCACCGGTTTTGTAATGCGACTGGTACTTGTTGCTCTTTGCGGACTCTAGTTCCTTCTAGAGGTTTTCAACAGATGCTTTGGAGGACAGGTTTTCGGATGCAAGCTTCTCGTTTTGGGCCAGGATGCGAGCGCTTTCAGCTTTCTCCCGAGCCAGCTCTGCTTGGGCCTTGTCGTAGGCCGCTTTCATCTCTACGAGTGTCATGTCTCCGGAAGTCATTTTGAGAGAGGTGCTTTTGTGAGGGGATTTTTTGTGTGAAACCTAGTTAATGTCCCCACAGACGGCGCCAAACTGTTTATGCCAAATTTCGTCTAGAGGCGACACTTGGCTTGGGTCAACACTAACTAAGTAAAGAATGCAAAAAACGATAAAAAGAGAGACGGCACAAGGAGATGTTGACGCGGAAAACCCAGGAATAAGGTAAAAAACCGCGGATAGCTATGAGGCTATTAATCCACTAAGTATCCTAAGAAATAACTAAGTACATAATTGTGCTTTGCAGAAGAAATAAACGAATACAATGATCGCTTTAATGGCTAAAATATATTGTTGTTGTATTGCTTGAGTGCTTGAGTTAACTTGTGTCTTCTAGAGTCGCTGCTCCTTGTTTATATAGGTAAAGTCCAACGACATGATTGGTTGAAAGGATCCCTTGAAAGTAGGAATCGGTTGATGGACGTTGCCCTCACGTTCTCCGCTTGTCTCCAACAACATCCGAGATCTTGGGAGGCTCCCTTCACCTATTCTGTTTACTTGACGGCGCTATACATCTTGGGCATTGGGCTTGGATCTTGACCTATCTTCTCTTCGTCACTTTTCTGTTGTCGTTGGTCGCTCGTCGCCTATCCTTTGTCAATGGTCTTTTGTCGCCTATGTCTCGTCACTTGATGCTACGTCCGACCTGTTCATCCGCCACGACGCTACCTGTGACACGACATTACCTGGTCGACACGACATGATCAAACGTCAAAGAAGTTATATCGTCAGTCCAAAAAGTGGGATAACAACTATAATCTCTAAACTACCCAAAGTTTCAAAAAAAAGAACTTCATGTACTGGTGGTTTCAGCATTCGTCAACCTCATACATTGTGATATTAGCATTACATAATCAATATATCTTAATCTACTAATTGAAACCATTTATGCATCATCAAAATGGGAAATCAATGATATTCAAATTTCTATAAAAAAATTGTTATAATTGAATTGGGCTCGATTAAAATAAAAGTAAATTGGGTTTGGATTTATACCATTAGAGAAATATTTTGGCAGAGGAGAAATCAATAAGAACAAAATCAACAATAACAACGCCATTGAAAGAAGGAGCAACAGCTCCGACAGAGCCGTGGAGGTCGAGCTCCAGTGAGTCTAGCGGCAGAGAGGAGAGGCTGAGGAGGGAAGCAGGAAAGATGTGAGCAGAGAAACAACATCAAGACGACTAATAACCACAACGTACAAGGGGGAAATCACCACCAGCACAGCACAGCTCCGGCGACAGATGAATTGGTGCACCAATCAAGAGGAGATAAAGAATCAAAGAAGCGTAAGTTAGGGTTTAGTCAATTGGTAATTTAAATTACTCAATTCAATTGATTTATGGAATCGGTTAAAGAGCTTACCAATTGATAATGGAGTATAGTTGATGGTCGATTCCCGACCACCGTTGGCGGTGGAGGTACGAACTATAGACAAGAGAGAGTGCATAGACAAGTGAAGATGGAGAGTGGAGATACATCAACAATCAACCCCACAACAACAATAAATAACTACGCAGTGACACAAATGTTCGGCGATAATCTCTGGCGGTAAGGAAGCGACGAAGACGTTAGAGAAGAGAGAAAACGAAGGTGAAGAGGAAGGGGGAGAAGTAACAGAGAGAGAGAAAGATGAGGCTTTATGTATTTTTACAAAAATTTTGCACGGCTCATTATTAAACGAGAAACACTTGAGTTTTAAGCCCACACTTGAACTCAAGTGCTGCCAATTTTCTAAAACGAGCCCGCCCTTGTGAAAATGTTTTTTTTTTCCTCTCAAGTGCTGCCAATTTATTAAATGAGTCGCACTTGAAGGGAAGCACATGACTATTTTTCTTCTAGTGAATGGACACTTACTTAAGTAATAAATATAAATAGTCGATAAAACCATGTAATGGTAAGTGAAACAACAAACAACCAACAATCAATGGTTGAAAATCTACAATGATATGTCAATATCTTTAACTGGGAGGTGAAGTGTGTGGTGTGAACAATATAATTTTTCGCTAAGTAAGATGAGGGCGGCGTGCCCCATATCAGATATGTTTTTACAAAAACATATCACCCACTAAACGACAAAATAGGGATAAGACAAGCATTAAAACAGGTGCCATTTTTCAAAGAACATATGCCATTTTTCGAAAAAACAAATGTCATTTTGGAAAAATGGTTGCCATTTTTCAAAAACAGATGCCATTTTTCAAAAACCGGATGTCATTTTCCAAAAAAATTGATTTTGTCCTTTAGCGTTTGTCTTTAGCCTATTTTGTCCTTTAGTGGGGTGATATGTCTTTATAAAATATATCTGAGATGGATTTATACTTCCTCACGTAAGATCAAGAAAAGATATTGTAAATTTGTAATTGTAAACGTAATCAAAACATATACAAAGTATAGGTTTGAAGTGTTTTCCAAGATGTCATCCTTACATGTCTTTTACACCCTGAAATATAATACTCTGTATTACTCTGTAGCATTGAGATTAACAAAATATTTTGCACGCATAAGGTGTATAATAAATCTATTATAAATCAATGTAACTTTTAAATAATTTTTAATATCTTTTTACATATTTTTATCAACTTTTATATTATAATTTTTTTTATAGATAACTATTTTAAAGAGTTATATACTTCGTAATTACTTTTATATATTATTAGTAGACCTGTCAAACGGGTCGGTCGGGTCGGGTTGTAAAAAATTATTTTCGGGTTCGGGTTAGATCGGGTCGGTCACTTTCGGGTTCGGGTTTACAAATGCTTGTTCAAGACCCAGAACTTTCGGGTTCGGGTCGACCCAACGGGTTGAGAGATTTTAAAATGCGCATTATATTTTCATTAATTTAGGTGATAAATATACAAAATATGGGCACAAATTAACAAATCTTCCTACACAAGTTTATATTTAGTCAAATTCAACCATAAAATGACGTATAATTCAAATCAAAATCATATTACACACAATAATAGTAAAAACAGCGTGTTTATTATGCTTAAATTTTCTCATAATCACATTTATTACTATAAATACAACGATTTTCAATCGGTCGGGTCCAAAACGGGTTCGGTCGGGTTTTAACCCATTACTTTTCGGATTGCTCGGGTTCGGATAAAATCGGGTTACAAAATCTTGTTCAGGACCCAGTATTTTCGGCTCGGGTTCGGGTCGGTTTTCGGGTCGGGTCGATTTTTGACAGGTCTAATTATTAGTGATTTTGAAGGTGTAGGGGGTGTTACTTATCCATATAGGATTATTCCCTACGGTTTTTGAAAATTTGAACTTGAAAGAGTTGCCACCAAACATTTTAAGGGTCCGGTTTGGACGGACCAAAAATGGACTCTTTTGGATATGGCATTGAATCTTGAAACCGAATGTGTGAGATTCGGGTACGGGAACGAATCGCTTATTTTGGAAAACTTTGGAAGTGCATTCAAACAAAAGACAAGGATCAATTTCGTGAAAAATCCTAATCAGGACGATAGGTTGGTTGGATCATGCATTTAGAACATTGTATTTGCTACTTGTACGCGGTCACTTTGCTTTAAAGTTAATTAAGGGAACCCAAGGCCGGTTTGTCCAAAAATTATCTTTGTTAAGCGTGATTTAACCATTGTATGTTGTTGTATTTAGCATGTTAGGGGATGAATGCGATAAACATGTAAAGCATCATCACAAAGTAAAGGAATTATCGAAATGCTTACAAAACCATATTACCTTAAAAATGTGAGTAAAGGGCGTGGAATTGAAATAGCAAGCATATGAAATAAAGTTGCGATATTGAAAGTGCGTTATTGAAATTGCGATATTGAAATGACGGTATTGAAAGTGCGATATTGAAAGTGTGGTATTGAAAGTGCAATATTGAAAGTGCGATATTGAAATTGCGGTATTGAAAGTGCAAAATTCAAATGACGATATTGAAATTGTATTATTGTATTTGAAATCCGAAGCCAAACAACTATTTAATAATAAGTGTGTCTGACACGGATTCAATTCTCTAAAAATCTCAACTTTAGGTGAGTTGCTCATCATAAAGCATCATGGATTTTGGTTATTGAAATAGAACTTGAAATAGAACTTGAATATAAAACTTGAATATTGAAATTTGGAGAGTTGGTTCTTAAAGATTATACCTTTTCATGCTTAAAAGGCTTCACCTTTAATATGCTCCATAGCTTGAAATTGATTCTAGTTCAAGGAGAAGTTGATCTCACTTAAACATCATTGAATATTGAAAATAGAACTTGTATTTGAACATAGAAAGTTGAATGCTCATTTGTTCTAGTTTGAAAAAGGGTTTGCACTTTTCCAAACATCCTTGAACTTTGAAAAGATTTGTATTTTTTAAAATTGTATGATGATTGTTGTACAAGGGAAACCTTTCAAGTATGAAAGTTCCTCACTTTACTAATCGTTTTCGAAAATAAAGCTTGAATCTTGCATATGATATTGAAAATGTGCTTAGAAAATCATTTAGGAGGAATTCCAAGAGTGAAATCCTCCCAAAGATTGCACTTTTGAACACTTTTCCTAGTTTATCATGAGTGTGCACTCAAATGAAAACATCATAGGAATTGAATATTGGATTTAGAAATGTAGAAAAGTAGAGAATATCATGATAATTTGATTAGGGATTCGAATTTACCTATTTAGGATTAGGTTAGTTTTCCGACTTGTACTCCCAATTGCTTTGATATATTTGAAAATTGTAGTGAGAATTGAAAAATTAAAGCTTGAATTTTGTATTGGAATTTGAGAGGGAAAACCAGAATTACGACGGTGTATTGATTTTTCGTCCCGATTTGTGTGAAATGAACGCCAAGACACGTCCTCGCCTGGCGCAGGTGGCGTGTCTCAGGCACCGTCAAACAAGAACGATGACACCGTCCTTTTGCTTTGTTTTGTAGCTTTGTACCTTTGTACGACTTGTACGATTTTTGGCACGTAGCTTTTCTTGGAGGTTAAGGCACTTTGCCTCTAAAAACACTCCTTTTTTTGTACTCGGATTTTGTATTTTGGACTCGATTTTACGTGACGGGGCCCGGCATGCTCGATTTTATGGATCGGCGCCCGATTTTGGATTGCTTGATGGCATTTTAACTGGAAACGACCTTGTAAAACCAATGGAGAGGTCCATTGGGTGAGATTGTATTTGGATTTTGAATTTAATTTTTGGAAATTGAATTTTGTACCGAGTTCCGGAATGGGAATGGGCTCGAGAATTGGACTTTGGATTTTGGAATATATCTTAGCAATTGGGACTTCCGCACGGAGTTGTACCAACCTCTTAGCAAGGATAATGGTTTCGTCATCATCCCATTAGGGGAGACACAAATTAGATGTCTACAGAAGGGATACTTTTTTATGAACGTAAAGAAAAATATCAATAAGAAATAGATAACTTTTACATTACATCAGGATAACTTTCAAATATTTTAACTTAACTTTTATTTTGATACACAATATTTATTATACAACACGTTTAGATACGAATTTGTGCGAGGGTTAATTAGTTTGGTAATATTTTTCCACTTGTCTTTGTAAAGGCTTGTGAGGATTGGAATTTTTTTATAAATTTTGAGAATGAGCACAATTCATGTGTTTGAAACTTTGAGCACAATTCATGAGGACACCAATGCTAGTGCGACAAATATTGGATATGTAAGTATTTAAAGATTCTATTCTTGCTTTTAAACAAAAAGAAACAAGTAATACGATTACAAATATTATACGCAATTGCTTGGTTGGCTTTTCCAATAAAATATCCTTTGATAGAGGGACTCGCGCGCGTAATACCTCACGCACAATTTTTACGGAGAAAGTTATTGAAGGGTATTGGTTGACTATCTATTCTAATGGTACATACTTATACATTGTATTTGTTACTCACCTTTTCTTTTTGTTTGTTACGTATTTTTTAAGGGTTTTTTTAAATGTTTGTTACGTGGGAGAATTTTTCATTTTATAAATTTATTATACTGTTATTTTTTGTGCCAGCTTTTAATTTTTATTGGTCTAATTTTTTCAACGCATTAAATTTCTTTACAATTTTCCAATTATATTAAGTTAGCGATCTATGTGTTTTTTCAATATTGATTCATTTTGATAAATAAAACAATCTTATTGGTTGTTGTAATAATTAGTGGATTGAGGTTTTACTTGGGTTTATTTTTTTAATAAAAAATGAAAGTTGATTTGTACTATATTCAAAGAGACAATAAATGTCAGATTTTGATAAATGAAATCAGGATTAATGATGGAATCTAAAGCATTTAAAATAAAAAAGGAAAAGAATATTTATTATACGTTAATAAACGTGCAAAAGTCCAAACGTAACAAACAAAAAGAAACGGAGGGAGTATTATTTTTCTTGTTTTATCGCAGTTTCTTGAATTTTATGTTAGAGGTTCATTGTATAAAAGTACATGACCTAAAATCTATAGAAGTATCTCCCCTAAAATTATAAAAGTACCTACCCTAACACTATAAAGTACCTTCTCTGAAACTAAAAGCTATAGAAGTACTTTGACTAAAACTATAAATAAAACTGTAGAAGTACCTTAACAACTATTAAAAAAATCTCCCCTAAAACTGTAAAATTACCTCCTCTAAGAACTATAAAAGTAGCGTCCCCGGATCTATAAAACTATAGAAATACTTTGACATAAACTATAAAAGTACCCCCCCTAAAACTATAAAAGTATCAACTCCCTCGCGCACAACTACTATAAATAAGGTTATTGAATGATGTTACTTGACTTTCTATGTTGGTGATACTTATACATATTCATTGAACCTTTTCTTGTTTTATTGCAATTTTCTTGAATTTCATGTTAGAGGTTCCTTGTATAAAAGTACTTGGCCTAAAAACTATAAAAGTATCTCCCCTAAAACTATAAAGCTATAGAAGTATCTTGACTATAACTATAAAAGTACATGGCCGACCTGTAATACCTCGTATTTTTCTATTATTATAAATATATTTTATTATATTTATAAAGCATTTCGTTGTATTTTTACAAATTAATTTCATTTAATGAGAATTAAATGCACTTTTATTTTTAATTAATTTAAATATTAATTATTTCAAAAACCGTATTTTTATTAAATAAATTCAAGGAATTTATTTAATCGGGAATTGTTGGGTCGTATTTCAAAAACGAATTTAATAAACTTAAAGCCTGGTCGTTTTGTTTTAATTAAACCCAACAAAGCTTGCAAGGAAATTAATGAACTAAGCCCGAAAGCAAGCCCAACTCAAAATTACCCTAACCTAGCCCACAAGGGAGAGAAAACCTATAAATAGACCCTCTCATTAAACCCTCACAAAATTTTCAGCACTCCCTCTCCCTCCTCACTTTCTCTCTCCTTGCGGCACCCTTCCCTCTCCTCTCGTCCGACCCTTTTGCTTGCCGCGCAAGGCACGCTGCCGTGCCGTGTGTGCTCGCCCATCCTCACACGTCGTGCCTCGTCCCGCAGCCCGCAGCGCCCCGTGTTGCTGCTGCCTTGTCCCTTGCCCAGCACTTCGCGTGCCCCTCTCTCTCTCGTCGCCTCGCCCCGCAGCGCAGCGCCCTCGCTGCTGCTGTGTGTTGCGTGCGCGTCGTCCTGCCCAGCAGCCATGCAAGCTCGTGCCCGCTCGTCGCTGTGTTGCGCGGCCAGCGCCTGCCTGCCCCTCTCGCCCTCGTCGCGTGCTCATGCGCACTGCTGCTGCGGTGCGTGCGTGTTGTTGTTGCTGTTGTTGCGTTGATTATTCGACGCACACGCACACAACACAATTAATTGTTGTGTGCGTGTGTGTTGTTGAATTGGGACAATCAAATTATGTTTTCAAAATTATTAATTTTCAGTTTTAAATCGATTTAATTATTGTGATTGAGTTTAATTATTGGATTGTTTAGATTAATTAAAACGGTTATGAACACCGTATTGGGTTAGAATTGTGTTTTAATTAAAGAGATTGGTTTTGATGATTTAAATTATAATTTTCAGATTTTATATGTTATAAAGTGTGATTTTTGAAGTCAAAACATGTTTTCGGATTAAACTATGCTAGGGTTTTGGTTTCAAATTGATTAAGCAATTGATTTACATAATTTAATGTCAATTTAAATTATGGGAATCAATCAAAATTTTCAGAATGTTTATGAGCTTCAAAAAGTTGGTTTTTAAGGGTGTTAAAGCAAAAAAGTCAATGTTTTTATACTAGGGCTTGAGTTGACTATTTGAGACTATTAAATTACCAATTAATGAATGATTTTTAATTAAACTAAGGGTTTTAGTTTCTTAAATAGTTGCTGGAAATTTAGTAAACATGGATAATAATTTAGTTCTCTTATTTTGTTTTATAGGAGTTGATTTCTAGTGAGTCGTGATTCGCACGGTGGCCCCCGTACTTAGGTATTCCAGGTACGTACAAGACTAGGGTGACCACCCATCCCTTGAGGACTTTATGAAGTGTATTGAATGCGAATCATGTGAACTTATATGTTATGAATTCATGTTTGATGATTGGGAATGAATATGTTATTATGAATTCATGTTTAATGTTGAGAACGAGCACGTTATTATTATTATTGAATCTATATGAACGAGCATGTTATGAATTGAATTATGCCTTATAGATTCTATTGAACTATCATGTTATGGACTTTTAAAATCATTGAATTATGTCAAGCATGTTGTTCAAGTTGGTTTGCATGTATAAGTAGTGCGCATGCAAGTTGTTATTATTATTATTATGCTATAGTACAGCATGCCCCCTTGGCTTGCACTTGCGGGTTGGCCTCTTGAGCGAAATTCGTCTGTTGAAGACACTACCTCGACCGGGGCATGTGTTGGATCTACGATAGAAGCGGTACCTAGCCAGGCGCAAATAAACTACCCATAGAAGCCTATCATAAACTACGTGGCATATTTAATTTTCAAATCCATGTTTGTAATGTAGTTATATGTAGCGAAATATGTGATTGTGTGTGACAAACTATCCTAGAAAATCAACGACCTTAAAAACTGCCCAAACATTCATAGACTAATTTGCCAAAGAGTTATACCGAAACACGTGTTCCGCAAACCCGAATGATCGCCACAAAATATGTAACACCCCCAATTTACTAACTATAAATAAATAAGAATATAAAAGACTTTATAATAAATTTGCGGAAACTTACACCTAAATCGGAGGTATCACCGCCACACTTGATCACATTGTCAAGTGCTAAGGCTTACAATACTCAAACTATTACAACTCGATTACTAGGTGGTCTATTTAAACTAAAAGTATTAAACGGTCATACAAGACAAAACGATAATATTGAGCTCTTTCAACTTGTAATTGCATCTTTCACGATCCATCTGCTCCAGTCAATCTTGACTGCTCACCATAGTGGACAAATTCCAAAAGGATCGTCGCAGGGCCACCATAAGAAAAAGACATGGCCGCAAACACACATAACAAATAAACACACACGTCAGCAAAAGCTGAGTAATCAACGCTTATTGAATAAGCAGACATATAATAATAATAATAATAATAATAATAATAATAATAATAATAATAATAATAATAATAATAATAATAATAATAATAAATAATAATAATAATAATAATAATAATAATAATTTAACAAACACATAAGTACAAATTGATAAACAATTCTTATAAAACTAGTACATATAACCATAAGTAACAAGGGTTTATTTTTAATTTCTTATAAGTTCACCATTTGAGTATTGTGGATCGAGTCCACCACCCAATAGTATATATTGAACTATTGGATGTAACCACCAGAGAGATGTGGATCGCGTCCACCACCCATTAGTATATATTAAACTATTGGATGTAACCACCAGAAAAATGTGAATCTAGTCCACCACCCAATAGTATTGGACTATTGGATGTAACCACCAAACAGGTCTTAGTCTTTAAGTGTGCACACCACCCATTGAGTGTTTTTAACTCAATAGAGTAGATTAAGCCTAGGGTCGTGCTTATGGCTCCGACCAAATAATAAAGCACAATGTGCTTTCCAACCGGTTCATATATTATCTTAAGAGAAATTGTACTACAAGATGATCAATTACCATCCCAAAATGATTAATCTAAACTTCCATAAAAATAATGTTGTATAGCGTTAAGCTCGGAGACTAATAGAATTAGACGTATGGTACAATATAAAACACTTGTAGCATTACAGTCTCAATCTTATACGGCTACTATGCTAATTCACTTTATCAAGTATTAGAAGTTAACATATAAACAATGCAGCTGTAACCCATATAAGCATATATCAAAGGCAAAATAATCTAAGTCATGTACAAAGATCTCATTGATAAATCAATTAAGCAAACTTCACTTATAATATATGTAACAACTTCTAACATTACGAGAGTACACATAATAATTAATATATATAAATAACTCAGTAATTAATATATATATATATATAACTAAATAGACTAGGTGCGTGTGATTACAACTAATAATATACACGAACAATTAGAAGGGACTAAGTGTGATTACTAACTATTAATTAATAAAGCCAAGAAACTCTATAACGATCTAAAACTCTAGAATATATAGATTGACCCAATCCAAATTTCCAATATCAATCCACAAATAAACTAGACCCTTAGATATCTACACATATACAAAATAATAGTGATTAATATAATAAGAAATCTAACTCAACAATATTACCCATGAGTTGAGCATTTATCTAATACACGTTATCACATTATTCACTTATTATTAGACATAAGATTTATACTATATATAACAAACAACTCCAAAGACCAATACATGATTATATATAATAATCAATACTTAATTACGAATAATTTAAAGAGACTAAGTGTGCGTGATTACCTTCCCGAAATTAATATACGATAATGTACGCAATGAACACACACACTCAGGTGCGTGCGGGGTAGCGAGATGATCATCTTACGGTGACAGTGTGCTCAAATTTTCTTGTATGCTTTTGATAACCAAATAATCAATATGATAGATCAGTATGATGAAAATCAATGGTTGCTAAAGTTATTGGGTTAGATGTGAGGTAATACGAAAATGAATGAAGAGGATTTGTTAGCTAGGGTGAAATTACGGCTGCACAAGGTTTTCATAAAATAATTAGGTTTAAAGGGTTATATATAGGTGCTCGTAATAAGAGTCCTACTAATTTTAAAATAGCGTTTTTAAATTTCTGAAAATATTAAAAGGGACTAGTTAAAAACGGATATAATTATATTTTGACTATAAAATATATTATACGAAATTATAAAATATTGGGATATTACAATCTATCCCCCTTAAAAGAAGTTTCGTCCCGAAACTTAAAGTTATAAAAATACAGGGTATTACAATCTATCCTCCATAAAAGAAGTTTCGTCCCGAAACTTAATGTTTGAAATTTTAATACTTTGACACTCTTACTTTTAAAGTAAAATCAACAAAAACTTACTATTTAAAAATATATATTTCATGACAATATTATATTAGGGGTATTACATACTATCCCCCTTAAAGAAAAGGAGTTCGTCCTCGAACTCAAAACTAGTCATATAGAATCATTACAAGAATCACATAGCTAACACGTAGAAAGAGATAGTCTCTTCAATTAAACAGATTATAACTTAACTCCTAATTAGTCATTTTAATCCTAGACAACTCAAACCAGACACTGGGATATGAAGATCCCTGTGTGTTAATCCAAGACCGAATAGGCTCTGATACCATTTTGTAACACCCCCAATTTACTAACTATAAATAAATAAGAATATAAAAGACTTTATAATAAATTTGCGGAAACTTACACCTAAATCGGAGGTATCACCGCCACACTTGATCACATTGTCAAGTGCTAAGGCTTACAATACTCAAACTATTACAACTCGATTACTAGGTGGTCTATTTAAACTAAAAGTATTAAACGGTCATACAAGACAAAACGATAATATTGAGCTCTTTCAACTTGTAATTGCATCTTTCACGATCCATCTGCTCCAGTCAATCTTGACTGCTCACCATAGTGGACAAATTCCAAAAGGATCGTCGCAGGGCCACCATAAGAAAAAGACATGGCCGCAAACACACATAACAAATAAACACACACGTCAGCAAAAGCTGAGTAATCAACGCTTATTGAATAAGCAGACATATAATAATAATAATAATAATAATAATAATAATAATAATAATAATAATAATAATAATAATAATAATAATAAATTTTCTTACGGTGACAGTGTGCTCAAATTTTCTTGTATGCTTTTGATAACCAAATAATCAATATGATAGATCAGTATGATGAAAATCAATGGTTGCTAAAGTTATTGGGTTAGATGTGAGGTAATACGAAAATGAATGAAGAGGATTTGTTAGCTAGGGTGAAATTACGGCTGCACAAGGTTTTCATAAAATAATTAGGTTTAAAGGGTTATATATAGGTGCTCGTAATAAGAGTCCTACTAATTTTAAAATAGCGTTTTTAAATTTCTGAAAATATTAAAAGGGACTAGTTAAAAACGGATATAATTATATTTTGACTATAAAATATATTATACGAAATTATAAAATATTGGGATATTACAAAATAAGCGACGCTCGGGATGGCCTGTAACGAATCCCACAAACGCTGTTACGCGTAAATGACGTTATTAGGCAAGCACGCAAATCGAAGTCGCATAAACAGAAGACAGAAAACGAGAACCAGCCAGGGACGCATTTTCAACGCCCCTGTCTGGGCGCCAGAATTTCTCACGCCCCTCGCTGGGCGCTGAAGTTGCTGCTTGGCCTTCTGGTCAGGCGCAGCAGCCTCGGTGCCCGCACGAAAGGAAAAAACGTAGCGCAAAAAAAATGTTCATAAAAAGAATTGCTACGAGGGCGTAAGAAAAGCACTCGATTTCAAAAGCGACTCGCGAAAAATTAATAACTCTTTGCGTCGTTGTTAGGCCTCCTGCGACGGCAATGCTCGACACTAAAAGTCGACCATGCAAATAATCATGAATGTCACACGGGCAGAGATTTTCAAAAACATAAAGAGTTCAAAGTGCACACATAACAGTCCAAATATACTAGTCCGACTTAGGGGCAGTCATAGAATGTCTAAAAAAACCGACTCACGAAACAAACTAATGTGTTTCCTACTCCACAACAATAATGCAGGACCCCTGAGTACTTGCCCGTGATAGCCATCAAGGAACGCGATGGAAGAAGCATATCCCGAACATCTATACCTAGAGGTCGCACAAACCCAAGAGATGCATGCTCTGGGACACGACCCTTTACGTTCTCAAAGGCCACTCGCCCCAAAGAACCATGCTATGCCAAAAACGCTCCCCAACTCACACGCTTTCGGGCTATTGTTTGGGTTAGAAAAGAAAAGAGCGAAGAAAGAAACAGAAATTATGGCATTAGCTCTCCAAGATGAAGTGTTCGATCCTACTAAATTGATTGCTCCATCACCCCCAAAAGATGACCAAATCCAACGAGGGTGGCGCAAGACTTTCAAATGGACTAACGCTCGTGGGATGAAGTTCAAGATATCTGCGGGAGAGGGTCCGATGTACGATGAATTAGAGTCTGAATCCGAGTCTGACTCTGAGTCCGAACCTAGCGAAATTGTAACCCCTCCCAAAAATAGTTTAGACCCGGAAATCTCTACTCCGGGAGATCTCTTTGATGTAATGCTTCATGACTTTAATAAGATAAACAAAACTTTTGAGTATGTGCCGCTTAAAAATCCGAGTAATAATGCAGAATGTCTCGCCACTAATGAGCACGAAAAAGAGCCAGAAGAGGAATATACCGAACTAATAAAAGATGTAAGTGAACAAGAACTCAAAACTCCTATAATTGAGGACACAGAATCGGTAAATATTGGAACAGAAGAAAATCCTAAAATTATTAAAATTGGCCTCACCTTAACTCCCACTGAAAAGGCCGATCTAATCTCCACTTTGCGGGAATTCGAGGGTGTCTTTGCTTGGTCCTAGAAAGACATGCCAGGAATAGATCGAGAAATCGCTGAGCATAAAATTCCGCTAGATCCCAAAATGACGTCAGTAAAACAAAAGCTACGGCGGCTCAAACCAGAGATAGCCTTGAAAATAAAAGAAGAAGTCACTAAGCAATTAGACGCCGGCTTTATAAAAGTCTCCAACTATCCAGAATGGGTGGCCAATATTGTCCCCGTAGCTAAAAAAGATGGACGAGTGCGAATGTGCGTAGACTTTCGAGACCTCAACAAAGCCAGTCCTAAAGATGACTTCCCTCTACCTCACATTGACATACTAGTAGACAACACCGCAGAACACGCGCTCCTCTCCTTTATGGACGGGTACGCCGGATATAACCAAATACTCATGGCAGAAGAAGACATGGAAAAAACAACTTTCATTACCCCTTGGGGAACATATTGTTACACTGTAATGCCTTTTGGTTTGAAAAACGCGGGGGCCACCTATCAAAGAACAGCCACAACGTTACTCCATGACATGATACATAAATAAATCGAGGTCTATGTGGACGACATGATCGTCAAATCTAAAGACCGGCACGGTCACCTCCCGTCACTTAAAAAGTTCTTCACCCGAATCTTGAAATATAACATGAGACTAAATCCACAAAAATGTGTGTTCGGGGTAACCTCGGGAAAATTGCTAGGATATGTTGTTAGTACGCGAGGAATCGAGATTGACCCATCTAAGATCAAAGCCATTACCGAAATGCCCCCACCAAAAACTGAAAAACAGATAAGGGGCTTCCTAGGAAAGCTGCAATACATTAGTAGGTTCATTTCCAAACTTACTATGACTTGTGAGCCAATATTCAAAAAATTAAGAAAAGAAGAAAAGATCGAATGGGATGAACAATGCCAAACTGCCTTCGATAAAATCAAAGAATACCTAAGCAAACCACCCGTCCTCTCCCCGCCTTTACCTGGAATCCCTTTACGCCTATACCTAACCGTCACGGATACTGCAGCAGGAGCTATGCTCTCACAGTGTGTACATGGATCCGAGCGAGCCATTTACTACTTGAGCAAGAAGTTCATACAGTACGAGACGAGATACACAGAACTTGAGAAAACCTGTCTCGCCCTCATCTGGGCATCCAAAAAACTCAGACATTACCTATTGGCCCACACTGTTTATATAGTGTCACAACTAGATCCCTTAAAATACATGTTCGAAAAGCCCGCCCTAAATGGACGCCTGTCCAGATGGCTAGTCATGCTCTCAGAATTCGACCTAAAATTCATGCCGGAAAAAACAATCAAAGGAAGTGCGGTAGCCGAATTCCTGGCCGAGCATGCCACGAATGAGGAAACCACGGAAGCTTACCTCCTCCCCGACGAGGAACTTCTGATGATACGAGACGACTATTGGACACTATACTTCGATGGCGCGTCCAACCAAAAAGGATGCGGCGTCGGAGTTCTCCTAGTCAGTCCCGAAGGAGCCCATATACCAATTTCCGTCAAACTTGACTTCGAGGCCACAAACAATGCCGCCGAATATGAGGCCTGCATGGTTGGGCTAGAGGCCGCAGCTAACGTCAGAGTCAAACATCTACAAGTCTTCGGGGATTCTTCCCTAATAATCAACCATATATCCAAAAGATGGAAGGTCCAAAGCACTAGTCTCTCAAAATATCAAGCTCACTTGGACCAAATAGTCGAGCAATTTGAAAAAATCGAGTATACGTAGTTGCCAAGAGACGACAACCAATTCGCGGATGCACTAGCGAAGCTAGCTTCAGTGCTCAACATCCCGAATGAATGGGACGGAATGACCCTTCGGGTCGAGCGAAGGAAAGAGCCAGCTTATTGTTGTGCCATAGACTCCGAACCTGAAAACACCGAAGAAGAACCATGGTACACGGACATCCTTCGTTACAAAACAAGTGGGGAATTCCCCCCAAACACTTCCCCGCGAGCACAAAAGGCCCTACGCCTCCTCGCTTCACAATATAGCATAATTCTGGGAGAACTGTACAAATACACGCCGAATAAAATCAAGTTACTTTGTGTCCATCAAAACCAAGCCCAAAGACTAATGGAAGAATACCATAACGGCGTGTGCGGATCCCATAGTAACCTTAACCATTTGCCTCCCTCAGAACTATACACCTTCACTTCTCCATGGCCCTTTTCCACCTAGGGTATAGATATAATCGGCAAGGTAACACCAACAGGCATAGGGGGACACGAGTACGTTTTAGTCGCAATTGATTACTTCACTAAATGGGTAGAGGCAGTCTCCTATGCAAAATTAACGACCAAACATGTCGCTCGATTCCTAGAAAAGAACATATTCTGTCGATACGGGGTTCCACATGAAATCATAAGTGACCAAGGTTCCCACTTCAGGGCCGAAGTCCAAGACCTGCTCGAAAAATATCATGTCAAACACCATAAATCCTCTCCCTACAGACCGCAAATGAACGGCGCGGTAGAGGCGGCCAACAAAAATATTAAAGTCATAATCGAAAAAATGGCCAAAAATTATAAGGATTGGCCCAACAAGTTACACTTCGCATTATGGGGCTATCGAACATCAATCCGCACCTCCATTGGAGTAACACCCTACTCCTTGGTATACGGAATGGAAGCAGTCCAACCGGTCGAGTTGGAGATTCCCTCCCTCCGGATCATCCTAGAAAGCAAGCTACCCGAAGCTGATTGGGTTCAAGCTAGGTACGACGAGCTCGTCCTTTTAGACGAACGGAGGTTGAGAGCTCTACATCTCATGCAAGTGTATCAAAGGCGCATCGCAAGGCAATTCAACAAAAGAGTCAAACCTCGAAATATCAAAGAAGGCGATTTTGTATTAAAAGAAGTCCGCGCACCTACTACGGACCCTAGAGGAAAATTCCGGCCTAACTGGACAGGACCGTATTTTGTAAAGACCATCCTACCTGGCGGAGCAGTCCAACTAGCTGACATAGATGGAGCGGAATTCGCTAACCTCACGAACTTAGACCAATTAAAAAAGTACCATATTTAAATTCAGTCCAGAGTTAAGGCATCTAATAAAACACATGAAGACTCATAAGCAAACATTCTGCGCATTACTCTAAGCAAACGGCATAAAACTCGATAAGGTAGAAAAAGCGAAGGAGAAAACTTCAACGCCCAGGACTGGGCGCTGTTATTTTTCACGCCCAGGCCTGGGCGCCGATATTTCCTTCGCCCTTGATCGGGCGTCATTCTCTCTTGCCACCTACCCTCCCGCTTCTGCAAAGTGTTCGTACTCCTTTTTCTAACCCTCAAAAGAACCACGAACACTTGGGGGGGAAGCAGACGTGTAATGAACACCCTTTCAAATTTTTTTTTTTCAAAAACTAGAACTACGCGCGACCTGATTTTGACAAGATACGTAGGCAATCCTTCTCAAGGATTCGGTCCAATAAAAATTAAAAAAATAATAAAGTCATGCAACGCATCAAGAAGAAAAGATATTGCAAAGGGCACTCTACCCTAACCCATGCACGGGCAAGACCAAATAGAATGAAAAAACAAAGCCACAAGAATTTCCAGGAACAAGCCCAACAAAGGAGTATGGCACGAGTCGGCAAAAAACAAAAAAATAGTGAACATGCATATGTAATACCCCAAGTAGTCGGTTAGTCTAAAAATATGTGAGCACTCTTATATGAACTCATTATTTTTACGAAAGTCTTTTCCTTTTCAAAATTCGTCGTTGGTTTAGAAAGCTAATATTGCTATAATATGTTAAAACAAAGCCCACGGAAGGCTCAAAACATTCTTGCACCAAAAAACGCAAAAAATATATATATACATGCGGAATACAAGAATGAATATGTACAAAACAGGAGGTAAGCCTAAGACTCGTCATCGGCTCCATGTCTCCAAGCCTCGCCGGTCCATCCACTCCACTCCCCGTGGTATGAGGGCCCCCAGCCAGAGTCACCCCAAAAATGAGGTTGTGACTGCAACTCGGGGCTAGGCTCTTGGGCCACCGACACGGAACGTCGCCTACGCTCCGGCTCGGACCTCTCCCCGGAAGAACTCACCCCCGCGTCGGAACGGCGATGCCGTAGGGGCGAGTGCCGTGCCCTCTCTCTCTCACGACCGTGTCCCCCGCTCGAGGGACCCGCGTCGTCGGCCCTGGCACGTCCAGCAGCCGTCTACAAAAAAGGGACAAAAAAGAGAGTGAATAACCGAAAGCCAAACAAAAGGTACAGATCAAAAGCAAAAAAGAGGGCACATTACCCGAGTAGAGTGGGGGCTCCTGCAAGAAAGTGCAGACCGAGCTCGAACCAACGCGAGCTTCAACCGGTTGATCACCCCCACCATCGCATTGGCCGTACGGGCCGGAACCTGAAACAAGAATGTTAGTAAAAAAGAAAAAAATAATATAAGAAGAGTACACAAATAAAAGGTGCATACCGCCTATACTCCCTCAGGGAGCGGAGCATGGAAAACCCGGGCTTCCGGGAAAGTCTCCACAATCTCGGATCCACTCTCTCCGGTATACGAGATCCGAGCATCGGGAAGCACCCATCCCCCCAACGAAGGGTCAGGACACTCCTGCACAAAACACAGTAGGCATAAACACATGGGCACAAGCATGAAAACACTAAAATCAATACGAAGAGAGGAGGTAACTTACAGCGCCAGGCTCCGGGAGACGAAGAGAATCCTGGATAAACTAGTAATAGCTAGCTCCCTCTATCACCAACTCCGTCGCCGGCATGCCAGTCCTTGAGTGGACCTTCCACGACTCGCCTATCGAGCGAGTAGACAGCATGGTCGCAGGCGGAGGCCTGGGCACCCAAAAAGCCCCGACCGTCTGCATACGTACCCGCTCTCCCAGGTACCAGACAGGGTCCCGGCGGCCAACGAACAAGACCCGCATCTGGCTCAGGGCATAACTATCCCTGACCGAAGCATGGGTACCTCTGAAAGAGAGCCATGGGATCCAAACCACCTGTTTTTGTACAAACGCAGTCAGATCTCGCACATAGAAAATATAAAAGAATGACGAAATACGAGATAGAGGATAAGATTCTGTACATGCTCAGGGTTCCCGTCCCGGATAAGATCCCACACGGTATCGGGCGGTGGACGCACTGTCAGCTTCTTCTTCCAACCCCAACGGCGACCGGCAGGGAACTCCAAAGGCCTCTGCCCCTTTCGGGGAGCTAGCCAAGGTAAGTGCTCAAAGGCCCACTGCTGCAAAAAGAAAAGGACAATAAAACATTAAAAAAAGAGGCCCGGTAAAAGCGAGAAAACAAAAGAAAGTCTAGGCACATACCTCGATCAAACGCGGCACTCCCGCTAATGTAATCACAAAGTGACGTCTACTCGGGTCCGAGTCGCGCACCGACAAACTCATCTGGCCGACAAGCGTCGCATAGCCAAATCGCCCCAGCGATAGTCACCCAGTGTAGACACGTCCTCCACCATGCCTATCCACCTCGGGTCAAAAGTGTCAGTCGGACCCGACAGAAAAGTGGAAGTAATAAAATGGAGGTAGAACAACCGAGCCTGTCTCGAAGGCGACTCCTCTACCCCATGCTCCAAAGCCCACATCAGGTCAGCGAAAGGTATCCCACGGGGCTGGTACGAAGGTAATCTACTACCCATCCACGAGCCCAGGAGCTGTTAGGTTATGATACATATGACAATTCATAAATCATGCGAAAAAACCATCAAGCCAGGAAAGCATATTATTTACACATAATCATTTAGCATAGTTTAGATGCATACACTTTTTTGCGTGCCTTCCCTAGCTGCGCCCGAACCGAACAAGAACAAGTCTTTAGGACTCCAAGTGTCGTCCCTCCGTAGATAGTCCACAGCACGTCAGGATCCGCCTTAAGATTGACCAACTAGAATCGCCCTTAAGGTAGTTAGAATTTTCGGCACTTTATAGGCAATTGTATGACTGAATTTTACTCTCAAAAATCATTTTGAATACTTGAATGCTCGATGTAAATATGTGACCCTAGGCACCTATTTATAGAGTTATGGAAAAGGATTTGGAATCCTATTAGGATACTAATTTATTAAATTATAATCCTACTAGGACTCTAATTAAATAAACTAAATCTTTTAGGATTAGATTTAATCATATGACAAATCCCGGTAGCTTTAGGATTCGAGTAGCACACAAA
Source organism: Spinacia oleracea (assembly GCF_020520425.1). Lineage (NCBI taxonomy): Eukaryota > Viridiplantae > Streptophyta > Magnoliopsida > Caryophyllales > Amaranthaceae > Spinacia > Spinacia oleracea. Next base: position 133,684,003 of record NC_079489.1, on the reverse strand, counting down.
CATACACGCACGCACAGCAGCCCACGAGGGGCGCCATGCGCGCGCGCGCAGCCCGCGAGCTCGCAGCCCACTGCCACAAGCCCACACGCTGCCGTAGCCTTGGCGCGCGCTGGGCCTGCCTTGCGGTGGGCCTGGCGCAGCCTTGGCTGGTGCGTTTGTGGCGCGCTGGCTTGCTGGGCGATGGCCCGGCTTCGTGCTGGGCCTTCGTCTGGCAGGCCTCGTCCGATGCTAATTCGTACGATACGCTTCCGATTAATTTCCCGATTCCGGAATTCATTTCCGATACGAACAATATTCAATATTTCCGATTCCGGAATTTAATTTCCGTTTCGAACAAATATTTAATATTTCCGTTTCCGGAATTATTTTCCGATTCCGATAATATTTCCGATTCTGACAATATTTCCGTTTCCGGCAATATTTCCGATTCCGGCAATATTTCCATTTCCGATAATATTTTCCGATACGTACCATGTTTCCGTTTCCGGCAACATCTATGACTTGGATAATATTTATATTTCCGATACGATCCATATTTCCGTTTCCGGCAATCATCGTTTCCGGAGTATTCATTTCTTGCCTGTGACGATCTCAGCTCCCACTGAAACCAAGATCCGTCGATTCCGAATATCCATAGATGGAGTATTTAATGCCATTAAATACTTGATCCGTTTACGTACTATTTGTGTGACCCTACGGGTTCAGTCAAGAGTAAGCTGTGGATTAATATCATTAATTCCACTTGAACTGAAGCGGCCTCTAGCTAGGCATTCAGCTCACTTGATCTCACTGAATTATTAACTTGTTAATTAATACTGAACCGCATTTATTAGACTTAACATTGAATGCATACTTGGACCAAGGGCATTATTTCCTTCAGTCTCCCACTTGTCCTTAGGGACAAGTGTGCATTTCCTAATTCCTTTGTCGCTCGATGCTTGCTCTTGAACATAAGGTAAGAGTTGTCATCCTTATTATGTCCAGAGGTGTTCCTCGGTTTCAGAGTTCAACTGATCAAATAGACGGATAATCATAGCCTATGATTCATCCGAGCACGGCCATGCATTTCACAGTTTCTAGCTCTCCGAGTGGCCTTGTACAACTTTTAAGCATCTCATCCCGATTTATGGGAGGACAATCCCAATCTTGCGATCTTGAGATTAGACTTCGTTTGATAGGTGATTACCTGAGCGTTGCCTTTATAGCCTCCTTTTACGGTGCGACGGTTGGTCAACGTCAAAGCAACCAGTTCTCAAACAAGTAATCTCAAATCACTCAGGTATTGAGGATTTAGTGTCTAATAATTTTAATGAAATTTACTTATGACAGATTTTCATCTCTTACAGTAAAGTTTCATAGGTCTTGTCCGATACTAGTCTTCCCAAAGTAAGTATCTATGCAAATGATTATGACATTGCCATGTCCACATAGTTCAAGAAACAGAACTACTAGTCATCTTGCATTCTAATCGTCTAACATTTTCTATGCGTCCAATTTTATAGAAAACTCCGACTAGGGACCATTTTCAACCTTTGACATTCAAGTTCACTTGATAGACATTTCTTAGTCACAGGACTGGTCCTGACAGTCTATCTTGAATATATCGTCAAATTGAAGGGACTCATCATTTAATACTAAACCAAGATTAAATGGAATATGAAAATACATTTCATATATGATAAATGTTCAACCCCATCGTTTTACAACCATGGGCCTCAAACCATCTTTAAAACAGTTCATGGAATTCAAAGCTATGCTTGATTTCCAGTGCTACAACGTGAGTGTTGCTTCTCACTTGTTGCATAGGTTTAGTTATCATGCTTTGCCAATCTTAATATCATTTTCATCGAATGTTCTTCGAGATATGATGATAAGATCTTTTCGAGTTTGTTTATTATGTGATCTAGTCTTTCTTACTTTGATGGTGGTTTTACTCATTTTGCAATGAAGAACCATCAAGTTAGCAGACGTTTTTCTTGCTTCTAGAGTGGTTCTACGCATTTTTCAATGAAGAACCATCAAGCCAGCAGATAGGTGATCTACCCAAGTTCAGTGAAGAACTTTAAACAACCCTGTTTTACTGCTTCTTAGGCAATAATTACTTTTACTTCAACTGTATAGGTTGCTAGTGATGCTTTGTTTGGATTTACCTATCCAAGCAGTTCATAGATATGTGGAAGACTCTCCAACTATATCTTAGAACATAGAAATTATTATTTTAATTTCCCACGCAACAACTCATGGTCTCCAATCCATGTTGCCATTTCAAAACACGATGCTCTATAGCTCGTCCTTATCAATGGTTAACTCCAAAGGGTCTTGCTTGATCCTTTGCCAGTGTTTATGCGTGTAGCATCAATATTTAGCATATCTTTATTTCCTTGAATCAAGAACTATTCCTATGTACCTTTTCAAGTACCATAAGTATTCTTGATCTCAATCTAGTTGATCTTTACTTAGATCAATAGAGATTGGTATATGTTCGTCATGGCTAAAGTCATACGATACGTTTTTGGCGATCCTCATATTATATCATACATGATAAATTCTTTTGCAGAATAATTCCCAATTGAATTCTATTCATGTAACTTTAGCTCATCTAGTTTCAGTAGATACTAAATCCAGCTAAATTCTTTGACATATAATATAGGTTTAAGAATCTTACTTAGATTCTTTGATGTTTAACTTAGTAAATGCTTATACATAGTTCAAACATCCTTTACTTAGATTTATTCATATGGGTCGAATATCTCCAATGGAGTCTTTCGTGTTTGATTTAGTAAATGCCATTACTTAATCCAAAATAATATCATAAGATCTTTGTAAATAGATCTTAATACCCAGTATGTACTAAGTTTCGCCATGGTCCATTATTGATGAATAATTTCAAATCTAAGTCATTAGCATTTGAATGTTATTTCACAATAGAGAGATATGTGTGTGATACACATAGGACCAATTAAGTTTTATGTACTCCCACTAAACTTGTTATATATCTATAAGAATCATGTACATTTTATGAAACTAAAATACTTATTAGCTTCACTAAAATACAATTCCGATTCCCAATTGCTTGCTTAAATCTGTACTTAGATTTCTTTAGCTAGCATTCATTTCAAGCATTATTTGGATCCACAAATCCTATGACATGTCATGTACATAGTTTTCTTCCAACATTTGACTGAGGAATACGTTATGTTATCCAATTGTCATATGTACCAATATGTAATTATTGCTTGATTTATAGACTTGAGCATTAAGATTATGCATAAGGTTTCAACACAATCCATGCCATGAATTTGCTTGTAACCTTTAGCAACTAATCTAGCTTTATGTGTGAACACGATTTCATGTTTGATGGTTTTTATCCTTAAAACAAACTTTGTAACCAATAGTTGTGAAACTATTCTTGCAAATCAACAAAATTTCAATTTTGTCATCAAAACATTGAGTATGTTTTATGGCCTCTAACCATTTAAAACATTTGAGTCTATATATGGCCTCCAACCATTTTAGGGAATCTATATTTCGTCATAGCTTTCTTGCAAGTCACAAACTCATTAATGACAATAGTTTTGACTGCAAGTTGTAGGTTTCTTCACTATCTAATAGAAGAATTTCATAGTTTCATTGACCTGAACTCTATGTTTCTTCACTATCTAATAGAAGAATCTCATAGTTTCAGTGACTTGAACTCCATGCCTACTTGGGTATAGAACATCAAACAATAGAATATCAACAGACACTTGAAAGTCCTTTGAATATTCTGTTCTCCTTGAAGCACTTGTAAAGTCTTCTAAGAGATGTCTATTCTTTAAAGCCACTTCTAAAAGTCCTTAAAGAATAAGCTCGGATTTTCTGAAGCACTTCAAAAGGCCTCCGGAATGTCCGTTTATGTTTGTTGTTCGCCTCGAAGACTTTCGAGGTCTATTTTCTCCCACTTGTCATTTTGGAAACGAATCCCAAAAGGACATTATTTCGAGCAAACAAACATTATGTTCTTGAAAATTCGTGGTAGAAACAATACCCTTGTGTCTCATTTGAATAAATCACAATGAAACATATATCTATACTTGGGCCTTAGTTTGTCGAATGACAAACACTAAGCTCCCACTGGGTTTTGCAACTCTCTAGATATATTTTATGAAAAGTTATTCTGAAATTACTTTTCAATAGCTTTGACGAATTTGGTTTAGTTTGGTGGTAGTTGAGCATTTTGTTTTAGAAATTATAGGAAAAGTCTTTAGGATTCATCATTAATCAAATCAAGTACTAATTGACTTCGATTATTCCAACTAAGATATGCCATATCTTATGGACCTAGATTGTGAAATTACAACACACAATCATTGATGATCATATTTGGTCTCAAGTAATCATGATCTAACCTAGATCTTTATGATTTCATGCCAAGTGGATTTTATACTTCTGAATCTTTGAACTAGCCAAACAGATTCAACTTATATCACATTTGAGTAAATAAACCTATATTCACTCAAATCAATGTGAAATAATAAAGTCATAAAATCTTTCTTTAGCTTTGAACTCTATTGTCTAGGCGTTCTAACAATAGTTCATATCTTTTGTTACTTTCAACAAGTAAGACTAGCTTGTCTTGAATTGATCTAGAAATCAATCAACTTTCAAAAGTCCATCAAAATAGAGCTTATGAATGTTAACTTGTTGATATGGTCTAAGCAACAATGCCAAAGATTAGTGGAACTCAAATCAAGGGGTTGATTTGAACCTAGTAAAGTTTTTATTGTTAAAGAGTTGTTTGTTTTAATCAAGCATATTGACTCAACCCGTAATTGATCATTTTACTCAAATAAACAAACAAACATTGTTTTTGTTTTTCTTGAATGTGAGTCTTTCTGTGTTTGAAGCAGAAATTTAGGTATGCTGATTATGGAACAAAATAGCCATTAAGTTCCAGCCTTTGAAAGGACTTAAAACAAACTAGATGACCCTACAACTAATGTAGCATTGTCATGCTTCATTTCCCACTTGTAGGTCATTAGTGTATCCTAGCTTCCATCGTTTGAGTTATTACCGAAGTAAGAACCTCAAGCGGTATATGATACCAAGGAAGTTTGATTGCTAGGTCACTGTTCTTTAAACATTTACTTTTAGGTAGAAACGGAATTATAAATTCCTTTCATTTGTTCCTTTGTTTTCCTATTTCTTGTACCCATTCTTATAGTCTTAAGAATTGAATTCTTTAGTGTTGACTTTTATACTTTGTTAGACATGTCCAATGTCACCCTAACAAGGTTCTTACCATTTAATTTATGTTGAATATTAAGTTTCAACTAGATGATCTTACCAGAAGCTTCTAAAGTTCTCTAAGCATCGATCTATTCGAATGTCTAGGGACTAGACTCATTCGAGAATTAAATGGAAAAAATATTTTAGGTTGTTAACCATTCGTAAAGCTGAGCGTTTAAACTCAATCCTTTATGATCTCAAAACTACATTGTATTTTGAATTCACAAGCACTAATTGGTTTGCCATTCGATTTTGATATTCGAAAACAACCATAAAAGTCGCTAAAAGAAACGTACATTTTAAATTGCTCATTTTCTCTCATTTCCGTGAATCGTTCTTGGATTCACTACCAATTGAGGAAATTTACTGTTACCTTTCTAAAAGGATTTATTGCAGTGCAAGATATTTAATTATAAACAATAATTAAAACATTCATTGAAGCATGCACAGTCTAAACATTTATCATGAGTAATAACTTGAAAATTAAAGCAATCATGCAATTTCAACAAGTTATTAGCATTTTATTCGAATTTATTGTTCCGGCAGGTGTGAATAAAATGATTCCAAGATCCTAAAATCATTGAAGAACTAAGCACAGTTTGTCGACTTAATCCTAAAACATCTTAGGTAAGCAAAAGCCTTTTGCTAATAGTCTAGAAACTATTCTTGGTTGATAGGTACGTCTAAGAACTTATTAGGTAAACCTATCGATTTTGCCACGACATAAAAGGACTCCTTACTTATATCGTTGAGTTTCACCAAAACTAACATGTACTCACAATTATTTGTGTACCTTGCCCCTTTAGGACCAATAAGTAACACCTCGCTGAGCGAAAACTATTACTAGATTGATGTAAAGGATATCCAAGCAAGTGTATATTTTGGCATGGCACCTTTTAACTCAATTTTTAAGTTCGGAACTTAAGGCTCTTACTATGTTGGTTAGATTTTAAGTGAACTAAAATCCTTAATCATGCAACATAATCAAGCTTTTGATCTCATGCATTTTAAGACATATTTAAAAGCAATAAATAACTTAAAACATGCATAAGATAAATGTGATCTAGTATGGCCCGACTTCATCTTGAAGCTTTAACTTCAAAGTCCGTCTTGAAAATCTCCGTGGGAGGCACCATTTTCTTCAAATAGAATAAGCTATAATCAAAACTAATTACAACTATTTGATGGTACGCAGACCATATTTGAATTGAAAAACAACTTTGGTACTTTAGACCAATTACATTCAAATTAATGGTACGCAGACCATATTTTCTATCCTATTTGGGCCATACTAGTCACTTCATAACCTGCAAAACAGTACATATACAATATATACCATTTACCCATTCATTATCATGAATGGCCCACATAGCTGGTTAGTAAAACACATTATGCATCACGTAAACATTTGCAGCAATTAATCAAGGGCACCAATAATCTACCAATTATTCAGTCCTTATTAATTCTAATCAAGTTGTTTTAACCTTAAGGATTTGTAGACCTAATCAAGAGTTTATGACTAAAAAGGGCTCCCACTTAAACCAATAAATTCATATGCTTTACTAATTTTAAACATAAAAATGTATTTCTAGTCTAACCGGAAACATACAAATTTAATTAAAATTTAAAGCTCATATAAATTTATAATTGAATCCAAAAAGTTTAATTTAATTTCAGTCGTATTTAAATTAATTCATGATTTTAATTTTAGTAAAATAATTAGAATAAATAAAATTTATTATAATTACAATATTCAAAATTAAAATCCAAGAAAATAATTTAAATTATTAATTTTAAAATTAATTAAAATTACGTAAACTGAAAATTTCAAATTAAAATTTCAAAACGATCTAATCGAAACGCAACAACCCCACGCAACGCACGCCCATGGGCCACACGCACACAGCCATCGCTGGCCATGTGCGCGCAGCCCATGCGCTGCGTCGCATCGCTGCTGCTGCTCTCCTTCGCCTCGTGCTTTTTCGACCCCCTCACAGGGAGGGGGGGGGAGGGGGGAGGAGTGAGTGTAGAGGGTTTTAAGGTAAACTCAAAAATGAAAAAGGGAAAAGAAAATGATTAAATAGGTGTAACAAACAACAACAAAGGGAATGGTGTCATCTCATTCATTTTCTCTTTGATTATTACCCCCAACCAAACGCCCCCTTGAAATTTAAACAACTATGTACGTAAAGAAATATCTTAATGGTAAGTTAGTAACTTCGTATATGGTATTGTATTGTTTACTTATGTTAGCGTAGACATATAGGTTTATCCACCAAGCAAGGGTTGGCCTAGTGGTAAAGGTTTGGCCTCATAACCTCAAGGTTATGGGATCAAACCTCACTAGGGGCTCTTTGGAGGTGAGGATTTCCCCTATAATCCCCCCTCACTTCCAATGAGTCTGTCATGCAAAGATGGCTGGAAATACCTGTCCGAGGTACCAGTGCAGTAGGGTCCTTCTGTTAGGTTATGATACATATGACAATTCATAAATCATGCGGAAAAACCATAAAGCCAGGAAAGCATATTATTTACACATAATCATTTAGCATAGTTTAGATGCATACACTTTGTTGCTTGCCTTCCCTAGCTGCGCCCGAACCGAACAAGAACAAGTCTTTAGGACTCCAAATGTCGTCCCTCCGTAGATAGTCCACAGCACGTCCGGATCCGCCTTAAGCTTGACCAACTAGAATCGCCCTTAAGGTACTTAGAATTTTCGGCTAATCTAGGCAATTATATGACTGAATTTTTGCTCTCAAAAATCACTTTGAATACTTGAATCATGTATACAAATAATGACCCTAGGCCCTTATTTATAGAGGTATGGAAAAGGAATTGTAATCCTACTAGGATGTGGATTTGTTAATTAGAACTTTATTAGGACTCTAAATAACAAAGGAAATCTAATAGGATTAGGATTTTAATCTTCGCACGAATCCTAATAGGATTAGGATTTCCCGCACACGCATCGTACAAGCCGTGCACCCGCGCAGGCCTTGCGGCCCACGACAAGCGCACAGCCCATGTGCGGTGCTGCGCGCGCGCGCGCCCTTGGCTGGGACTGGCCTTGCGCTGGGCCTGGTCGAGGCGTGCGTTGCTGCGTGCGGCTCGCTGGGCGATGGCCTGGCTTCGTGCTGGGCCTTCGTCTAGCGGGCCTCGTCCGATGCTAATTCGTACGATACGCTTCCGATTACATTCCCGATTCCGGAATTCATTTCCGATACGAACAACATTTAATATTTCCGATTCCGGAATTAATTTCCGTTTCGAACAAATATTTAATATTTCCGTTTCCGGAATTATTTTCCGATTCCGATAATATTTCCGATTCTGACAATATTTCCGTTTCCGGCAATATTTCCGATTCCGGCAATATTTCCATTTCCGATAATATTTTCCGATACGTACCATGTTTCCGTTTCCGGCAAAATCTACGACTTGGATAATATTTATATTTCCGATACGATCCATATTTCCGTTTCCGGCAATATCATCGTTTCCGGAGTATTCATTTCTTGCCTGTGACGATCTCAGCTCCCACTGAAACCAAGATCCGTCGATTCCGAATATCCATAGATGGAGTATTCAATGCCATTAAATACTTGATCCATTTACGTACTATTTGTGTGACCCTACGGGTTCAGTCAAGAGTAAGCTGTGGATTAATATAATTAATTCCACTTGAACTGAAGCGGCCTCTAGTCAGGCATTCAGCTCACTTGATCTCACTGAATTATTAACTTGTTAATTAATACTGAACCGCATTTATTAGACTTAACATAGAATGCATACTTGGACCAAGGGCATTATTTCCTTCAGTCTCCCACTTGTCCTTAGGGACAAGTGTGCATTTCCTAATTCCTTTGTCGCTCGATGCTTGCTCTTGAACATAAGGTAAGAGTTGTCATCCTTATTATGTCCAGAGGTGTTTCTCAGTTTCAGAGTTCAACTGATCAAATAAACAGATAATCATAGCCTATGATTCATCCGAGCACGGCCATGCATTTCACAGTTTCTAGCTCTCCGAGTGGCCTTGTACAACTTTTAAGCATCTCATCCCGATTTATGGGAGGACAATCCCAATCTTGCGATCTTGAGATTAGACTTCGTTTGATAGGTGATTACCTGAGCGTTGCCTTTATAGCCTCCTTTTACGGTGCGACGGTTGGTCAACGTCAAAGCAACCAGTTCTCAAACAAGTAATCTCAAATCACTCAGGTATTGAGGATTTAGTGTCTAATAATTTTAATGAAATTTACTTATGACAGATTTTCATCTCTTACAGTAAAGTTTCATAGGTCTTGTCCGATACTAGTCTTCCCAAAGTAAGTATCTATGCAAATGATTATGACATTGCCATGTCCACATAGTTCAAGAAACAGAACTACTAGTCATCTTGCATTCTAATCGTCTAACGTTTTCTATGCGTCCAATTTTATAGGAAACTCCGACAAGGGACCATTTTCAACCTTTGACATTCAAGTTCACTTGATAGACATTTCTTAGTCACAGGACTGGTCCTGACAGTCTATCTTGAATATATCGTGAAATTGAAGGGACTCATCGTTTAATACTAAACCAAGATTAAATGGAATATGAAAATACATTTCATATATGATAAATGTTCAACCCTAACGTTTTAAAACCATGGGCCTCTAACCCATCTTTAAAACATTTCATGGAATTCAAAGCTATGCTTGAATTCCAGTGCTACAATGTGAGTGTTACTTCTCACTTGTTGCATAGGTTTAGTTATCATGCTTTGCCAATCTTAATATCCTTTTCATCGAATGTTCTTCGAGATATGATGATAAGATCTTTTCGAGTTTGTTTATTATGTGATCTAGTCTTTCTTACTTTGATGGTGGTTTTACTCATTTTGCAATGAAGAACCATCAAGTTAGCAGACATTTTTCTTGCTTCAAGAGTGGTTCTACGCATTTTTCAATGAAGAACCATCAAGCCAGCAGATAGGTGATCTACCCAAGTTCAGTGAAGAACTTTAAACAACCCTGTTTTATTGCTTCTTAGGCAATAATTACTTTTACTTCAACTGTATAGGTTGCTAGTGATGCTTTGTTTGGATTTACCTATCCAAGCAGTTCATAGATATGTGGAAGACTCTCCAACTATATCTTAGAACATAGAAATTATTATTTTAATTTTCCACGCAACAACTCATGGTCTCCAATCCATGTTGCCATTTCAAAACACGATGCTCTATAGCTCGTCCTTACCAATGGTTAACTCCAAAGGGATCTTGCTTGATCCTTTGCCAGTGTTTATGCGTGAAGCATCAATATTTAGCATATCTTTATTTCCTTGAATCAAGAACTAATCCTATGTACCTTTTCAAGTACCATAAGATTTTCTTGATCTCAATCTAGTTGATCTTTACCTAGACCAATAGAGATTGGTATGTGTTCGTCATGCCTAAAGCCATACGATACGTTTTTGGCGATCCTCATATTATATCATACATGATAAATTCTTTTGCAGAATAATTCCCAATTGAATTCTATTCATGTAACTTTAGCTCATTCAGTTTCAGTAGATACTGAATCCAACTAAATTCTTTGACATATAATATAGGTTAAGAATCTTATTTAGATCCTTTGATGTTTAACTTAGTAATTGCTTATACATAGTTCAAACATTCATTACTTAGATTTATTCATATGGGTCGAATATCTCCAATGGAGTCTTTCGTGTTTGATTTAGTAAATGCCATTACTTAATACAAAACAATATTATAAGATCTTTGTAAATAGATCTTAAAACCCAGTATGTACTAAGTTTCGCCTTGGTCCATCATTGATGAATGATTTCAAATCTAAGTCATTAGCATTTGAATGTTATTTCACAATAGAGAGATATGTGTGTGATACACATAGGACCAATTAAGTTTTACGTACTCCCACTAAACTTCTTATATATCTATAAGAATCATGTACATTTTATGAAACTAAAATACTTATTAGCTTCACTAAAATACATTTCTAATTCCCAATTACTTGCTTAAATCTGTACTTAGATTTCATAAGCTAGCTTTCCTTTTCAAGCATTATTTGGATCAACAAATCCTATGACATTCCATGTACATAGTTTCTTCCAACATTTGATTGAGGAAGATGTTTTGTCATCCAATTGCCATATGTACCAATATGCAATTATTGCTTGATTTATAGACTTGAGCATTATGATTATGCATGAGGTTTCAACACAATCCATGCCATCAATTTGCTTGTAACCTTTAGCAACTAATCTAGCTTTGTGTGTGAACACAATTCCATGTTTGATGGTTTTTAACCTTAAAACAAACTTGCAACCAATAGGTGTGAAACTATTCTTGCAAATCAACAAAATTTCAATTTTGTCATCAAAACATTGAGTATGTTTTATGGCTTTTAACCGTCTAAAAAATTTGAGTCTATGTATGGCCTCTAACCATTTTAGGGAATCTGGGTTTCGTCATAGCTTTCTTACAAGTCACAAACTCATTAATCTACATAATAGTTTGACTGCAAGTTGTAGGTTTCTTTACTATCTAATAGAAGAATCTCATAGCTTCAGTGATCTGAACTTCATGTTTCTTCACTATCTAATAGAAGAATCTCATAGCTCAGTTACTTGAATACTATGCCTACTTGGGTATAGAACATCAAACAATAGAATATCAACAGGCACTTTGAGAGTCCTTTAAATATTCCGTTCTCCTTGAAGCACTTGTAAAGTCTTCTAAGAGATGTTTATTCTTTAAAGCCACTTCTAAAGTTTTTAAAGAATAAGTTCGGATTTTCTGAAGCACTTCCAAAAGCCTCCGGAATGTCCGTTTATGTTTGTTGTTCGCCTCGAAAACTTTCGAGGTCTATTTTCTCCCACTTGTCATTTTGGAAACGAATCTCCAAAAGGACATTATTTCGAGCAAACAAACATTATGTTCTCAAAAATTCGTGGTAGAAACAATACCCTTGTGTCTCATTCTCATTTGAATAAATCACAATGAAACATATATCTATACTTGGGCCTTAGTTTGTTGAATAACAAACACTAAGCTCCCACTGAGTTTAGGAACTCTTTAGATATATTATGAAAAGATATTCTGGAATTACTTTTCAATAGCTTTGACGAATTTGGTTTAGTTTGGTGGTAGTTGAGCATTTTGTTTAGAAATTATAGGAAAAGTCTTTATGAATCATCATTGATCGAATCAAGTACCAATTGACTTCGATCATTCCAACGTAGATATGCCATATCTTATGGAGCTAGATCGTGAAATTACAACACACAATCATTGATGATCATTCTTGACTTAAGCAATCATCAACATGATCTAACCTAGATCTTTATGATTTCTTGCCAAGTGGGATTTATACTTCTGAATCTTTGAACTAGCCAAACAGATTCAAACTTATATCACATTGAGTAAATAAACCTATATTCACTCAAATCCATGTGAAATAATAAAGTCATAAAATCTTTCTTTAGCTTTGAACTCTATTGTCTAGGCGTTCTAACAATAGTTCATATCTTTTGTTACTTTCAACAAGTAAGACTAGTTGTCTTAAATTGATTTAGAAATCAATGAACTTTCAAAAGTCCATCAAAATAGAGCTTTTGAATGTTAACTTGTTGATATGGTCTAAGCAACAATGCCAAAGATTAGTGGAACTCAAATCAAGGGGTTGATTTGAACCTAGTAAAGTTCTTATGTTAAAGAGTTGTTTGTTTTAATCAAGCATATTGACTCAACCCGTAATTGACCATTTCATTCAAATAAACAAACAAACATTGTTTTTGTTTTTGTTGAATGTGAGTCTTTCTGTGTTTGAAGCAGAAATATAGGTATGCTGATTATGGAACAAAATAGCCATTAAGTTCCAGCCTTTGAAAGGACTTAAAACAAACTAGATGACCCTACAACTAATGTAGCATTGCCATGCTTCATTTCTCACTTGTAGGCCATTAGTGTAGCCTAGCTTCCATTGTTTGAGTTATTACCGAAGTAAGAACCTCAAGCCGTATATGATACCAAGGAAGTTTGATTGCTAGGTCACTTCTCTTTAAACATAAACTTATAGGTAGAAACGGAATCGTAAATTCCTTTCATTTGTTCCTTGTTTTCCTATTTCTTGTACCCTTTCTTATAGTCTTAAGAATTGAATTCTATAGTGTTGACTTTTATACTTTGTTAGACATGTCCGATGTCATTCCAACAGAGTTCTTACCATTTTATTTATGTTGAATATTCTGTTTCAACTAGATGATCTTACCAGAAGCTTCTAAAGTTCTCTAAGCATCAATCTATTCGAATGTCTAGGGACTAGACTCATTCGAGAAATAAATGGACAAAGATATTAGGTTGTTAACCATTGGTAAGGCTGAGCGTTTAAACTCAATGCTTTATGAACCCAAAACTACATTGTATTTTGAATTCACAAGCACCAATTGGTTTGCCATTCGATTTTGATATTCGAAAACAACCATAAAAGTCGCGAAAAGAAACGTACATTTTAAATTGCTCATTTTCTCTCATTTCCGTGAATCGTTCTTGGATTCACTACCAATCGAGGAAATTTACTGTTACCTTTCTAAAAGGATTTACTGCAGTGCAAGATATTTAATTATAAACAATAATTAAAACATACATTGAAGCATGCAAAGTCTAAACATTTATCATGAGTAATAACTTGAAAATTAAAGCAATCATGCAATTTCAACAAGTTATTAGCATTTTATTCGAATTTATTGTTCCGGCAGGTGTGAATAAAATAATTCCAAGATCCTAAAATCATTGAAGAACTAAGCACAGTTTGTCGACTCAATTCTAAAACATCTTATGTAAGCAAAAGCCTTTTGCTAATAGTCTAGAAACTATTCTTGGTTGATAGGTACGTCTAAGAACTTATTAGGTAAACCTATCAATATTGCCACGACATAAAAGGACTCCTTACTTATATCGTTGAGTTTCACCAAAACTAACATGTACTCACAATTATTTGTGTACCTTGCCCCTTTAGGACCAATAAGTAACACCTCGCTGAGCGAAAACTATTACTAGATTGATGTAAAGGATATCCAAGCAAGTGTATATTTTGGCATGGCACCTTTTAACTCAATTTTTAAGTTTGGAACTTAAGGCTCTTACTATGTTGGTTAGATTTTAAGTGAACTAAAATCCTTAATCATGCAACATAATCAAGCTTTGATCTCATGCATTTTAAGACATATTTAAAAGCAATAAATAACTTAAAACATGCATAAGATAAATGTGATCTAGTATGGCCCGACTTCATCTTGAAGCTTTAACTTCAAAGTCCGTCTTGAAAATCTCCGTGGGAGGCACCATTTTCTTCAAATAGGATAAGCTATAATTAAAACTAATTACAACTATTTGATGGTACGCAGACCATATTTGAATTGAAAAACAACTTTGGTACTTTAGACCAATTACATTCAAATTAATGGTACGCAGACCATATTTTCTATCCTATTTGGGCCATACTAGTCACTTCATAACCTGCAAAACAGTACATATACAATATATACCATTCACCCATTCATTATCATGAATGGCCCACATAGCTGGTTAGTAAAACACATTATGCATCACATAAACATTTGCAGCAATTAATCAAGGGCACCAATAATCTACAAATTATTCAGTCCTTATTAATTCTAATCAAGTTGTTTTAACCTTAAGGATTTGTAGACCTAATCAAGAGTTTATTACTAAAAATGCTCCCACTTAAACCAATAAATTCATATGCTTTACTAATTTTAAACATAAAAATGTATTTCTAGTCTAACCGGAAACATACAAATTTAATTAAAATTTAAAGCTCATATAAATTTATAATTGATTCCAAAAAGTTTAATTTAGTTTCAGTCGTATTTAAATTAATTCATAATTTTAATTTTAGTAAAATAATTAGAATAAATAAAATTTATTATAATTACAATATTCAAAATTAAAATCCAAGAAAATAATTTAAATTATTAATTTTAAAATTAATTAAAATTACGTAAACTGAAAATTTCAAATTAAAATTTCAAAATGATCTAATCGCAACGCAACAATCCCACGCAACGCACGCCCATGGGCCACACGCACACAGCCATCGCTGGCCATGTGCGCGCAGCCCATGCACTGCGTCGCATCGCTGCTGCTCACCATCGCAAGGCATCAATCGAACACGCGAGCTGGTGCTCGCTGCGCGCGCCAACGCTCGATGCACGCGAGCCATCGCTCGCTGCGCTCGCTTGCCAGCGCTCGATCCATGCGAGCCAACGCTCGCTGCGCACCTGCCTTTTCCCGCACGCGAGCTTGCGCTCATCGCACGAGGCAGCAGTATGCGAGCTGGCGCTCGCTGCGCGCGAGCCATCGACGCTGTGCGTAGCGCTCGTGGCACGCGAGCTTGCGCTCGCTGCGCGCGAGGCTCCGCATGCTTGCGCGAGGCAGTGCGCGCTGTGGCGCAGCACGCTTGCTGCCCACACGCGACTGCTCGTGCCTTGCTCTCGCCCCTGCCCACACGCCCATTGCTCACAGCCCACGACACAAGGCAGGGCTGCTGCCTTGTGCTCGTGCACCATGCCCTTGCTCGCTGCATTCGTACCGCATGGGCGACGAGCTCCCTTGCTCGTCTTTGCATGCCCGCACTATACAACACCCCTTAAGGGTAACACGTAGCGTCCATTGCTTTCTGCGTGCAAGTTATATGAGCGAGTCGCATAAAAATTAAAAATTTATATTCAAAATTAATGACAAATTAATAAATAATATTAATTTCATAATTTTAGGGCGAAAAATCGAAAATTTATTATTTAATTGATTTCCGATTAACATGGATTCAAGTCTAGGTCATAAATATTTAAAATTTAACATAAATTTACAATTTTTATGGTGGTTTTTAATCATAGGTATCTAATTAAATTATAACTAATTATGAAAATCAAATTAATTCTAAATTATTCCAATTTTCAACAAATTAATCATAATTACAAATTAGATTGCATAATTAACAAGGCTAGGCATTCAAACTTGTTAAACATATACAGTAGGTCAATCAAAAATTCAAGATTTATCAACAAGAATCGCAAATATTTAATTTAACATCTTAAATTTACCAAATTTTGCATTCGAAAAACTAAAACCTCCGAAAAGTCATAGTTAGGCTTCGAATTTGAGAATTCTGGGTTCGGCCGAAAAACACTATTTTTGTCAAAATTTTAGAATGCCTTTTACATGCGAAATTGACATAAAAATCACTCGATTTGGATGAGTAACGAAGAAACTGCCGAAAAACTGCGTACGTATAATTAAATAAACGCAATTTGCAATTAATTAACAATTACGAAAATTAATCACCCCTTTTAATTCTTGCAAATTTGTAATATTTAACCATGTTCATGCAATTTAGATTATGAAAATAATAAGAGGCTCGTGATACCACTGTTAGGTTATGATACATATGACAATTCATAAATCATGCGGAAAAACCATAAAGCCAGGAAAGCATATTATTTACACATAATCATTTAGCATAGTTTAGATGCATACACTTTGTTGCGTGCCTTCCCTAGCTGCGCCCGAACCGAACAAGAACAAGTCTTTAGGACTCCAAATGTCGTCCCTCCGTAGATAGTCCACAGCACGTCCGGATCCGCCTTAAGCTTGACCAACTAGAATCGCCCTTAAGGTACTTAGAATTTTCGGCTAATCTAGGCAATTATATGACTGAATTTTTGCTCTCAAAAATCACTTTGAATACTTGAATCATGTATACAAATAATGACCCTAGGCCCTTATTTATAGAGGTATGGAAAAGGAATTGTAATCCTACTAGGATGTGGATTTGTTAAATAGAACTTTATTAGGACTCTAAATAACAAAGCAAATCTAATAGGATTAGGATTTTAATCTTCGCACGAATCCTAATAGGATTAGGATTTCCCGCACATGCATCGTACAAGCCGTGCACCCGCGCAGGCCTTGCGGCCCACGACAAGCGCACAGCCCATGTGCGGTGCTGCGCGCGCGCGCCCTTGGCTGGGCCTGGCCTTGCGCTGGGCCTGGTCGAGGCGTGCGTTGCTGCGTGCGGCTCGCTGGGCGATGGCCTGGCTTCGTGCTGGGCCTTCGTCTAGCGGGCCTCATCCGATGCTAATTCGTACGATACGCTTCCGATTAAATTCCCGATTCCGGAATTCATTTCCGATACGAACAACATTTAATATTTCCGATTCCGGAATTAATTTCCGTTTCGAACAAATATTTAATATTTCCTTTTCCGGAATTATTTTCCGATTGCGATAATATTTCCGATTCTGACAATATTTCCGTTTCCGGCAATATTTCCGATTCCGGCAATATTTCCATTTCCGATAATATTTTCCGATACGTACCATGTTTCCGTTTCCGGCAACATCTACGACTTGGATAATATTTATATTTCCGATACGATCCATATTTCCGTTTCCGGCAATATCATCGTTTCCGGAGTATTCATTTCTTGCCTGTGACGATCTCAGCTCCCACTGAAACCAAGATCCGTCGATTCCGAATATCCATAGATGGAGTATTCAATGCCATTAAATACTTGATCCGTTTACGTACTATTTGTGTGACCCTACGCCACGAGGGCCGCCCATGCGCGTGCGTGCGAGCAGCAGCCCACGCCACGAGGCCCACACAGCCGTGGCCTTGGCGCGCGCTGGGCCTGCCTTGCGGTGGGCCTGGGCGCTGCCTTGGCTGGGCGTGTGGCGTGCGTTTGGCTTGTTGGGCGATGGCCCGGCTTCATGCTGGGCCTTCGTCCGGCAGGCCTCGTCCGATGCTTATTCGTACGATACGCTTCCGACTAAATTCCCGGTTCCGGAATTCATTTCCGATACGAACAATATTTAATATTTCCGATTCCGGAATTAATTTCCGTTTCGAACAAATATTTAATATTTCCGTTTCCGGAATTATTTTCCGATTCCGATAATATTTCCGATTCTGACAATATTTCCGTTTCCGGCAATATTTCCGATTCCGGCAATATTTCCATTTCCGATAATATTTTCCGATATGTACCATGTTTCCGTTTCCGGCAACATCTACGACTTGGATAATATTTATATTTCCGATACGATCCATATTTCCGTTTCCGGCAATATCATCGTTTACGGAGTATTCACTTGCCTGTGACGATCTCAGCTCCCACTGAAACCAAGATCCGTCGATTCCGAATATCCATAGATGGAGTATTTAATGCCATTAAATACTTGATCCGTTTACGTACTATTTGTGTGACCCTACGGGTTCAGTCAAGAGTAAGCTGTGGATCAATATCATTAATTCCACTTGAACTGAAGCGGCCTCTAGCTAGGCATTCAGCTCACTTGATCTCACTGAATTATTAACTTGTAAATTAATACTGAACCGCATTTATTAGACTTAACATTGAATGCATACTTGGAACAAGGGCATTATTTCCTTCAGTTGCTTTATTTGCTTTATTGCTTTCATCACCATACATGCTAAATACAACAAAATACAAGGTTACATCACGCTTAACAAAGATAATTTCTTGGACAAACCGATCTTAGGTTCCCTTAAATTAACTTTAAAGAAAAGTGACCACCATACAAATTAGAGATTCTATTTGCTCTAAATTCAAACCCACATAGTCTAAACTAGGGTATTTTTTCGAAAATGTTATGTCACGTACTTGGATAATTTCTAAAGCTCGCGGAATAAGCATCTCGTTCCCGTGCCCGGATCTCACCCATCCGTTTCGAAGATTCAAGCCTTATCCTAATAGAGTCATTTACAGTCTTTCCAAACAAGACCCTAAACAATGTTTGGTGGCGAACCCTTCGAGGTGCAAAAATACGATGGTTTCTAAAAACCACCCCCCTTGTAGGGAATTGCATACAAAAAAATACCCCTACATTAACAGAACTTAAACTAACATCAACATAGAAAATAAGTAGCACGGGTCTATACAAGGAACATCTAACATAAAAATGAAGAAAATGCAATAAAACAAGAAAAGTAACAGCGAATATAATTTATAAGTAACACCGGCATAGAAAGTCAAGTAACACCAGTCTATACAAGAAACCTTTAACATGAAATTCAAGAAATTGTAATGAAAAGTAACGTCAAATACAATGTATAAGTAACACCAATGTAGAAAATCAAGCAACACTAGTCTATACAAGGAAACTCTAACATGAAATTCAAGAAACTGCAATAAAACAAGAAAAGTAAAAGCGAATACAATGTATATGTAACACTAGTCAATATAAGGAACCTCTAACATGAAATTGAAGAAAGTGCAATAAAACAAGAAAAGTGACAACGAATACAATGTATAAGTAACACCAACATAGAAAGCCAAGTAACACCAGTCTATATAAGGAATTTCTAACATGAAATCCAAGAAACTGCAATAAAACAAGAAAAGTAACAACGAATACAATGTATAAGTCACAACAACATAGAAAGTCAAGTAACACCAGTCAATAACCTTCTCCATAGTAGTTAATGGTGTGGCTGGTCATATAGGAGACGCGTTGATATATATTTTCCTTTATCTTGTAAATTAAAAAATAAAAATTACAATCTAATAATATATTTTTATGTAATCTAATTTATATAATATATAAATTAGAACTGAGATCCACCCTTTAAGATGAGAACTGAGAACTAATCTCAGTCGTCGATCAATTGAATCTAATGGCTGTAAAGCTACCCGAAATTTCGAAATTAGTAAGGGTAAAATGGTAATTGACCAGCGTTGAATGACCTCCCCCAACTCCTCAATTTTCAGAATTTCTTTCTCTCTCTTCCTCCCTCCTCCCCTATGAATTCTCTCTCTCTCTCTCTCAATCTCTTCCTCCTTCTTTCTCATATCTTCTTCTTCTAAATTCATATTCTGGGACTTGTTTTTCGTTTCTTCCGTTGCCCAGGTAATCCCCTTTTCAATTTTTATTTTCGAACAAGTGAAATTAGGGTTTTTAGTTCTTATTCGTTTGTTGATGTTGTGTTTACTTTTTCTGATGTTGTGTTTACTTTTTGTCGATGCTGTGTTTACTTTTCATTATTTTTTGTTTACTTTTATCCGATGTTGTGTTTACTTTTTCTAATCTTGTGTTTACTTTTTCTGATCTTGTGTTTACTTTATGTCGATATTGTGTTTACTTTTGATTATATTGTGCTTATTTTTGCTCGATGTTGTGTTTACTTTTTTTGATCTTGTGTTTACTTTCTGTCGATAGTGCTTTTACTTTTGGTTATATTGTGTTTACTTTTACTCGATGTTGTGTTTACTTTTTTCGATCTTGTGTTTACTTTCTGTCGATATTGTGTTTACTTTTCTTAATCTTATGTTTACTTTCCGTCCGTTTTGTTTTAATCCAACAACTATCAGAGGTTCTCATTATAAGGGAGGTTCTCATCTTAAGGGATGTTCTCACCAGAACCTGATCATATATATATATATATACTAGTAGCTTGGCCGCGCGCGTTGCGCGCGGTATGGCTATGTGTAGCTACTTGGCACCAACTTTGGTCCAAATACTCTGTGTGCATCTATGTAAACGTTATGAAGTGAAATGTCCTATACATGTGGCGAGGTAAAGAGAAATTTAATAAATAAAATAGGTAAACAAAGCTTTAGTACAATACAATATCTGGTGATACAATCAAAGGCAATGTTTGCTGGTGATTAATATAGAGAGATTGTAAAGTGCTATAAGGGAGTCTTGGCACCAATATTAATGTCATTGGGTACAAATGTACCCCTGCCTAAAGAATCACTTCTAATGATAGGATGCCCTAGACTTTCATTCGCATTGGACCCCGTTGAAATACTTGGACGGCAGGTTGGTCCTTCATAATAATCACTCAATTAAAGCTGGTCAATGCATCCACTTCTGCACGAATAATAGCAGAAATGTTAAACAATTCTACCCATAATGGATGATGTGCATAGATTAAAGTATCTGATAAACCACATTAAGTGTAAGCGTGAAATTGGAGTAACGGGTAATGAATATGCTTTATTTCCTTTTGGTGTAAAAAGCTTTGAAAAAGAAAATGTCCGCATCATTGGTTTTCTCCCTTCTCCCACCGAAGACGGAAAACTGAGGGAAAGAATGGCGGCATTCTCAATCTCTGAAGAAGAATTCTTGAACTTGAAACTAAGTCTCGGGAGTGGTCTACTGCGCTGGCTGTTGGATTTTCTTCAATTGTTTCAGTTGATTCTCCCATCAACAAGAGAAAAAAATGCGTGATAAATATACGGGACGAGAAAAGCATACATATTTTATAAGAAATTTATAGACTGCTGATTTTGGACTTTATTACCTGTTCAAAGAGGATCATATAATATTTGTTTGTGGTCAGAAAAATGTTCTACATATGACATTACCACTCAAAGTTTTACCTTATAAACTAAACTACATTATCCAATTAAAACCCCCCAAAATAACAAAATTTCTGAGAAAAAAAAGGCAGATGAAACGAAAGATAATCAACAGAAAAGAACCAAAAATAGAGACATACATAAACTATCACAAATCAACAAAAGACAGATTATCGATTTGATCAAAAGTTTTATGCAGTGGAGTTCATCTCAAAGGACGTAAATATAGGTCAATCTTTAATAGGTGAAACTTCAGACTGATCTAATTCAATCATGAAAATAATACAGCACTGAAGCTCACTTGAATTCAAGAAATTCTTTTATATCCTCATCTTACTTTGTTATATGAATCTGTAGGTAGATCGTACACTAACTTAAGCATGAAACAATTTCCTCAATAGGAGAAGAAACTTAGTTCCTATGCTACACAAAAGATACCATCTGTTTCCTACATCGAAGATAACTTTTTATGCTCATCTCACACTCTCCACCCTAGCTCCGAAATACTGATTCTCATAAGAAAAAACGATGTCCCTAAATAAATAAATAAATAAACGAACTAATCATCAAAGTCGGTAAGTCACAGGAAGAAGACAAGGAAACTTGGATCAAAATAATCTGTAATCACAGTGGACAGCTGAATAATCAGAACCCACAAAGGAGTGATAATTAAGGTCTGCACAACCAATGTATTAGGAGTCGTGCATAATGCATGAGCAAAGAAGAATAATGACTCTCATTGATTATGGAATTGAATATAAAACAAAAAAAAAACATCACATGTAATTATAAAGAAAAAAGAAAATTGCCTTATGGTTTTGTTGGTGCTAAAATAATAGTTGAGAGTTCCAGCCATCAGACATATCGAAGAAACGCAAACAATTACTTAGTACGAAGTATTAAAGTTGTTTAATATTCTTCTACTTTTCGAAAATACAATGCCAAAGTATTTCGTATAGCAAATATCCTGCTGTAGGATTACACAAAATGTACTCGTACATACCCATATACTCATATATTCTCAACTGAGATGTCTCAATATATTTATCTATCCAAAAATTAAAAACAACAATGGCAGAACATTATATGCAATACGCTTAGTATTTAAAATATACAAGAATGATAAAATATATTTTCGAGAGGGGAAATGCCTTCCTAACTATCAGATGTAACATAACTACATAAGTACTTAAAACGGCATCTGATAAACATGAAGCATAATCATATTACTGAAGATAATCTAAATATTCCATACATGAAACTGGTAAGTCCAAGTTCAAGCCCCTTTTTAATACGGAGTATACCAATCAAATAACCGAGATCCCTAACAAACGGTTTCATAATCTCTGAAATAGCATACATAATCCATTTAAATTCGTCTTTACTCATTAGTCATCACTCCATTTCAGTCCGGCTTAAAAATGTAAAAAGACCTCATGATACACTCACCTCTTCATTCAAGAGACTGCCAACTCCAGAAACCAAGTAGCACATCTGGCTTGACCTACCTAACCTGAAAATTAAGGGTTTGAATTCAACATATCTCCAGGCTGGATATAAAGGCTTCAGTTTATATCTGGCTAACTTTCTGGTTTTCTTTTTGTAGCAGAATTTACAACAGGTAATGTTTTTGCATAGCATGAGAGAATTATTTACCACTTTATCAAGACTATAGCTCCCTCCCTAAGCCCCTCAGTTTCTTCCGGATATTTTGCGAAGGGTGCGGCATGCAGACAGTTCAAGTACTGAAGGCCATTCGAGAATCAGACAGCCCTATACCTGCTTTTACTTGAAAAAGTAAAATCTTGATATTCTAAGTAAAACCTGCACTAATTTGTATATTTCTGCTACTGCAAATTCAGTTGTGACTGTGTAAAATCCTCAATTGTTTGAAGTTTGTAAGTTATAAGCTCTAGGTAGTTCAATGTTTGTGTTCTCTTTTATGGGAAGTTATCTTCTTTACGGCCTTACAGGATTTGCTACTTAATAATACGACATAGATGGCTCCTTTGGTTTTGGTGACTTTACGTAACTCAGTTTTAATTTCCCTTGAGTGGTAACACATTGACCATTCTCACTTTCTCAGAAGTTAACTAACCAATCTCAGATGGATGTGCTAGTGTCAACAATAGATACATCCAATACACAGCTAAACAAAAAAATTCTCTTTCAAGAATTCATGATAGATATGCTACTAATTAACTCTAATAGTGCAACGTGGGGTAAATATATGCAGATATTATGATATATAATCCGTATATGAGAGTTATGAAAGCACCTCATACTTCATTCTAAGCAACCTCAACCCTGAAGCTTTAATGTCAAGAAAAAAAAATGTGTGTTTAGTAATAAATATTTCTTTATTTTAAAATAAATAAAGGATAGCTTCAAATGTTAAGGTGCTTGCCAATGGTACATGGATTACAACTGATGAACAACCCCTGGTGTGACTGATGGAATGTAACAACTCACATTTTACAAAAGATGCACTATTCAGTACTCACTCCCCTTTTACCAAGCTCTGCTCTAAGGTGTCCTAAATTGCTGCCAAAAGGAAATACTAACACATCAGGTGGAGGACAAATAGTAACATTGCCATTAAGATTAAGTGAGTGATTGATTAAGTGGGTAATTGATAAGGATGTTGTCCATTTTGTATTCTTCTGAAATGATCCCACCTTGAGCCCATCTTTTCCTAGGCACACAACACACAATTATCTTTATCGATCTCTATCTCCTTACCCCACCTTGAACCCTTCTCAGTTATGTCAAAATAACTACACATAATTTATCATGAGATTACCATTAAAATCATAACAAAATTGACACCATGGTTTAATTGATTTGCGTATAAATACATAATTAGGTTCAATTTGAGCGTTGAACAAAAATTATTGGAGGAGGTTGGTTCAAACATAATATTATGTAGGATAATTTGACAACAATTTCCCAATATAAATCCCAATTGAGATAGAAATATTTCGTGCACACAATGTGTTCGACAAAATGCTTCAAAGATAAACCAGGAACAAATATGATTTCCTCAATCAAATTAACATTGGATGTTTTCTGGGAACATAAATAAGAGATTAAGAGATAGGAAACATACCAACTCCGGCGTAGGTTCCTTGATTGATCGAGGAACACCAACACTACGAGTAGGAACCAAAGCTTCCCCTCTCGCAGTCACGTATCAACCGCACTGAAAACCTATACAGTAATTTCCCTGATTTGAGAAACAAGAAAAAGGTTTTAAAGGAGTGGTAACTTTAGAATGCTCTTAGAGAGTAGAGAGAAACCTAGAGAAATCATAACCAGTAGAGAGATGGAGGCTCACAAACAGAGAAAAGCCTTAGATTTCTTGACCTTGAAGGAGAAACCTCCATTTTCACGGGTTCTAGTTTACAGAGTTACAGGATATAGAGGATGGGGGAAGAGAGAGAAAGGGAGGAAAAACTTGAGAGGAAACCTGGGGAAGCAAAGAGGAAAATTTAGAGGCCTGCCCAGTTGATCTTCTTGATTAACCAGGGGCGTTAAGCGGGGGGTAAAATAGGTATCTCAGATCCAATATTTTATTAAAAAAGAAAAGGAAAATGAATCAACTTACTTTACAAACTTTTGTATAAGGCGGTCAGTCTGCCACGTAATTTGCTGACGTAAGCATACATTTAGCTTTTTTAATGAAAATATATATGCGTATTTATCATTTCATCTCATTTCATTTTCACCCTAATTCATTTCTCACTCCTCAGAAACTCTGCCTTTCTCTCTCTTCTCGAATCCTTGCCTGCCCAAATCGCCGTCGGAGATGGCTAAGAAGCCGACGGAACAGATAATGGTGGTGGCTTGTTGAGGTAATTCCTCATCTCTCTCCTTCATCTGGATTTCTCTTTTCTATCTCCTCTGAAATTCTTCAATTTTTTCGATTTTGATTTTCGGAACCCTAATTGTTAGAAGAAGCGACGACAGTGGTGGTGGTGGAGGAGGAGAACAGCGAAGTCGATTGTGGTGTTTAGCAGCGGGATCCTGGTGGCCGGCGGGATGGGGAAGTGAAAACCAGATCGGCGAAGGAAAGAGATGAAGGAGAATCCGGCGTCGCTGCCGTCGCCAACGAAGGTTGTCGAAAATCTAATCTCCTTCACGCAACCTATAAATTTCCGGCTTCTCTCTCGCTCGAACTAAATCTTCAAGGTATGTAATTCGTTTTTTTTTTATTGTTGTCGATTTTGATGGTTGAAGCTATGTTTACGCTAGAGTTTTTGGATTTTGATTTTTGATGTAATTAGGTCAACTCTTGCGATTTTGTTTTTGATTCGATTAGGTTTTTGTTTCGTTTCGATTGAATTGATTAGGTTTTTGTGCAATCCTTTAGGTTTTTGGTGTCGATTAGATTGGATTGATTAGGTTTACTTTTTTCAGTTTATGTGGATGTAATTGATTTGTTCTTGTTTCCGGCAGGAGGAGGAGGCTTTGCGGTGGTGGCGGTCTGGCTGATGGTTGTGCAGTGTTAGTGCTGCAGTGTGATGCCGATTATTGTGATAGAATCGCTGCAAACTGAGGATTCGTAGCTGGAAGTACTGGTGTTTTAGTTTTAGTTAAGAATTGTAATGTTTTAGTTACACATTTTTTGTATTTAGTTAAGAATAATTATGTTTTAGTTTTAGTTTATTTTATAATTTTGAAATAATGGTCTTCTCAGTGGAATTGCTGGATTGATTTTCTATGTTTTAGTTATGAATTTTTAAGTTTTAGTCACGATTTTTTTTGTTTTAGTTAATTTTTTTTGAGTTTTAGTTACGTATTTTTGAGTTTCCATTCAGGGCTTTAGTTATGATTTTTCGAGTTTTAGTTATGATTTTACCTGTTTAAGTTACGATTTTCTTGGTTTTAGTTAATATTTTTTGAGTTTTAGTTATGTATTTTTGATTTTCAGATAACGAATTTCAGATTTTTAGTTAAGATACAAAATTTTAAGCATTGAAAATAATTGGGTAAGCAATTGAATCAATTAGTTAAAATTTAAACTAATAAGTTAAGCTTCAGAACCAATTAGTTAAGCAATGTAATAAATTAGTTAAGTAATGTAACATATTAGTTAAACCATGCAACCAATTAGTGAAGCACTAGAATCAATTAGTTATGCGCTGGATATAATTAAGTTAATCACTGGAACTAATTAGTTAAGTTTAAAGTTCAATTAGTTAAGCAACGAAACTAATTAGTTATGCAACGAAATCAATTAGTTAAGTACTGAACCAATTAGTTAAGGAATTAAATCAATTAGTTAAGCATTGCAACTGATTAGTTAAGATTTTATGAGTTTTAGTTAATAATAAGTTTGTTTAAAATTAATAACTATTTGACTCATAAGGTTAACTATTTGTCTATATACGTTAACTATTTTGTTATTCAATTAGTTATGATTTTTATTATTTTTAGTTATGTTTTATACTAGTTTAGTTAGTACCAAAAAAAATTGAAAATTTTAATTTTGAAAAAAAATGCGAAAAATTAATAATTTAAGCCTGAAATTCAATTAGTTAAGCCTGAAATCCAATTAGTTAAGCCTGAAGTCCAATTAGTTAAGCCTGAAGTCCAATTAGTTAAGCCTGAAAAAAAAATCAAAAAAAAAAAAAAAAAATCAAAAAAAAAAAAAATTAATTTTTTTTTATAAAAAATTTAATTTTTTTTAAAAAAAATTACATGCTGACGTCAACATGACGTCAGCACACGCGCCAACATGGCTGCCAGCAAGACTGCCAACAAGGCGGTCTTTCCTGTGAGGCGGTCTCACACAAAAGTTTCTCTACTTACTTAACATACAAAATAAAGGAGAAATAATTATGGATGGTTTTGTTCCGTTACTTGACGAAGATGACATGAAGTTAACACCAGTTAATTGCCGTTTGTTTGAAATTCAAATCCATTTCTTGAGAATTCAAATATCCTTTTCTCTTTTGACTGACAAACCTCCATTTTTACAAACCCTAATGAAGCAACTACTCTGATCAACTCCCGAGCGCAGCAAATGACAGGAAAAAATTCACATATTGGGAGTGAAGCTGCAGTACCTAGCTATGTCGAGGTAATTTTTGACTGTTTCGTGCATAATCTCGTATGATACTTAGTGTGTATGTTGAATCCAATTAATGTTGGCGAATTTTGTTGTTGTATTTTATTGGTGTGTGAAATAATCATTTTTATGATAATTGGGGTTTATTTATTGTCCTGTATTGGGAGATCCGCTTGATTGTGGGGGAGAGAGTGAACAGTGGTGAGATCTGTTTTAATAATTAATGATTAATTATCCTCGACAAACACGAAATTAACTATAAAAGTGGTGTGGTGATAATTTAATTATCATTTTGTCCGTAACATGAATTTGTGAAGGCCATAGGTTTAGTTTATTAAATGTAGAAGGGTTTAATTAATTACACTAATATGTTCTAATAAAACAGATTTGTTGTCACTGTTGGTAATATTTTATTTGGGCTATTATTCCGTGGAAGAGTTTGTTTGTACTAAGTTTTGGAGTGATTGAATGAAAAATTGATATAATCAGATTGTTAGGATGTTAATAAAGACAGCAGTGTTTGTGTTAATTGACTGTTATAATAATTAAAATATTGTAAAATGTAGGCCATATACCTGGGTGGTGGTGTTAATGTAGAACCTCAAGGATGTTCTGTCGGATTGGGCGAAGGACAAGATTCAAGTGTAACTTTACACCAAATCCCTTGTGGTATTATTGGTAATCATGGGGATAGTTGTGGGAAGGGATTAATTGACATTGTAGAACTCCAATCAACCGTTAGGTCGGGTGTTGTTTCTTCAGATACCTCATCATTTGTAACCCCAAGCCGCACTACAAATTGTAGGAGCGTAGACGACAACTTTTTTGGAATCTCTCCCCGTACTTCAATCCAATCATGTAATGTAACCCCTAATAGTAGGATTCAGAATAGCATGACTAATTCAGAGGAAGGACTCCTTTGCACTCCTGAACACGCCGTACTCGGTGATAGACCCAACGAGGTTGGAGGTACTTCCTATATTGTCACAAACGAGGAAGTAGTTCCCCCCCCAACCGAAGGGCTTATTTTTGGAAGTTGGGAGGATGTTGAGGAGTATTACAAGAGATATGCAAAACAACAGGGATTTGGTGTGTGTAGACCGCAAGCTACATATAATAAATTGAAGGAAAAGAGGGGTACGACATGGAGGTGTGAGTGTTATGGTGACCCTTACATGAGACAGAAAAGGGAGGCAAAGAAAAGAGCAAAGAATATGGAATTGGGTGGTAGCTCAGTACCCGATCCACCATGTAAGTTGAATCGTAAATCAAAGAAGTGTCATTGTACCGCCATGTTGTACGCTAGTGTTAACGGGGACAATGAATGGGAAGTTAGGAAGGTTGTGCTAGAACACTTGAACCACCAGCCTACACCAAGCAAGTGGAGGGGCGTGAAAGAATATCGAATGGCTACTGCTAGTGACTACTTTAAGGAAGGATTAATGTCCAGGTACGAATCTGGGGCACCGGTGTCACAAGTCAGGGCTAATCTAGCTGAACGCTTTGGTGGGCTTGAAAATGTTATCCTTACTGAAAAGGATATTGTACACAAAGTTCAAGAACGAAGGAGGCTGAAAATGGAAGGTGGGGATGCAAATGCGATGATGAACTATTTTGAAGGAATGCAAAAGGGTAATGATAAATTCTTCCATGCCCACAGACTTGATGTCGAAGGTGGTCTGAAGGACATTATGTGGGTTGATGCTAGGAGCCGTGTGGCCTTTAACGAATTTGGCGAGGTCGTTTGTTTTGATGCCACTTACCTCACAAACAATTATGAGCTCCCCTTTTGCAATTTTGTGGGGGTAAATCATCACGGGCAGTCACTTTTGCTTGGTTGTGCGTTGTTGTCCCACGAAGATGTTGATACTTTTAGTTGGTTGTTTAGGCAATGGCGCATATGCATGGGTGGTAGATGTCCGGATGCCATTTTAACAGACCAAGCACCGGCTATGATACGACCTCTGAGGGATGAGATGCCGGAGGCTCGCCATCGTTGGTGCCTATGGCACATAATGAACAAAATTCCTACCAAACTTGGTAGTCATCCCAAGTATGTTTTCTAATTCTTGCGACTATTATGTTATGTACCTTATTTATAAAATGACATTGCATGTTTAGGGTTATAGTGCCTATCAGTGAGTGGTACGTAGAATGGTTTTATTATATTTGAGGCCCTTTAAAATAATATTAGTCGATTTTTTTTGTCCATTGCACGTTAAGGTGTGTAATTTGGTTGCATATAATAAGTAGGAGAATAATGTTCAGATAGGATTCTTAAATAATTAGACTGTTTATGTTAATAGTAGATTATAATTTCAGTTGATTATGAGACGGTATAAATGTTAACTTAGACTGTTTTAGGTAAAAAGAAGATTGGTGATAATTAAATTTTACTGTACTAGAGTATGATGCAAACCGGATAATTTAAAATTTATTTAACTAGTTATTCAAGCGTTATTAAAAAAAATTAACTTGTTAGAGTAGTACCTCTGTTTATAAGTATTATAACGTAAATTATCCTTGGAGAAATATGTACTAAACCAAAAAATGTGTTCGGGCTAGGTATAAGGAGTTGAAAAAGGTGATGAAGCGAGTTGTTTACGAGAGTTTGTGTGTAGAGGAGTTTGAGAACAAGTGGTCTAGCATGAAGGTTGATTTTGAAGTTGCAAACCATGCTTGCCATGTTTGGCTCGACAGCTTGTACAAGGATAGGGAAATGTGGGTACCTGCGTTTATGAATAATATATTTTGGGCTGGCATGAAAACAACGCAGCGTGTCGAGTCGATAAATTCATTCTTTGATGGTTTTTTGGAGAGAAGCACAAAGTTGTATGAGTTTCCTAAGAAATATTGTGAAGCTATGAATAAAAGATGCAGTGATGAGAAAGACGCGGATGCTAATAATGCGAAATATATTCGCAAGTTGACAACTGGTTTTAACATTGAGGCGGTATTCCAGAAGCTTTACACAGACAACAAGTTTAGGGAAGTGCAAATACAATGTGAGAAGCTTTTATATTGTGTTGTGAAGGAGACCAAAGAAATATCAAAGACGAAGTTTGAATATGTGCTGGAGGATAGGGTTTGGCTCATTAAAAAAGGTAAGAGTGAAGAAATATTGACTAATCATCGGAGGTTCTATTTGGTTAAATTTTGTGCCGAGGCAAAGGAAGTCTCATGTATGTGTAAGATGTTTGAAACGAGAGGTATTCTATGCAGGCATTGTATACGCATACTGGATCAAAACTTTGTAGTTGATGTTCCTGAGAAATACATCCTTCGTAGATGGAGAAAAGATGTTTATAGGAAGCACATGCATGTGATCGTTTCTTCCTATGATCCTACAAAGACAGAGGTGCTGAAAAGGTTTGATATGATGATGAACGTATTTGAGCCTATTTGTGAGGAAGCGACTTTCAACGATGAGATTCTCAAGTTTGTAGTCAAGGAATTGCAAAGTCTTGAAATAGGCGTGAGGGAAAGGGTATGGGCAGCCAGAGAAAAACAACAGTTTATTCCCTTAGAATCCCGCGCTTTAGACGAGGCTTCCCAACAAAGTTGTACCACACAGGTGAAGATTAAGAACCCTGTAAGCAGGAGCAAGAAGAAAAGGGGCAGGCCTTTGACCATAAGACACAAGGCTGTGGGTGAGAATAACATATGGACGCAAAAATCAAAGGCAAAAAATAAGGTTAGCGTTGTATTAAGAACCCAATTAATATTTTATCTATGGTTTTATTTGTATGATAATGCCGCATACCTTTGATCCAATATTAGGTCACGGAGGAGTCATCGGAATCGGATGATGAGGTCGTTGAAGGGGTGTCTACTTCTGCGACAGAATGGGTTGGAAAGTTACAGGTACGTTGGACCCTTTTACTCTTGTTATTTTACTGCAATTTTAGTAGTAGTCTTCTGTTCATGTAATACATTAGATTTATTTCCCTAATGTTTCCTAGGTGATAAGTAAGCTGAAACAAAAAGCCACGAAAATGCTTGGGCTTTCACAAAATACTCGGAGTATAGGAGTTGTTCCCGATGATGATATATTGTTATCCCGAAATAGCCTTGGGTGGGAAGACCAAGCTAACGAGTTGTAGTGTATGAAATGTTAGTAGGTGGTGAGTAAAATGTTAAAGCTTTATATTTATTGAAACCTTTTACTATTGAAGATCCTAATGTAATGTACCTTACTGGAGATTTCGTATTTGATTAAGTTCAATTAATTTGGTCGCTCTTATTACTTGATTTTAGTGTAGCGTTAATTATGAATTGCTCCCACTGTAGGCCATTTTGTACTAAAATATGGATATCCCAATTATTGGGCCGAAATGGAGTGTTGCTAATGGGGCCCACTCACGCCAACTTGCTGGTGAATGTTTAAAGCCATAAAATGGCGGTTATGTGACTTCAATAAAGACTAAAGTAGAGGAAAATAACAAAAGTAAGATATTCCAAAAGCGTGGCCCACTGACTAGATTTTGTTGTATATCCAAAACTCCAAAAGTGTTGCCCATTGATTGCAGATATTCCTTCCTTTTACCATTTGTGTGACCCAATTTGGAACCTAAGGTAAGTTGGGCCACATAATACATTTAATAAATGGAAAATCCGTTTCCTTAAATGGATTATAGTAATGGACTAATATAAGTCAACCATAAATAATAATAATTGTTGTTCATACTGTGGTCCCCCATCCAACCTTGTCATTCCCTTTTCCATTAAATTATTGATTATTAATATTTTGTATTTTTTATAAATCTCCCACAACGCTATTAGAAGCTAGACAAAAGTCCGTGGCAATTACATTTTCAACGGCCTCCGGGAAACTCAACTCCCAACCCATAC
Organism: Spinacia oleracea; assembly: GCF_020520425.1. Classification (NCBI taxonomy): domain Eukaryota; kingdom Viridiplantae; phylum Streptophyta; class Magnoliopsida; order Caryophyllales; family Amaranthaceae; genus Spinacia; species Spinacia oleracea. The sequence goes on along the minus strand of NC_079489.1, from coordinate 133,651,396 downwards.
TCTTCTAGTGTTGTAGGTACAATTAAGGTGTTCCACCTAACGGGTTATTGACGGTTCAGTTATTTAATGAATTGGATTACTCGGTGTTCAATCCCTAAACATGTGTTAAGTGTTAAAGGTGCAAAGGATTGTTGCTCTCGTTTTGAAGTCGTTTATTTAATATTGTTCTCTAGTTGGAGATAAACATTTCATATTATAGATAAATGTAATATTTGTAACTAATTTATAAGTTGTTAGTGTATAAACCCTATCACCAAATGTAAACAATGTGAATAATCGGTACGATTAAGGTGTTCCACCAAACGAGGTTATGAACAAACGAATATATGCGAACACAACACACTCTTTTGAAATTAGAAGTCGTTTGAATATATATCTATGATCTTAAACCTACTAATAAACGTGTTAAGGTAGAACTTGCTAACCTACTAATAAACGTGTTAAGGTAGAACTTGCTAAAAATCATTAATAAAATTAGATAAGTAGATAGCTGTTTGAATTGGTACATTAAAAGTTGTTCGAGTTATAAATAAATACTAGTTTTGATACTAGTTTGATAGTAGTTATACAAAATGTCGTACTTAGGCACTAGTTGGATACAACAACCTCAATGCATGAGGAAAAAACTTAGATCATAAGTACCCGGCCTAATTAAATGCAAAAAATTATCCCTTGCGTTCCAAAAGTTTTCAAAAGGGAATATTCAGCAATCCATCCTACTCGATGATTGCGTAGAGGGTGGACCCGTTCACAATACCGACATCTTGAATAGTTTCGGTCCCTTCCCGCACAATCATGTTGTGCCGGATTGTTACCCTAAGGGGATGGATGCGTAGCCAGTCGGCGTATTCAGTAATGACCGAACATAAGTAATCGGTCACTCGCCGTTGCACCATATACACCGGTGGGTAGTCCATGGTTGCTACCACCGAAAAAGTCCGGACAAACGAGTTGACGTTCATCCCAGGGACCTGAAACATTGACAAAAGCATGTATCGTTATTTTGTTAATGACCCATCAAATAAGCCACAAATTCAATAAATACATGGCATATTTGTATAATTTTTAAAAGGAAAAAATCATTATGTAGGCCAACCATTTAAAAAATATTTGTTTTATGTTGAGTCAAAAATAATAATATCAAACATAAGTATAAAATCCCCAAATTCGTGCATTTCATCAAACTAATGAAAAATTTATTTTTTAGTTACATTTTTTATTGAACATTTAATTTATACGAATATATAAAATGTAAATAATCGACTAAAGGCAACAAAGGCAATTTAAATAACATCGATCAAAGGCAATTTAAATAACAATTTCAATATATAAAATTTCAAAATGAAGTCAAATTTATCATGCAAAAAATAAACAAAGCTTAATATTCATTAATACTACTGAATCTTATTCTTAATTTTAAACTATCATAAACTTTATTTAAACAAACTAATCCCAACATGAAAGAAAAATACCAAATCAAGCAAAATTGTTCAATTAACACACACACTTCGAGCTCAATTTTCGCATTTAATAAGTTAAAAAGTACCAAGCTTAATAAACTTTACTTCCTATTACTATGCATGGATCAAGTGAGTAATTTGTACTACAAAATAAATCTAAAACAAGGCCAAACTACCTAAAGTTGATAGAATCCCACAGATCTGATAATTACCCCATAAAATAATGGCAAAAAATAATATATTTCAAACTATAAACCTCAAACAAACAAATTAACAACAAAATATCAAATCTCACGATAGTTTTATAAATAAATAAAACGATGGAAGTTCGTATGATAGAGTTCGAACTTACGAGGCCGAGAACTATGAGGGTCTCCCCCTCCATAAGACCGATCTCTCCAGCCGTGAGCAACGGTGGGACAACTTCTCCTCCTTGGCGGCAAATCAGGAGGTGTTGAGGAGAGCACGCTACTCGGCGGGCGTAGTCGTTGTATACCAGACGAAAAGTGTCCCAAGGACACATCATGTACTCCACCCCCAAATCATCATCATCCAAGCTACGAACCACCATGCATGTTGGAAAGATGGCTGCAAAATTAGTAAAGAACGGCTGCGGGGGCGGGGGAATTCCGAACCCTAAATTGTTTGTGGGTTGTGCATCCATGGAGGCGTGTCTTAGAAGTGTTGGAAAACAAAAAGGGGAATTTAGGGAAGCTCAAAGTGGGAAAGGGGTTGTAGTGAATGAAGTGGTGGAAGAAAGGTGGAGTCACCCCCTCCCCTTTAATAGCCGGTCTATCTTCTCAAGTAGGTCAACACGTGGTACAAGGTAGTGGAAAGGTGTCATTGCCTTTCCTTTTTCTTTTTGTACTACATGCATAAGTTAAATCAGACTATTTGTGCAACGTTATTTTATTTTCAAAACAATACTTTCCCACGTTTAGATTGACGCAACGGAAGTTCTATTCGAAAAAGACTTGATATTAATACTTTAAGTTGTTAGTGTATAGACCTTATAATTTTAAAGACCAAATGTACCACCTTGTAGACAATTAAAAATGTTGTGTAGACCAATTTTAATTACGGCTCAAGTTTGTTCTCGTGTCGGAACGTGATAACGTCCGCAAAAGAGCCGAGCTGGTCAATAAACACTTCGGTCACGTGATCGACGGTTATCAAGTCTATTCAAATGTCTACCTTATAATTAACTGTTGTATTTTGATTATATTTGTTTGAATGCTTTTCATTTGTTACAGGTTACGGAATTATGGAAATATATTAATAATTTCATAGGCCAATGACAAATCGGGTTGTCAACAAGAGTTTTAATTTCAAGTAACGGGTTGTCACAATTTGTGTCAAGAACCATTATCATAGGGTTAGAATTGGTCTGGGGTTGACATTGGCTTGGGTGGTGATGGATTTTGGGTGAATTTATGGCGAAGTAAGCTGATCCATTTATATTATCGGTTATAATTAAGTTGGTGGGGCGTGAGGTTCTGGTCATAATTGATTGTACACTCACACAATTAGGGTTGTGTAACTTGTGTTACAAAATAAATCTTAACACTTATGTGGCTAGTACAATTGGAAAAGACCTTTTTGGAGTTAAGTTTGTGTCTTATGTCTATTCACGTACAATTTTAAATTATTCAACAAGACCTGATAATGTCCTGAATTATTACATGAATAATAATTATTAAATTATTATATTCATTATGAAATATTGTTAATCAATATTACAAGATAATGTTTCTTTATTAATTTAAAACTAGTATTATATAAAATGTCATAATTCAAGTGGATAAAGTTTTAGGGTTGTAAGTCGTAGATTTTCCTAATTTAAAAAAAACCTCATATTTTTGCATAGGAACATTATAAAAGACTTTAAAAATGGAATACATATATATTAAAAAAAAAAATCAAATATCTACATGTAAAAATTAAAATGAGACACTTAAAACAAAAAGTAAAAAGAGACCGAGGGAGTAGTATATTCCATTTTGGTCTAGTAAAACTGAGACACTTTGCTCATGATTTAACTATCCTCCCCACTTGTAGTGCGAGAAAAAGAAGACCACCCTGCCCACAAATCCACAAATATCCTAGTTTTGGTCTAGTAAGAATTTGATCACAAACACAGTTATGGGTATCCATCAACAATTCAATCCCTTAAATTCGTGGAGTACTTCGTGGAGTATTAAGCCAATTAAAACAACTATACTTAAGAGTAATGACGGATTGTCAAAAGTGAATACACTTTAAGTTTTAAGATTATGGGTCACTATGGAATAAACTTTGAGTTTTAGGATTGGAATTAGCGTCAATGGAATAATAAATGTAAAATGCATAGACATCTAAACCCGATTTGTCATTGACATAACTACATAATAACTTAAACCAAGTTAATATGTACTTTTTGAAAAAACCTAATCTACAACAATTGAATAAGCATTAAACTTAATTTACTTAAATATAGAAAAGTTATTTATAAGGTAAAAACTTGACTAGACCTGTTAGTTAGAAGACTCATCCTTAACTCGTGTCCTAATGTGAACCCACATGAATTTTAACAGGTCCAAAAATTATCCGATAAAAAATTGACTGCCACAAGTAGGGGTGGCAATGGATCGGAGGTGGATCGGGTGGTGCTTATTCCGGCACCATACGTCAAATTTGCATCCATCATCCAACCCATCCAGCACTCGATTTCACCCCATCCACATCTGCGCATGACTTGGGTGGATTGGGTGTCTAACGGGGGAAATTAATTCATCGTAAAATTTTATTAATAATATCCACATATAGTAATATTTGTTAATGTAGTGGTAAATGAAGTACAAATCTGATACATATACATTATAAAAAGCCTAAGATGTTAATAATAATAATTTAAAAGGTAATAAATATAAGAATCTATTAATAATTAATTAATTTTAGTTAAAAAATTAAAACTTTTAACGGAACCATCACCCGATCTACCCGTCACCCGGTTAAGATATGTTTTTTATCGGGTTTTCATGCATATGTTCGGTTCGGTTGGTTCCAATATCCGTCGGACTTGGATGAAATTGCCACCCGTATTATGACTCAAATCCGATATTCAATAAGACCCGACCAAACCCGCCCCCAATCAGACCCGTAACGTAGCCCAAATTACACAATTAACACTAAAATAGCCTTAGTTGATAAAATAAATCTAACAACTTTGTAAATTTGTACACTTTAACTTACACTGCCATACGGAATACTTTAAAAAATGGAAAATAATTGTACCATCCAAGGAGTAGTTAAGTAAATCTTGCCGTCATTGGTTGAATAGATTGCTTCCTAATGTCTCCTCGGGCCCCCAACCTAGGTATGCTTTGGAAGTTGATCCTATGGTACATAGGTAGTAATCACTACAATGGCGCCTAGTAACTTTAGCTATCTTATAGATAGGTCATTAGGTCCCACTTATGAGTAACGTTAAATCCCCAAACAATTATTCCCTTTTATTGTTTTAATCTACGTTGTTGTGCCAACAATCTTTCTGTAATACATAATTCATTAATTCGTCATCTTAGGTCCAGTTAACAATCTTGTTGTGGGTAAAATATTTTTTTCATTAGATCGGGTTTTAGTCGGGTTTATTCATTCCGGGTAACTTATGGTCTAATAAAATGAAGTATTAGTTAGTTAACTGTCCTAAGTATTTGGAATGGTATTTTTTTAAAATATTTTATATTATATATTATATTTTCTAAAATGATAATTAAAATTCGATTCTTGGTTATTTATTAAGGCTTGTTTGTTAAAAGCTCGTTCAATACCTCGGTTCGGCTCGAGTTTTAACTTATACAAGCTACTCGTGACCTGGTACGAACAACGAAAAACTCAAATGGGCCAAGCTCGAACATGGAAAATTAAATCTCGGTGATCGTCGGCTAATGCATGAACACGGAACTAGCCAAGCTGGAAAAAAAATTTAACTTATACATAGGAATAAATTTATATGGTGTGGACCAAAAGATATTATTCACCAAAAATGCTTATTTTTGCGATGTTTAAAAATTAAAGTATTTTTACCTAATCTTACAACTCCACGTCTCCACAGTCTACACGTTACATTAATGATATCCCTTAATCTATATTATTATTGATGAAATAAACATATGCAGTTAGTTTCTATCTCAGTAGCATAACTACGACGGCGAACATAAGCCAGGAAAAAACCAAGACCATTGAGACATTCTTTTCATTCCTAGAGCAATTCATTAACTCCATCCGCATGTGGGTCAGATCATTTTTCAATTCCTGGTTCTCCTCTTCCAAACTTTCCCTTTTGATCTGTAATTTCCTAACCTTATTTTCTATTATACTATTCTTCATCTCCAATTCTGCTATCTGTGTGTTCAACTCTAGGACTTGAAGCTGAAACTCATTATATTTCACACCAATTGGAACATTTGTGTGACTCGGGACCCATTCAAAGAATTTGCAAGCATTCTCCCCCTGAAACCAGTATAAGCATGGACCTTTATTAAAAATTTATAATTCAGAAAATTTTAATTTGGGATAAGATTTAGTTTTACCGGCCAATTTGGACAACCATAGAAACGGCTACCAGCGTTGACTCCATTTTTTGCGGTCCGAGTTACAGCAACGTCATTGTAATAGCACAGAAAGGGTGTATTGCTTTCTCCATTTGACTTGCATGAAGGTCCAGTTGATTTTGAACCAGAGCCCATTTTCTGGAAAGAGTATTAATTATGTACGGTGTTTGAGCTAGGAGTGAAAAGAACTTGGTAGCTGAAGAGAGAGAGGGAAAGATGTTTTAAACACAAACATAACTTTTATAAGCCAACGGTCAAACTATGACCCATCACACTGTAATGTCAGACACGGGATGTGCAAGTGTGTAAATGTGGTATTGCCAAATTGTGTGTAGTAACTAGCCTATGCACGCTTTTATATGTGTTATTGATAAAGTGTGTTTGATAAGCTAATCTTATGTCACTAAGGCTCAATTTGGTAAGTTTAAGACAACTTTCTAGACACGGACGAGTCTTCTCGAGCGTACGATGATTATATTTGACTTATTCGTCTACCGACTACAAACTAATTAACCTAATTACCCTTATTAAGGTGCAAACATGTTTGATACGCTAATCTTATGTCAATAAGGCTCAATTTGGTAAGTGTAAGACATCTTTCTAGGCACGGACGAGTCTTCTCGAGCGTACGATGATTATATTTGACTTATTGGTCTACCGACTACCAACTAATTAACCTAATTACCCTTATTAAGGTGCAAATATGTTTCATAAGCTAATCTTATGTCACTAAGGCTCAATTTGGTAAGTGTAAGACAACTTTCTAGGCACGGACGAGTTTTCTCGAGCGTACGATGACTAGATTTGACTTATTGGTCTACCACTAGTGGAAAAAGGGTCATTTGCATCGCACTTTTAAGCACATTTGCGCCGCACATTGTGCGTGGCAAAAGATCTCGATGCAAATGACTTTTAGTCATTTGCATCGCACAAAAGTGCGATGCAAATGACCCTTATTTGCGTCGCACATTAAGCAAATGTGCGTGGCAAATGACTTTTCAGGCACCATGTTGAAAAGTCATTTGCCACGCACATTAGCTTAAAGTGCGTGGCAAATGACTTTCAGGCGCCAAAAAAAAAGTCATTTGCCACGCACAATAGCTTAATGTGCGACGCAAATGACATTTTTGGCGCCAAAAAATTAAGTCATTTGCCTCGCACATTAAGCTAACGTGCGTGGCAAATGACTTTTTTTTCTTTTTTTTTTAAATTGGTTTTTTAATATTTTATTGGAAATTCCGACATGATCGTCTTTGAAAGTAGACGCTTCCCAATACCGGGAATACATTTATAAATAATACCTGTCACAATAGTTTACAACGTAATTAACTTTCCCAATAAAAGGCAATTAAATTCGTCATAGATCAACCAACATGTTACAACAAACATAAAATTACTACAACAAAGGTATCTAGCTAGAGATCGAGTTCATATTACAAATTAAGCTAAAAGTCGACATTGTTCATGAAGTAATCTGCCCAAAAATCTTTCACCTCATTAATCTCCTCAGGTGAATAAGGCAATGTTCTAGAAAAATCCTAAAAAAGTGTAAATAATTCAATTTATCAACGATCGATCAATATAATAGTCTTCTCGAGCGTACGATGACTAGATTTGACTTATTGGTCTACCGACTTCCAACTAATTAACCTAATTACCCTTATTTAGGTCCAAACATGTTTGATAAGCTAATCTTATGTCACTAAGGCTCAATTTCGCAAGTTTAAGACAACTTTCTAGGCACGGACGAGTTTTCTCGAGAGTACGATGACTAGATTTGACTTATTGGTCTACCGACTTCCAAGCAGTTAACCTAATTACCCTTATTAAGGTGCAAACATGTTTCATAAGCTAATCTTATGTTAATAAGGCTCAATTTGGTAAGTTTAAGACAACTTTCTAGGCACGGACGAGTCTTCTCGAGCGTACGATGACTAGATTTGACTTATTGGTCTACCGACTTCCAACTAGTTAACCTAATTACCCTTATTTAGGTCCAAACATGTTTGATAAGCTAATCTTATGTCACTAAGGCTCAATTTGGTAAGTTTAAGACAACTTTCTAGGCACGGACGAGTCTTCTCGAGCGTACGATGACTAGATTTGACTTATTGGTCTACCGACTTCCAACTAATTAACCTAATTACCCTTATTAAGGTGCAAACATGTTTCATAAGCTAATCTTATGTCAATAAGGCTCAATTTGGCAAGTTTAAGACAACTTTCTAGGCACGGACGAGTCTTCTCGAGCGTACGATGACTAGATTTGACTTATTGGTCTACCGACTTCCAACTAATTAACCTAATTACCCTTATTTAGGTCCAAACATGTTTGATAAGCTAATCTTATGTCACTAAGGCTCAATTTCGCAAGTTTAAGACAACTTTCTAGGCACGGACGAGTTTTCTCGAGCGTACGATGACTAGATTTGACTTATTGGTCTACCGACTTCCAAGCAGTTAACCTAATTACCCTTATTAAGGTGAAAACATGTTTGATATGCTAATCTTATGTCAATAAGGCTCAATTTGGCAAGTTTAAGACAACTTTCTAGGCACGGACGAGTCTTCTCGAGCGTACGATGACTAGATTTGACTTATTGGTCTACCGACTTCCAACTAGTTAACCTAATTACCCTTATTTAGGTCCAAAAATGTTTGATAAGCTAATCTTATGTCACTAAGGCTCAATTTGGCAAGTTTAAGACAACTTTCTAGGCACGGACGAGTCTTCTCGAGCGTACGATGACTAGATTTGACTTATTGGTCTACCGACTTCCAAGCAGTTAACCTAATTACCCTTATTAAGGTGCAAACATGTTTCATAAGCTAATCTTATGTTAATAATGCTCAATTTGGTAAGTTTAAGACAACTTTCTAGGCACGGACGAGTTTTCTCGAGCATACGATGACTACATTTGACTTATTGGTCTACCGACTATCAACTAATTAACCTAATTACCCTTATTTAGGTCCAAACATGTTTGATAAGCTTATCTTATGTTACTAAGACGCAACTTAGTTAGTCTATGGACACATGTAAGGCCCGGATAAGTATTCTCGATCGTACGTTGAATAGAATTGACTTATTGGTCCGCCGATTTTAAACTAATTTTTCCTTAATACATCTTATTTTGGTTAGTTTACACATGTTCCAACAATTAACCAAGTCGGTTATCCATTATAATTGACTTCCACTGTTGTACGAAAATAAAATGCAAGTTGTGTAAGTTTAAATGGAAAATGTAACTCTGACCCCACCACATAATTGTACACCTGACAAAGCCATGCCCTTGATTAGATTAGAGAAGACTTTTTAGCCTACTTACATAATCAAAAAATTGGAATCTTTGTCTACAAATACAGTCCCCAGTCTACACAAATTTGGGCGCCAAAAAATGTGAAATGGGATCCAGAATTTGTGCGCCAAAAATTGTGGAATAGGAACCATACATTGGGCGCCAATAATTGTGCTTGTGATCCTTCCTCATGGCGGAAAATTTGTTCATAAAATGACATAAAGAACACTAGGGTTGAATTTTCCATGCTCCCTTATATAGATGCATGGCACTCAACGTTCATAGTAGAACTCCATAAGTTAACTAATTCCTAACAACACAATGTCTCTTTCATCCAACAACACATTTTCCTCTTTTACAAACCCATATACATCGCAAGACGATTACTCGGACACGTCGTCCACTTCTTCATTCCGTACACTATATGGTGTGCGTCACCCTATTGGTCCAAATTTGAACCATGATCCCGTACCCTTTTCACCACCCGAACTTCCGTTTGGGATGGTAACTATTTTGGTAAGGAGCAATTCCAAAGATGATCCTGGGGTACAATACGTTTTACACCCCGAAAAAACCATGATCAGAGTGTACCACGACTATGCTTCAAGAATTGGATACCCCATTAAATATATTACAATATGGCGAAGTCTTAGGACTATTCCAATAAGTACTGTGAAAGTCAAGGAACTTGGTATTAAAAACGGAGATTTGTTTTGTGTAAAAGGAATGGTAAGTACATGTTTTTTTTACAATACGTTGACAATATCCCAATAACATTACACATTACAATGGTATACTATTACACTTTGGTGGCTTTAATATTTTATGCAGTTCGACGCCATGAATGTGAACAGCTACATCAAGAGGTTTATCGTTCGACCAATGTACAACATTCCAAAAGACTTCCCCGTCGAAGCAAGAGTAACAGATAAATTGGAAACTATTTTCAAAACATGGGGTGATGCAATGGGATACAACCATGAAAACGTTGTAATGTACCACCAAGGAAAAAAACTAACAGCAAAACAGACTGTTGAACGTGCTGAGATTGTTAACAAGTCTATTTTATACGCGTTTGGACATTAAAATAGTTAATTGTATGTCTTATTTTCTGTTTTAAAGTACTTAATTGTATGTGTTATAATATGTTTTCAATCTACTCTTCTAGCAAATGTCTTTCAATTATAATAATTTTATTTTTTGTGCAAGTGTTTCATAGCATTCCCATATATTGATGTTAATACCGTTTTCATTAACAATAACAAATACCACCAAATTGGTGTGGGACATGGAAATAGTTAAACAAACAATAACACCAAATTGGGGCCCACGCTAGCAATATAATGATGTAAGTGCACTATAGTAGACCTCATTTAGGATTGGACAAGTGTGCAACTAATAGGTGTAGTAGACTACTAGTGTAGTACTGGTTTCTGTTAACTGAATTATTTGTCTCACAAATAAAGAAATGTGTACAACATTGTCTCCGCAAACCATTAGGATGTTTAAGCGTACAATCATGATTGTGAAGTTAACAATCTCTTAGGTGATAAAAATAATCTACCCACCCATTGTCCCTTTGTATTCAGTCAAATTAGTTCATGTATTTGTTCATGGTCATCTAAATTACCCATTGGAGATTACAACTTGTTACTATGTTAGGGTAGCCTAAACTATTGCTACTAATCTATAAAATTGTGAATTTGTCATACGAAAAAGGTGAATATTACTAGTAATGCCGTTCGTTACTAGGGACAATTGATTAGTTCTTAAAATAAGGTTAATTGGTAGATTATCTCATAAATCCACAATGTTTTAGGATGTAGCCATGTAGGTAAGCCTTATCCTATGGGCCCACCCTAGCACTCTAGAGATATACTTTGGATACCCTAGAAATTAGACTTACACTATGGAGTATGGAGTAGACAACTTGCATACAATACAAACGGTCTAGTACTGTATATTCCCTCGGTATTTATTTAAGAGATACACTTGTCATTTTCGACCGTATTTATTTTAAATAAACACTAGCCATTTATAGTACTCCCTCCGTCCCGAAATACTTGACCCAGTTTGACCGGCACAGAGTTTAATGGACTTGAATTGACTTATTTAATTTAATAAGTAGTAGTTGATAGTGGGGTTGAATTTTTAATTATTTTTTGTATAGAGTAGGGGGTAGGTGGGTTAAAAGGGGTGGAGTGAGAAATAATATAAATTTGTTAGAATATTTCCATTTTTAGAAATAGGTCAAGTATTACGGGACGGCCCGATAAAGAAAAAAGGTCAAGTATTCCGTGACGGAGGGAGTAACTAATAAACTCCCTAAAATGACATAGTCCCACTCGTGCCCGACCAAGTTGACTGTTAAATAAATATATATGTATCCCATTGTCTCCATAAACTATAAATGTCTTTAAGCTTACAATCTTATTGTAGCAAACAATCTCCAAGGTAATAAAAAAAATCTACACACACTCATTGCTATGTGGCGCCAAATCTACCATATTGTTTTACTAATTTGGCGCCATATTTAGTAAGGTGCCAAAACCTAATTGGACTCACATAGGGTTTCAAGTCATTCACTATAAATACACCACCTTCCCTTTTCCATTTGAATCACATCTACATAAAACATAAACAACCTACCCACACAACCAGTAATTTTCCCAACTCTCCTTCTAGTTTTACAAAAATAATGTCTATTTCTTATGGTAAAACCCTCTCCTCAAACCCACCTCCCATCTTACCAGCCTACTCTTCCTCCAACAACTCCCTAAATTCCATAGAAATTGGTTCCACAGACACTTATACCTCCTTCTCGTTTGAGTCCATAGGATCAAACTCAATTAGCACGTCCTCAATACATAATTCTGAAAAAAATGAATGTGACCCTAGCTATTGGGGACTAAAACTCAAACCAAGTCCAAATTATCCCTACCCCCCCATTCCTTTTTCACCACCCAAACTACCCTACGGAATGGTAACCATTTTGGTTAGGAGTGAGTCGGAAGATGATCCAAGTGTTCACTATGTGCTACACCCGGACGATATTATGATCCGGATCTACACCGACTACGCAAGTAGAATTGGCCACCTTGCACAAGATATTTCGATAAGGCGCCACCAGACAGAAAAATTCCCAATTATCAAAACAACTGTGAAGGAAATAGGAATTCAAAATGGGGAGGTGTTTACTGTAAAAGCACTTGTAAGTCAAACATCCATTAGAAGTAATCATTCGTTGCAAACATTAAAAAATTATATTATACGTGCCGATCATTGACAAAATTCTTGTTTTGTTTACAGTTTGACGGGATGAATGTGAACACCTATGTGAAGAGGTTTATCATTCGCCCAATGCACGACAATCCGGACGATTTCCCAGTCGAAGCAAAAGTATCAGACAAATTGGACACCATCTACAAGGCGTGGGCCGCTGCAATGGGGGTTGACCATAAAAAGGTTATTTTTTACAACCAAGGTAGGAAGCTTTCACCATCGCAAATCGTTGAACGTGCGCAAATCGGGAACAAGTCCATCGTGTACGCATATAGTGGTTAATAAACAACATGTTATGGGGTTATTTTGTTTACCACAGCTGTTAATTTGAATTGTGCCTAACTTGCTCAAGGTTCCTTGAATTCCCTAATTATTAGTAGTGGATTTAAGTACTTTATGTAAAAACTTGTACTCTCTAATTAGTTTATGCGGATTTTAGTAGTCTTAAATATGTAATCATGAAACTTTTAACCAACATTCAAGGCTTATTTACTAAAATATACTAGTTATTTATTATAGGATACAAATGTGGGGTATGCATAAGGGAGTTGTACTACTTCGATGCCACGTTACCACAAGATCATTGGGGATTATTGGGGATTATTGGGACAACTAATCAGAAATCTAACCAAACATGTTATCTTAAATCAATGGTTTGATGGGCCTCCACGTCATGTAGCCCATAATACAAAAGCAAAAATATACCCCCCTATAAATAAAATTCCAGAAAACCAACCCACAAACCCTAGCACAAAAACCTACTACTATTACACGTTCCCTTCTTCCCTTCTCCGTGTATCATCGGAAACAAATACCAGTCTACTATGGTGTCTCCACTTTGGCCGGAATCTCCGTCCAGCAGCCCTTCGATGCAGCCATACTCTTCCCCGTCACCAACCTACAAACGTCGTCGTAGTTCGACATCTTCAAGTAGTCCCAGCGGCTCTTCGTATCCACCTTGGACGCCGTCTGAACCACCGTACATAATTTTTTCCGATGAGACGTCCATCGTCGATGAAGCGCACCCACGTTGCGGCATAACAGAAATGAACTATAACAAAGTGGATTACATGCTAGATACACCGGACATCAACAGCCTGCAAATTGCGACTTCTGACCTGCTGAGGAACATGATTATGAACCCAGAAAACGCACCGACTGAGTGGCTAGACTTGAAGATGTTAACCCCTCAAGGAGATCTTATACCTGCGCACCTCCCCAACTTTACAGATTTGGCGTTTATGTCGTCCGGAGCTAGGGAATATATATCGTGGATGATGCAGAAGCTGGCTATAACCAAGTCCCTTGATATAATCCCAAAGGATTTGGAATTTCTAATGGATCCACCGCAAGTGCTTCCCGACTTCACGGAAGTACTCGCACTACAACTGCTCCCGGTGACGGACGAGACAAGGGGATGGACGAATTCTGTAAAGATGATTCAATCCTATGGAAGACACGTTCAGATACAACTTTGGGCCAGATGGAACCGGGGTGATGTACATCATGAAGGAAACACCACCATTTTGTACATGGAACCGAGAAATTTTATGCTTTACGACCCCAGGGTGGGCCGAGAGGTAGACTACTCACCAAACAATGTTGGTGTAGGAAGGGCCACAAGACCCTTTCCTCTCCATCCGACCACGCGGGATATGGCTGTTCTTTATTTGAATGCAAGGGGAATAGCAAGGCAGTCTTTTATTCGAAATGTCAGTCTACTAATCCAAAAACACAATCCTCATATGATGGTCATATCCGAAACCAGAATTAGTAGGCAAAACACTGCTGAGATAGTGTATGAACTACCCTATGATGAGTGGGTGATGGTCGAGCCCCTTGGTTTGGCGGGGGGGATCATTATCTTGTGGCGCTCATATCAGGTGTATTTTGAGCCAACTAGCATTGATAGGCAGGGAATACAGGGGATTGTTCAGGTACTACATTCACCTTGTATACTCTTTATTTATATGCACATTCATAATTTACATAATGATTAGGAGATGGATTTACAAAATTTCATGAAATGCAGGGCACTTGTACTTGTGATTGAAGAACTCAAGGATCATTGGGGGAACAAGAAGCTTGTCGCACGAAACCTAGAGCAACTTCGGAATGGCACGAGTGATGCGTACTTTTACGGTCTTCAAATTTTAAGTTTATTAGTAAATGTTCAATATTAAAGGTTATCCCGGTATGTAAAATCTTGAAGGATTATGTTAGTTGATAAAGCACTTAAACATTTTCGTTAAATGCTAACATTTTCATATTGTCGGTAATTTTCTTCAAAGGGTTTATTTAATACCTCTCGTTCATAATTTGAATTGTGGTTTGATTATTCTCATGACACATACTTTTCCTAAGTTCGGGTCGTAAATGGCAGTGTCAAATACTGAAACCTCTACATGCAACTAAAATTTATTAATTAACATAACGCATATTATTGGATCACTACTCAATACACCAAGTCCAAATTAAATGTCTAAATAATACCTACGTAACATTACATATTTGCAATAATGTAGTGACAATCCAGTTTTGATTTGGGCATATGAACCATACTGGGCTCAGCACTCAATTAAAGCCCATTGGTATACACTTGGGTTAATGGTTGTGCATTCCACAACACGATTGACTAAAAAATGTTTCTTATTCTAAACTACAAGGCCCAACAAAGTTTTATGGTAATACAACTACGTTCTGATCGACCCCTCATTAGGGATCCTCATCGAGTCTTATTAGCATACAATCGCAGTATGAGGATAATTACGTTTTCCTCTTCTTATTTGTGTCATTCACTAATTCAATGACATGATCACGTACCACATTATAGGGACTAAGAACATCCTGGGTGAACAATAGCCGACGAGCTTCTTCCATGTCGGTAATACGGAGCGCCTCAAAACCTTCTGCAAACTCCTTGATAGATAGCAGCATACGGACACCGCAACTATGGCTGCATGAAAAATTAAGATGATAAAGTAAGAATTAAACTATTTCAAACGACTTTTAAACTAACAAATGGGAAACTTACTTGTCTTCCTGGATGTCTATATCCATCCGCCTCCTATCCCATGAAAGAAGTTGCCCCCAACTATGCCCACCTTCATCGCCAAAGAGCATTTTCTCTACCCCAATTATCTAAGATCAACATATAAACATGCAATTAATTGGCTACCAAATAACACTCTCCCACCTTCTTCCCATTAATATTTACTAAATACTTTACGTGTACAGGGAGACAACCCACTTACCATTTTATCAATTACACTTTTACGCTGTTCCACGGGATTACTGTGTAAGGAGTCAATCACGTAAATGGTTGGAGGATCTGCAGATATAACTAGGCACCACCAATGGTTCGTATGGGTTCCTAACTTTTCCAGGACAGGGATAAACAACTGCACCACCGTACACATAACCAGTTAACAATGAAAATACTAATTCAAGAACTGCAGTGCCATGTTTAAAAGGAGAAACTATACCTCCGATATTCGAGATACAAGAGTGGCAACTTGTGACCCTTTAGCGTCATCATCAATACCAGCCCCGTCAGTGGACATTGAAGCAGAACCACCCAACATTTTCTCCCTCTGCAACTTCATCCACTCTGCCACTTTGTGGCATTATAAGGGGGATAGACGAACTCCGTCGCGGGGTTCTGAAACCTTAAACACTCTGTCCTATAAAGAAAAATTCCCAACTTAAAGGGCTTGCAACACACGCTTAAAATGTGTGAGTAATACGAAATTATTCTGTGTAATGGGTGTTACCGCAAAGCCGGAACTCAACATGTACCGTAAACTCCTCCCTGAGTACTTCTCAAGACAAGTTGAATTGTACAACTTCGCAACAGTGTCTACGTACTACAAAAGAAATAAAATCATGTGACCAACCAAAAAACATAAATCCCTAACAAACCAATACAACCAACAGGAACTTACCTGCTTATGGACACAACCGTTTAGTTGTGTCACCCCTTTGCACTGGTTCATGATAACATTACTACCATCTTCACACTTGATCATCTTACACATACTATATGATACAAACAAGCGCCTGTCATATAGTACAACATTTTAGGACAATAACCTAGTAAGTGCATGAAGCCATAGATAAGTACCTCATTCCTTTTAAATTACCCCGACCAGACAGAGATCCACCATTGTGGTTGACAAATTCAACTAAGTTATAGCTAAATTTCTTCCTATCGCTTGTAAACCAACGCCGAGCAATGTCCGATAACGATAAATAGGTCTTCTTTTTCCTTCCACGGCGAGGTCGAGTTCTTTGAAAATACAGAATCTTATTCGCCTTATCTACGCCCGTACTTTTACCAGATACCACCACCGTTTTCTCTACGCCCATTGGCGTTTCAAGTGCAATCACAACACTACCACCACTAGAACAACCTCCATTCCCACCATCCAACCCTAACTTATTTGACTGGGATGGTGAAAATTTCTCCATAACTTCCTCTTGAACCGGTTTACTAGACATTGTTTTGTTTGCCGACATATTCTTTCTCGGACTCCTACGTAAGGTCTTAACTTCACAACGCTTTTCATCGTTTTTATACGATGCTAACTTGGGAGAACCATCTACAACAGGAGCATTAAGCTCATGTGGTGATAATGGTGTGCGTCGTTGACCTCGTGTACGAGTTAGTTGAGGAGTTGGTTGCGTCTGGGGTTGCGGGTTTGGTTGAGGAGTAGGTTGTGGCTGGGGTTGCGGGTTTGGTTGAGGAGTAGGTTGCGGTTGGGGTTGCGGGTTTGGTTGAGGACTTGGTTGTGGTTGGGGTTGGGGTTGAGGTTGAGGACTAGGGTGAGGATGGGGTTGAGGATTTGGTTGAGGATGGGGTTGCGGACTTGGGTGCGGATGAGGTTGAGGACTTGGTTGTGGACCAGATTGCGAATGGGTTTGAGGACTTGGGTGGGAATGGGGTTGAGGACTTGGGTGGGTTTGGGGTTGAGGACTTGGGTGCGGATGGGGTTGAGGACTTGGTTGTGGATCGGGTGTCGGACTTGGGTGCGGAGTTGGTTGCGGATTGGGCTGAGGATTCCTGATTTTGAAAGGATTCCGTACACTTTTCCCTTTTCTCCTCGCTTTTGAGATAACTTTCTCCTTCTCAATGGCTGGCATTAAAACCTGCAAGTTTCAACAAACTATGATCATAAGTTTGTAAAAGATAAGGGTGAGAAACTAGAACGTATGTATTGCGGATAATAATAATAACATTTACTCAAACTCATTACCTCCTCATCAGGACATTCACTATCCCGGGCAGCCCTCGGATGTTGTCTATCCCCATACGCAACATCAACACACTGGGATGAAAGGTTTACATTACTCAACCAACAACAGCAATGTATATATTAGCTTGTAATACCATATAAGAGAATATCAAACTAGGAACGTTGGTGTATTATCTTTCAAAGACTGTTCATAATGTTGGAAAACTGTTTGCCAACATTTGTAGACTATTATTTCTGATTACAGATTAATACTTGGTAGATTGTATATCAATAACCTTAGACAGTTGACCCAAATAAATAGACTGTAATACACCCCTTTAACATAAAACCACACTAATGGTAATATATTTGACAACCTTTGTCCGATTAATGCTATTACTTAGTTTTGTCTCTTACTTAGGAGTGTTGTCATAGGTAATTACGCTTTAAACCATGTAAAGAAGGCCATATAGTACTACATATTAGCGGAAATAGTCAACGGATATGAAAAACATACCCCAATCTTTCCGTAATCCCCTGATGGCAGAATATCTGCTTGCCTTGCTTTCAAAAGGTCATTAATATCCCATGCCTTCAGCCTTGGGAATACTCCCCACTGCAACGGCATTCTATTCAATCGATCAAGATAAAATATCTGCAACAACAATGGTTAGTTCATTAGATAAAAATTAACATTTCATTATTTCCAAAAACTTTAATAACTTTGATAATAAACTACTAACCACTAAGTACATGCTACAACCCCCAACTCCTTTGGTCCAACCAAATGTGTAGAAGTCCCTACAGAACACTTTGGCCCTCTCAATGAAGAACTCATATACAAGCTTGCACCAATCATATTCTCGTGCCTGCATTCCAAGTGAACAGGCATATAACAAACTTGGACTCAATCTTCCACATTGTGTTGGGCATAGCACCATTTCTACAGCAGCTATCAAAAACATCGTCTTAAACTCCTCTTCATCTTTGTCCTCCCAAGTACCCTCTAGTCTTTGGATAAATTTAGGATTCACCGGAATAGCATCTGTGGATATCACAGCCCCAGTATTAGTTGGGTGATCACTCTCCCACGTCTTCCCATATGCCCCGAGTATAAACTGTGCCTTGGCTTTCATTTCTTCATCAGCATCGTTTTCCGAAATAGGAATGACCTTCCCCTTAATCGGGAGTCCAAATATCCAACGAATCTGGTTCTTGCTCATGGGGAAGTCTATTCCGTTCGGGGCTGAGAAAATCTGATTAATAGGGTCAACCCGAGTCATCAGCCAATAGACAAAGTTCCGGGGCAAATGTTTCCCGCACAAATGGTAAAGCCCACCAAATCCCATTTCATTAACCCAGTTTCTCCTTCGGTTGTCAAACCTTTGCATCATTTTGCCAAACGCTTCAATCTTGCAATGTATGGTGGGAGCCTAAAAACATAACCAAATGTTACAAAAAAAATTTATTAGTCAACAATAACATTATATACAGACTATATATATTAGTCAACCTTTCTAGTGTTTAGTACTATGGAATTTGACAGATGGATAACAAACTTTCTAAAACATTTTGTCTCATGTACCATAAATCCAGTCTGTAATATTTTAAAGACAATATAGGATTAAACTTTTCTTCAATAAAATCTACAATATCATAACACTAAGACCACTGACCTCTTACTATATACAATTCTATGCATCCCTAGTAAATTTTGCCATTTAACAAAACATTCTTACCCGTCCTTTATATTCATCATGGAGGACTATCAACACCTCACCAGCCTCCTTCACTTCGCCGCCCCTCGTGAAACTATTGTCCTAAATTGAAATAATTATAGGTCATCCTATATAATATAACAGACATTACATTGTAAAGCCAACATTACAACAACAAGAACCTAACCTTGAATACTCGCGTCTCCAGCACGACTTTCTCTTTATTAAGTTTCTTTTCACCAATCATCTGCTGTTTGTTCTTCGATCCCTAATACATTCAATTTATACAACATTTTAGACAATCCCTAATTGCTGAAAGATTATCACTATTTCAATTATGGTTACCACACAATACCTTAGGACGCCCCCTCTTCCGTTTCATAGACGTATTGGTCACCACATTTGAATTTTGTTCATCATCCTCTTCACCATTATTTTCAACGATATAATCCATGTCATCACTATCATCTACCTCACTATTTGAACTGCTACGCACTTCATTATCAGCAACTTCATTCAAATTAAACTTCCCACGCGTTCGAGTACTACTCATCTTCCTGCCCGTTAAATCGACACTAGATACACATAACCAACAATTTCAATCACTATTTAGTGCCCAATTTGAGATAACTATATAATGTTCAATGTACAATAAGACACACAAGCACTTCGATCCAATTATCCCATCATTTCACAAAATACAAATTAATACATCCCCTGTAATACTGAAATTAAAAACCATCTATTTCAACTAATGAGATCGCTAAATTCAGCTCGACAACAATTCAATAGTACTATTTGCAATAAACAGTACCATTCTAAACAAAAATTTCAAAGATTTGAATTAATTTAATTACACATTACTCAATTAGGCGAAAAACTTTTGCATGGTACCCGATCTAACCGAAGTTACAAATTAAACAATACGGGTTCCCAAATACAGAGTTAACACGAAGAAATACCACATTTATCAACAGTTTCTACAACTTTACCGATTCGCTATTAAGCAAATTCAATAAAATCGGGTGTTCGATAACAAAATCAATCAACAAATTTCCCGAGACTAATTTAACAAATACAAGAAACTAACTACTAATCACTTACCTCCTTGCATGAATACTTGGCCAGCCCGCGTCGTCGGCTACCAGAAATTGATAGTTGCCGATCTGGTTGAAGAGAGGGGTTAGCAGAGAGAGAAACGAATGGGAGGAGGGGGGAAGGAGAAGCTTTATGACATAATACCAGTTTTTTTGTGATTTAGCCGCCCAATTTAAGTCAAGAGTAGAGTTGAGCTACTTTCCGTTAACGTCCGTTTGCAAGCGTTAGTTTAACGCCTTCAGTTTTCAAATATAACTCCGCCCCCAGAAGAACACTTATTTACAAAATGCCACCCGATTGCTCAGCTGGGCAATCTGGTTGATTAACTAGTATTTGGGATTGATACGTGGGAATTGGCACGTGTGGAGTTACTGTTCATAAGGAACAGTAGATGAACTCCAACTTTATTTGCTGAAATATTAGAGCGCCACCTAGGATTACTATTTGTTTCGGCCCTATTCAAAATAAGATTTTTAATTTATTTTAGAATTAAAAAAATCGAGTGCCATGTAGATAATTAATTAGGTGTCATGTAGATATTTTAATTAATTAATTATTAATATATACAACTCCATACAAAATGAAACACTCTAATAATTAAAAAATAATCTAAAATAAAATTCATCCAAAATAAAACACTAATCTAAAAAGTAAAATTCATCCAAAATTAAACACTAATCTAAAACAAATTAATCCAAAATCAAACACTAATTCAATATTAGAGCACCACGTAGAAAATCTAATGAGTTTCGGCCAATGAAAAATAAGATTTCAAAATTATTTTTGAATAAAAAAAGTCGAGTGTCACGTAGATAAATAATTAGGTGTCACATATATATTTTTAAAAATTAATTACTAATATTATGCATATACAACTTCATCCGAAGTCAAACACTCTAATAATTAAAAAATAAATCTAAAATAAAATACTAATCTAATATAATATATAAAATATAGCAGTTAGTATACATAGGAGTTTTATTTTAACTTAACAATTTAATAGAATCTGAGCATCGCACGGGCTAAAATCTAGTTAAAAAATAATTGCGACACAAATAGTTTTGTGGTAAGTTGTGACTTTTAGAACTTTACATTACAAATAATAGGAGTATATTTTTTTTTGGTGTTAGCACCCTGTTCACCCTTAGGGCTAATTCGGATTCGGGGCGAGTTCTGGGTGGATAGGTTTCAGTCTCCTCCCAATTGTTGTTGCGGGAGATCGAACACGGGTTCTCCCTACCAAGTTCAGTTCCAATCACCACTGAACCAACAAGCAATTGGTGAATAATAGGAGTATATTGTTTTCGGAAATATCACATTTGCACCAAAGGTTATTTTCGACATTAACACATAATCTAGCTATAATTCTACAATTAATTATGATGTGATTAAATAAAATCTAGGAGTTTGAATTTGTAAGAAATAACAACTTTTTTATTACACAGTTTTGCATCGCCTTCTAAAAATCCTAGATTGACTCCCAGTTAGAAAAAGAATAGAAGATGCTCAAAACTGTATTTATTTGGAACTTTATTTGGCAGAACGACCTCCACGAATTGTTTACTTTATATGGAAGTTTGGAAAATAATGACTTTCATCTATTTATATTAATAAATTATAATAAAAGTAGATTTGCGTTATAGTAGATTTTCAAATAAACGAGGATGTGGAAAAACAAATAGCATATGTACCAATTGCTTGTTGGTATAGTGGTAATTGGAGCTGAACTTGGTAGGAAGAATCCATGTTCGATACCCCGCAACAACAATTGAGAGAGGGCTGGAAGCTAACCATCCAGAACTCGCCCCGAATTCAAATTAGCCTTAAGGGTAAACCAGGTGAACACCAAAAAAAAAAAAAAAAAAATAGCACAAGTAAGAGATATACTAGTTAATTAAGGAGCTAATTAGTTAATTTTTTTTTTAACGGGAAAGAACAATTTTATTGGAGAACAATTTGTATTGGAGAAAAATTGGTATTATGCTCCTAAAGCTGGTGACAGTTGGTATTGGAGAACAATTTGTCAAGTCAAGGATATAATGAAGGGATACCTCTCTTTTGAACAAGTTGTGGCTATGCCTAAATACTCCATCAAACTGGCTTACAACAGTTTGCTTCCTGTAAATGCCAGACAGCCATGGGCAACTGTTATCTGGGATAGGTTGGGGGTTCCAAAACACAGATTTATCACTTGGTTGGCTATGCTAGATAGACTTAACACTAAGGAGAAACTAATGAAAATAGGTGTTACTGATGATAATCTCTGTCTCTTGTGTGGGACAGTAGTGGAGAATCAGAACCACCTGTTCTTTAGTTGTGAATACAGCTCCAAATGTTGGGATAATGTATCTAAATGGCTTGGTATAGCTCCAGCTACCTCTGATCTTCACAAATTGATTCATTGGGTTCAAAAAAGGAAAATTTCAAAGTTCAGAAAGGGAGTGATTATCACTGGTATACTTTGTACAGTTTACCATATATGGAAGGAAAGAAATAATGCACTCTGGAATGCACAAATTAGAAGGATAGACAAGGTGTGTGATACCATACAGAAAACTATACATAATAGGATTTCTATTGTCTTACCTAGGGCTGTTAGCACTAGGGATCGTAGCTGGTTTTTAGCCCTGGTCACAGGGTAGTGTTCACAGGTTTACCTGTGTTTCTGATCAGAGGGCTTGTCCTCTTGATCTTAGTCTGAGTTGTACATGATGTTGCAATATATAATACTACTTGCTTATCAAAAAAAAAAAAACAATTTCATTAATAATCCGTCATACGACATCTACAATGATAAAATAGATATGATACCACAGATTCAAAGAAAATTCATAACTTTACAATAAAAACAATTACTATTCTGCATCCTAAAGCACACATCACGTACTCTACCGCTTCTAGCGTAACGCGAGCAGTGATTTTCGATGTTTTCGCATCTTTCCAAGTAGAGTCCTTCCAAATCTGCGCACGAAAGTTCTGATTGACGAGTTGATGATAAACCCTAAACCTGAATGAATTCAAATCTCCTTCCCAATTATTGAAACCCTAAAAAAATTCTCATCAATGGATGAGAATCAAGAACCTAGAAAACTCTAGGAAAAACCCAAATAAATTGGGAACAACCCAAAAATAAATTGGGAACAAATCAATGGTAAAAAAAAAAAAACAGGACAAAACATGAAGAGAAAACCATGAAAAAACAAGAAGAATGGTCGAAAATAGTCTAATTTTCAAAGAAATTAGACTATTTCCGTCCTAAACGGCAAAGAAAACTGAAACCCTAAAAGATGAGAGAGAAGAGAGAAAAAGGAGAGAGAGAGCCGCATTAGGGAGCTAATTAGTAATTAACAACAATGGAAGATTGAAATCTCAACCGGATCACATTCTCTAGCCAGCCACCTATATTAAGATGTTAAATACGGAGTAAGGCCCTGTTCTTTTTGGCTTAATTTCAGCTTAAAGACTTATTTTCCAGTTCAGTTCAGTTCAGTTCAGTTCAGGAGCATTCAGTTCAGTTCAGTTCAGCTCAATTCAGTTTAGTTAAGTTAAGTTTAATTCAATTCAATTCAATTTAACTTAATAATAATAATAATAATAATGATGTTATTATTATTTATTTATTAATAGTATTATTATTTATAATATTATATTAATTATTATTTATATTTATATTATATTATTATTATTATATATAACCAATTATTTATTATTAATTATTTATCATTTACTATTATTTTTAGTAATTAATTACGGATTATTAGTTATTAATTATTCATTAATTAGTTATTTATTATTCAGTTATTCAGTTATTAATTATGAATTATGAATTATTATTATTATTATTAATATTTATAATTTATTATAATTATTTAGTAATTAATTACATATTATATTATTTATTATATAGTTATTTAGTAATTAATTATTAATATTCTTTAGTTATTAATTAACATTTTTATTATTATATTGTAATTAAGTAGAGTTTACTAATTATTAATAATTAGTAATTAATAGTTTATTATGATTAATAATTAATAATTATTAATTATTAATTATTAATTATTGATTATTAATTATTTATTAAATATTAATTATAAATTATAAATTATTAAATATTAATTATTAGTTATTAATTATTAATTATTAATTATTAATTATTAGTTATTAGTTATTAGTTATTAATTATTAATTATTAATTATTAATTATTAATTATTATTTATTACTTATTACTTATTACTTATTACTTATTATTTATTATTTATTATTTATTATTTATTATTTATTATTTATTATTTATTATTTATTATTTATTACTTATTACTTATTATTTATTATTTATTATTTATTATTTATTATTATTATTATTATTATTATTATTATTATTATTTATTATTTATTATTTATTATTTATTATTTATTTTATTATTTATTATTTATTATTTATTATTTATTATTTATTATTTATTATTTATTATTATTATTTATTATTTATTATTTATTATTTATTATTTATTATTTATTATTTATTATTTATTATTTATTATTTATTATTTATTATTTATTATTTATTATTTATTATTTATTATTTATTATTTATTATTTATTATTTATTATTTATTATTTATTATTTATTATTTATTATTTATTATTTATTATTTATTATTTATTATTTATTATTTATTATTTATTATTTATTATTTATTATTTATTATTTATTATTTATTATTTATTATTTATTATTATTATTTATTATTTATTATTTATTATTTATTATTTATTATTTATTATTTATTATTTATTATTTATTATTTA
Source organism: Spinacia oleracea (assembly GCF_020520425.1). Classification (NCBI taxonomy): domain Eukaryota; kingdom Viridiplantae; phylum Streptophyta; class Magnoliopsida; order Caryophyllales; family Amaranthaceae; genus Spinacia; species Spinacia oleracea. The sequence goes on along the minus strand of NC_079489.1, from coordinate 133,625,900 downwards.
TTATTTATTATTTATTATTTATTATTTATTATTTATTATTTATTATTTATTATTTATTATTTATTATTTATTATTTATTATTTATTATTTATTATTTATTATTTATTATTTTTCATTTATTATTTATGCTAAGTTAAGTTCAATTCAGTTCAGTTAAGTTCAGTTCAGTTCAATTCAGTTCAGTTAAGTTCAGTTCAGTTCAGTTCAGTTCAGACCATTCAGTTCAGTTTTGTTCAGTTCAGTTCAATTCAGTTCAGCTCAGTTCAGTTCAGTTCAGCTCTAAAGAACAGGGCCTAACAAAGATAGTACTCCCTCTGTATTTATTTAAGAGATACACTTGCCTTTTCCGGCCGTATTTATTTAAGAGATACACTTGCAATTTTTAATAACTTATCAATCCCACCATCTAATTAAATAATATATCTAATTTACCCTATGACCCACCGTCATATTAAACAAATAATTTCAGAAACTCACCTCAACTCCCACCCCCCAAAATGACATAGTCCTCACTTGTTTACTTAGTAAAATATCTAACCAAACCCACTTGCTTTATTATTTTATTTCATTCAATTATTGTTCTTAATACTCATGTCTGGCCAAGTGTATCTCTTAAATAAATACGGAGGAAGTATTGACATCATGATATAAAAGATCCATAATTTTAAATTAAACAAATACAAATGAAATAAAACTCTTATTGCCTTATTGTCAGAGTTGAGAACGTGTTGAACTGTGTAGGCCTATGTGCTAAGCTTGCGTGCCTTGTATCTCAACATACCGCGCCTAGAAAGGACCAAGGAAAAGTTGTGTCGCACTAGATTTATGTCTCTCTTCCATAAATATAGCTCATACACAACCCGTCATAAGTGATATGTGTCATGTTGGGCCAGCGGGCCCTTACTAATTAATGCTTAGATTTATTTTTCTTATTTGGCTAAAAGTAAGTGCACCAACGTGCGACCAACCTGTTGTGTTCTTGCCAAGTTTCTAAACTACTATCCATTAACTGCTCACATCTTATCGTCATGCCTCCTGTGCCGTGCCGAGCCATTCTCTTGTCAGGCTCGAAAAGCCTATTGGTCGGCCCGATCATCATCCAACTCTATTTATATGTTATGGCCTTAACTTTTTCAATTTTGACTCATTAAAATAGTGACTAGTGAGTACTCCGGCAGTTACTCCCTCTATCCCTTAATACTCGTCCATATTTCCTTATAAAGTCGTCCCTTAATATTCGTCTTGTTTCTATAAATGACATACTTTTACTAATATTATAGCATTTTTTCACTTAACCAGGACCCATATATATTCTATTTCCTAAAGAAACATTAAAAAAAAAAAAAATCAAACCCCCTCTCAACCCCACCCTACCCCCACCTATTTATTTGGCACACTTTCCACTAATTATATTAACAAAAATACTCTAAAATCAACTACCACCTAATAAATTAATAATTCAATTAAAATTTCTAAAACTCTGGGCCGGTCAAATCGAGACGAGTATTTAGGGATGGGGGGAGTATGACTTATGAGTTAATGTCAAAAGTTCAGTCTTAAACTTAATTTTATTGACTACGTTTAATCTTCTATCTACCAACACAAGTATCAGGAATGACACATGTCGTTTCGTGGTGCAAAACAATCCCTCCAAAAACTATTTTCCTTAAAAAAAATAAAAAAACTTCTCCAGTATTTTCTATTTCTTATCCATTTTTACAAATTGTTTATGTATGGAATAAAAATGGCTCCATATATAGAATATGAAAATAATAGATACGAAGTACTACGTAATAATAATTTGCTAAAATAATTTTTGGTAATATTAATAATGAAAAATATATTACTCAATACTTTGGTCAAATTAACATATTAAGCATATCGAATATTTTGGTCAATTATTAAACATATACGGAGTAAAATACTTCCTATGTAATACATAGTAGGACGAAAATTATATATTACATGATTAAATGAGTATGTTGAAGATTTACTTACTATGCAATATAGCTTTAGGAGAATAAATATTTTAGTTAAATATTTTATTAAAAATAATCAAATAATATTTTAGAATATTTTGCATGAACGAGACATAACCTAGGTAGATTCTATAGCTCACTAGCTTTTGATTTCATGTCTGGAATAAAAACTCAATTCTCTCCTTATTGGAGACTTTATCTACCCACCTATTGGGTTATATCTACCTACTTATTGGATTTTATCTCGATCCTTATGGGAGTTTGAGATATGTATATAAGTTCGTAGGAACAGGTGATTATTAGATAAATATTATATGGTGTTATGACATATGCCAGTTATACGTTTACAACCAATTTAATCTCAAAACTACAACAGATCAAAAGACCTACCCGTGGAAGGTTGTATCAAACAAAAATGTGAATGAGAGTATTCATCATGGTTAGATCTCATCCACAATAATCGTGGTTTTGCCGAATTAAAATTTTGTTTGAACCAGTTGTTTTATATTCGTTAGTTTTTATTTCTATCGTGAATACTATTTTATATGAATTACTTTTACTTTTAAAAAATAAATTAGATGCTATAGTTCTCAATTGTATAGTAAAAAAAATCAGGAAAATGCAAATAAGATTAATTACCTCAAAATTTATACGATTGTGGTTCTAGACATTGAGACCGAATCTTTGTTTTGTCAATTGCCATGCACATTAGTTACTCCATTGGTGTGTGTTAGACACAATAATATGTAAATATTATTGTTACATAATTAGCATTGTAAATATAGTAATAGGTAAACCCTAGTTAACTTTATAAACTATATATATGTTATAATCAATGCATAGCCTCCTAAGGGGAGAATTCCATAATTCTACATGGTATCAGCCTAACCCTAGGCACAATCTCTTCCGCTGCTTCTCTCTTCTTTCTTCTCTTTCTTCTTCTCAATGAATGGCAGGCGGTGATGACGGTATTCCTCCTCCCACTCACACAACAATCGTCAATGCCTATCATCTTGCTCTTAATGTGACAAACGGCAAGGCCTTCATTCCTCTCATTCTTGATGTAGACAATGTCCAATATGCACCATGGGCAACTCTCTTCCGTAACACAGCAAAGGTCTATATTGTATTGGACCACATCGATCCGAAGGTCAAGAAACCGTCGGACATGGATGATGATTTGTGGGATCGTTTGGATGCTATTGTTCTCCAATGGTTGTACGACACAATCTCAAAGGATCTCCTTCTCAAGGTTTTGGATGACAACGCTACTGCCTTTGAAACGTGGAATCTTATCCGTAAGATTTTCCAGGATAACAAGGGTACACGGGTGGTGCTGTTGGAGAATCAGTTTGGTAATGTTCGTTTGGAAAATTACCCTTCCCTAGATGACTATTGTCAAGCACTTAAGAATATCACCGACAAACGCGCGACCATGGGTCACCCTGTCTCTGAGGAACGCTTGGTGCTTCAATTGGTGGGCAAACTTGATGCTGAGTATCGTACTATTGCGACGATTATTCGTCAAACAAACCCCTTACCCTCTTTCGAAGAAGCTTGCTCCACGCTTGATTTGGATATGATGGGTCGTCTGACTGAAGACGACGGGTCGGAAAACACCTCAACGACCCTGCTCGTTGCCTCTAATACCGCACAACCCTCCACTCATTCTCAACCGTCGCTGACTCACGGTGGGGGCGGCGTTGGTCGCGGTGGGTCTGGTAAGGCAGGTGGTGGCAAACACCACAAGGGAAATAACAAGAATTACTCTCGTGGTGGGGGTTCTGGTTCGAACAACAATTCTGGTGGGAACGGTCAGGGGAAGGGCCAGCAATAACAAGGCCAGCAACAGACATTGGTTCACCCTTGGGCCCAAAACTGGATGTTCCCCCTTTGTCCAGTTCCTTCCCAACAGTGGCGTGGGCAGGTTAACCAACAACCAGGGATGTTGGGCCCGGCTCCCAGAAGCACGCAACAGCCCAATGGGGCGTTTCTCATTCCAGGGGGTGGTTATCAGCCAACGGATCTCCCGACCTTCTTCAATGCTATGTCAATGCAACCTCCGGATTCGAATTGGTATATGGATATCGGTGCTACTTCTCATCTCATGAATGGCTCAGGTATTACATCTTCTATTAGTGATTGGCGTAATATAAATTCGAATATTATGGTTGGTGATGGCAATAAAATACCAATTAGAGGTTCCGGCACCAAAACCCTATCTCATCCCTTTCCTTCTCTAACTCTAAAAAATATTCTTTATGCTCCTAGTATCATTAAGAATCTTGTTTCCGTTCGTCAATTCATTTCTGATAATCTAGTGGCTGTTGAATTTGACCCTTTTGGTTTTTCTGTGAAGGATCTCCGGACGGGGACAATATTGACGAGGTGCAGTAGTGTCGGGAATCTATATCCACTTTCCCCGAGTTCATCATCTCCTCCTTCTGCTTTTGCTGCTCTCTCATCTGAAGTATGGCACAATCGTTTGGGTCATCCGGGAGATCAAGTTCTTAGTTTTCTTAGAAATCAAAAACTTATTTGTTGTAATAAAGGGAATGCCTTCACAATCTGTCATGGTTGCCAATTAGGCAATCTTCGGTTTTCTATTTCTTTAACTAAGACTTTTGCTCCGTTTGATATTATTCACACCGATTTGTTTACCTATCCTCTTAATAGTCATACGGGATTTCGTTACTATGTGCTATTTCTCGATGATTATTCTCACTATTTATGGGTTTTTCCTCTCAAATCTAAATCGGATGTGTATTCCACTTTTGTACGATTTCACAATTATGTTAGGACCCAATGTGGTGTATCCATTAAGTCCTTGCATTGTGATAATGATCGTGAGTACGACAATAATAGCTTCACTATGTTTTTCCAAAACAATGGCATGATTTGGCGCCACTCATGTCCCCATACATCACCACAAAATGGCAAAGACGAACGTATGATACGGACTATTAATAATATATGTCATACTCTTCTTTTTCATGCCTCTCTTCCACCTTCTTTTTGGGTTGAATCCCTTAATATGGCCGCTTATTTGTTGAACATCCGGCCAAGTCGTTTTCTTAATAATCTCACTCCAATGCACCTCCTTTATAACAAAGCACCTTCATATGACCACCTTCGTACTTTTGGTTGTCTTTGTTACCCGAATCTCTCGGCTACCGCTCCACATAAATTAAGCCCCCGTTCAACTCCGTGCATTTTTTGATCACTGCTCCCCTGTCCGTGTGACCAATTCCCCTGGGCTGGCCCATTCTCTCTCTAGCCCAACCTTCTCTACTCCTTCTCCACAGCAGTGTACTGGGCATAATGGATCGCCGGAGATTCGTGGGTCTGTTCAATCAGCCACGGATCACCCGTGGTCTACCCACTCACCGTTTATGGACTCCTCCCCCCCGACCCACTCTCCTCCGCCAGCCCCCCCCACTCATTCCATGCAAACCCGTTCCAAGGATGGAATTTTTAGGTCAAATTCGGAGTACGCCAAATTAGTTTTGGTAACTTCATCTACGCCAAAAATTTCCCCCCTCCCTAAGTCTCCTTTTGTTTCTCTAAAGGACCCTAACTGGTATAATGCAATGAGTGATGAGTACAATGCCATGATTGATACCCATACTTGGGACTTGGTTCCCCGACCTGTGGATGCAAATGTGATTCTGTGCTTGTGGGTGTTTAAGCACAAAGAGAGGTCTAATGGGGACTTTGAACGGCATAAAGCTCGGTTGGTAGCTAATGCTAAGGGACAAGAGGTCGGAATTGATTGTGGTGAGACTTTTAGTCCGGTTGTGAAACCGACTACGATCCGTATGGTCATCAGTTTGGCTTTTTCTAGGAAATGGTCTATACATCAGCTTGATGTGAAGAATGCGTTCCTTCATGGTCATCTACAGGAAATAGTGTATATGCACTAGCCCCCTGGGTTCGTCCATCCTGACAAGCCCCGCCATGTCTGTCTCCTTCGTAAGTCTATTTGTGGGCTGAAGCAAGCCCCTCGGGCTTGGTTTCAGCGATTTACGACATACATTCTTTCTCTGGGATTTGTTAACATTAAGAGCGATACTTCATTGTTTATTTTCCGGCGAGGTACGGACACTGCTTATCTTCTATTATATGTTGATGATATCATTCTTGCATGTTCGTCTGACAGTCTCAGGATCTGTATCGATCTGCTCAGTTCTGAGTTTGCTATGAAGGATCTTGGTCCTCTGTCTTACTTTCTTGGTATCTCTGTTACTCGTACCAAGAAAAACATGTTTCTTTGCCAGAGAAAATATGCACAGGAGATTCTAGCTCATGCAGACATGTCGTCCTGCAAGTCGGCTGCAACATCGGTGGACACTAAGTCCAAGCTTAATGCTAACAGTGGGAAACCGGTTGATGATCCCTCTTTCTATCGTCATCTTGCAGGGGCACTTCAGTATCTCACTTTCACTAGGCCTGATATATCTTATGCGATTCAATAGGTATGTTTGTTCATGCATGATCCTCGTGAGCAGCATTTCCACGCCTTGAAGCGTGTTCTCCTATATATCAAGGGTACTCTGGATTATGGCATGCACTTTTCTTCGACTCCAGTTGTTGGCTTGGTCTCTTATACAGATGCGGATTGGGGTGGTTGCCCGGATACTCGGCGCTCCACGTCTGGTTACTGTGTCTTTTTGGGTGATAATCTTGTTTCGTGGTCCTCCAAACGACAGGCTACATTGTCTCGGTCCAGTGCAGAGGCAGAGTATAGAGGAGTTGCTAACGTCGTGGCTGAAACGACGTGGATTCGTAATCTCCTCATGGAACTGCTGTAACACCCCCAATTTCCATACCTGTTTAAGACTTATAGCGGAAGCATAAAATAATGAATTAAGGGTATTACCGCCACATTTGGGCTACAACCCAAATGTAAGGCTATATTATCCATCAATAATCCAACCTTTATAAATAAACCAACATTGTCATAATTAAATAACTTAAACCAACTACCCAAAATGTCGTTACAAACTGAATTGAATAAAACCCAACTGATTGTCTTTAGGTGATCTACTTTATTAATAACTTGCTACTAGTTGTTGTGAAACGGTCGCTCATGACGTGCCACGCATACCTGTAAATTGAAAAACATATACAGAAAGGAAACCACAAATCAGTGGAAATTGAGTAAGTACTATTTCACCCCGTAAAACATTTTCGAAAACCTTTTTCCTTACCTTGGAAAACATTTTATTTTAAAACATTTCACGCACAAATATCACATAGCAAGCACACGCACACAGTCCATAATTTAATAGTTAATTGATTACTTAGAGGTAAGAGAACAAGATAATTCCACCATAAATGTAGTTCGAGACTACCACCCTAATGGGTGTAACCACCAAAGTAGGTCTTAGTCCTTAAGTGTGCACACCCCCCAGTGAGTGTTTTTAACTCAAAGGAGTAGAATAAGCCTAGGTCGTGCTAGTTAGCTCCGACAAAATATTAAGACACGTTGTGTCGTTCCACCAATGTGTTCATCACCTTAGGGGATCCTGCCTAAGATGTCTTACCAACCAAGAATATTTCTCTTTACATGATTATATTTTAAGTTCGTGATCCAAACCATATAAGAAGATAGCTTACAACCATGTATTTTAGCATATAGGCCGCATATAATTAGAGTTATTACTTGGTTTAATTCACTGCACGCATCACCTATAAATTTGGCGACCCACCATACAATCACTAAACATTTAAATAGTGTAGAACTCTCATTTATTCACACCCAACAATTTCCTATTAGTAAGATCTACATAGGTGGTACACGTAGCTTCCAAATCCACATATATATAATGAAATCCAACTAATCAACAAGAGATCAATGATTATACATCATAAGGCATGCAAGCCCGTACATATGGCTTAAGTATTTGTCGGTACTCATTACTCAAATATAATGCGTACAGGTACGACCGTTTCCCAGTATTACACAATTATGTTCCAAATTCATAACCAGGTACGTCATATAATCCACATATTAAAACAGGGTTTTCACAGGATTTAACAAGGCGATGAACATAGTAACTTACCTTATTAAGCTTAGTCTCACAACCGCACACAAGTACTAGTAAACCTTCCTTCAGCCTTCTACGTACTCTAGAGAATGTATAAGATAAACTATTATTAGTGATGTTGGTAATATCATGTTCTTAGTGTTCTTAGTGGATACTCTTATAAAACATGGCCATCTTATTTTCATCCTATGCGTATGATATATTTGAATTAGTGCACAAAATTCAAATACAAAAACTCTTTGTAGAAAATGGTGATTTTGGGGAAAATAAACATTAATACGTAGAGAAATTAGAGGCCATTAATTAGTAGAAATATAATACTTTTATATAGTAGAATAATTAGCCAAGTGATATTCAAAATCATAGGACAAAATAAAGAACGTAAGATGAAATCCAAATTGCTCAAAACCATGGCTACGGTATAAAACAGAGTATTGTTCGAAGTTGAGCGTGAGATAGTATCAGTTTTTAACTACCCATTTTACCTTCGTTAGTTGGCGGTTTTGGGAACCGAAAGGCCGTAGTTGTAGAGGGTTGTGAGGGCTGTAAAGGGTTTATCTTCGCAGTGGTGATCGAGGTTGTTTGATGGTGTCTCGGTGAAGCCGAAAGTAGATGGGAACCAACCTTGGCGATTGCCGTTCTATTTTCTCTAGTTTTTCACGAGTGTTTGAGGGATTGCAAAAAGCTTGAGGTATGAGGTATATGTCTATATTTATAGGGGAGGCACACAATAGGGTTATCAATTTGAGTAGTTAGAGATTCTACGGAGATAAGATTTCACGGTTAAGCTCTAGAAAGATAGTCTTAGATAAATTAGTTAGAGTTGGTTTGATGAGAAGTCTATCCTCCCTTGAGTTTAGCTTGATACGAAAATAAGTTGCAAATGATAAGGTTGTTTCAAAATCATTTTTATTTTTATTTTTATTTTTATTTTAAAAACAATAAATAAACACGTGAGGTTAGTAAGGAGTAAATTGTGATATGGTGAGGACTATCCAAATAGTGATAGGACTTTATTTTATTTTATTTTTATAAAGAAAAACTAATGTTATTTGTATAAGGTTATAAATGTTAGTAAAATATGGGGTATTACAATCTACCCCCCTTAAAGAATGATTCGTCCTCGAATCTTAAATAAATCCTAAATCAATTTTAAATACCTAATTTTCCGTAATAGTACTAATAGCAATACTATTAAGTAAGGTCGTGAATTATGACTTATTTTGGACATGCTAAAATCTACCCTCCTTAAAGGGAGTTACGTCCCTGTAACTCTAAATAAATACCTGGGGGAATAATTCAGGGTATCTCTGCCTCATGGTATCTTCTGCTTCCCAAGTAGCTTCTTCGGTTTGATGGTTCGACCATAAGACCTTTACTATTTTCACCTCCTTGTTTCTTGTTTTTCTCACTTTCTCATCTAATATTTTTATGGGTTTCTCCTCATAAGTCAAAGTCTCGTCCAATTCTACTATTTCTGGCTCAATCACATGCGACGGGTCATGGATATACTTTTTGAGTTGTGAAATGTGAAAAACGTCATGCACCTTAGACAACTCGGTTGGCATGGCGAGTCTATAAGCAACTTCTCCAACTCTTTCTAACACTTCATAGGGGCCAATATACCTCGGGCTAAGTTTTCCCTTTTTACCAAATCTCATAACACCTTTGGTTGGTGAAACTTTCAACAACACCTTTTCTCCTACTTCAAAGACAGCTTGGCGACGATCCTGATCAGCATATGATTTATGTCTATCTTGTGCCGCTTTCATCCTCTCTTGAATAATTCGTACTTTCTCAACTGTGTCATGCAAATACTCAGGGCCTAGCACCACTTGGTCAGTCACATCACTCCAACATAACGGGCTTCTACATTTTCTTCCATAGAGAGCTTCATAAGGAGCCATTCCTATACTTGCATGGTGGCTATTATTATAGGAAAATTCTACTAAGTCCAATTGCTCTTCCCACGAACCTTTAAAATGATGGCGCAGGCTCTAAGCATGTCTTCTAAGGTCTGAATGGTTCTCTCAGTCTGACCGCCTGTTGCTGGGTGAAATGCAGTACTATACTTCAATTGCGTTCCAAATGCCAAATGTACTTTCTCCCAAAAATTCGAAAGAAATCTTGCATCTCTATCAGAAACAATGCTTTCAGGTACACCATGGTGCTTCACAATATTCTTTACATACGCAGCTGCCATTTGCTCCATCGACCATGTATCTTTCATTGGAATGAACCTAGCAGTCTTGGTCAAACGATCTACTACGACCCAAATAGTGTTCTTTCCGGTTTTAGTCAGAGGTAAGGCAGTCACAAAATCCATAGATATCGAATCCCACTTCCATTTTGGAACATCTAATGGCTGAAGTAATCCCTTAGGTTTGCTTCTCTCAGCTTTTACCTTCTGGCATGTCATACATCTAGAGACAAATTCAGCGACTTCCCTCTTCATTCCAGGCCACCAGAAGTGTTGCTTGAGATCCTTATAAAGCTTGTCGCCTCCGGGGTGTACCGAATAGGGCGTGAAGTGTCCTTCTTTCATCAACTGGTTCTTTATTTCGTCACACTTCATTGGAACACACCACCGACCCTCATAGAGAATGCTACCATCATCATGCATCTTAAAAGGTCCTATTTCACCGTTCTCCATTTTAGATATCACCCTTTTTAGCTTGACATCATCAGGTTGACCACTTCTAATCTTCTCAAATATGGTAGGGGTAATAGTCATAGAATAAAGTTTTATTTCAGATTCCACCTCTCCATACTCCTTAACCTCCAAGTTCAACCTCGAGAATTCTTCACACAACTTATCTGGGAGTACCCACATAGAATTGACTGAATGACTGGATTTCCTGCTCAACGCATCCGCCACTACATTGGCTTTTCCCTCATGGTATTGTATCTCAAGGTCATAATCTTTGATAAGTTCTAGCCATCTCCTTTGCCTCATATTCAGCTCCTTCTGTGTGAAAATATACTTAAGGCTTTTATGGTCTGTGAATATCTTGCAGGTTACCCCATACAAATAGTGTCTCCATATCTTGAGTGCAAAAACGACTGCAGCTAACTCCAGGTCATGAGTAGGGTAATTTTCCTCAAACGATTTCAATTGTCTAGAAGCATAAGCCACAACTTTACCATTTTGCATAAGAACACACCCTAAACCTTTCTTTGAAGCATCACTATAAACATCAAATCCTTCATCTCCAGATGGCAATGTCAGCACCGGGGCTGTGGTTAACCTTGTTTTCAACTCTTGAAAAGATTCTTCACATTTATCATCCCATTGAAACTTTACAGTTTTCTTCATAAGGTTGGTAAGGGGTCTCGCAATTCTCGAAAAGTCTTTCACAAATCTACGGTAATAACCAGCTAAACCCAAAAAGCTACGAATCTCAGTCACATTAGTTGGTTTAGGCCAACTCATTACAGCTTGAACCTTTGAGGGGTCTACAGAAACTCCTTCTTTTGATATGATATGACCTAGGAAAGCTACTTCCTTCTTCCAGAATTCACACTTAGATAGTTTTGCATACAATCTTTTCTCTCTCAAGGTCTCTAAAATCACACGCAGGTGTTGTTCATGATCTTCAGGGGTTTTAGAGTATATCAAAATATCATCAATGAATACTACCACAAATTGATCAAGGTAGGGTCTAAATACACGATTCATGAGGTCCATAAAAACGGCTGGGGCATTGGTTAACCCAAATGGCATAACTGTGAACTCATAATGGCCATACCTTGTTCTAAAAGCAGTCTTTGCCACGTCTTTTTCCGCAATTTTCAACTGATGGTACCCAGATCTCAAGTCAATCTTAGAGAAGGTTCCAGCACCCTTCAACTGGTCAAAAAGGTCATCTATACGAGGCAGTGGATACTTGTTTTTGATCGTGACTTGATTTAGCTCCCTATAATCTATACATAACCTCAGGCTTCCATCCTTCTTCTTCACGAAGAGCACAGGGGCTCCCCATGGTGACACGCTTGGCCTAATATATCCCTTATTCAATAAATCTTCTATCTGATCCTTCAATTCCTTCATCTCAGCAGGGGCCATATGATAAGGTGCTTTAGAAATTGGTGCAGTTCCTGGAATCAACTCTATGGTGAACTCAACCTCTCTATCCGGGGGCATATCTGGAATATCTTCAGGAAATACATCAGGAAACTCCTTAACAACAAGAATATCACTTAATTCACTATCTTCTCTCCCCAAATCTTGAATCTGACACAGGTAGGCTTCTTGTCCTTTTCTAAGGTACTTATGCATAGCTAAGGCTGGTATAATCTTCACCCCAGGTTTGGTTACAATGCCCTGGTAGGATATTCTATTCCCATTTGGACCTTTCAGAACAACCTTTTGATCATGGAACCAAGATCCGTCGATTCCGAATATCCATAGATGGAGAATTAAATGTCATTAAATACTTGATCCATTTACGTATTATTTGTGTGACCCTACGGGTTCAGTCAGGAGTAAGCTGTGGATTAATATAATTAATTCCACTTGAACTGAAGCGGCCTCTAGCTAGGCATTCAGCTCACTTGATCTCACTGAATTATTAACTTGTTAATTAATACTGAACCGCATTTATTAGACTTAACATTATATGCATACTTGGACCAAGGGCATTATTTCCTCCAGTCTCCCACTTGTCCTTAGGGACAAGTGTGCATTTCCTAATTCCTTTGTCGCTCGATGCTTGCTCTTGAACATAAGGTAAGAGTTGTCATCCTTATTATGTCCAGAGGTGTTTCTCGGTTTCAGAGTTCAACTGATCAAATAAACAGATAATCATAGCCTATGATTCATCCGAGCACGGCCATGCATTTTACAGTTTCTAGCTCTCCGAGTGGCCTGGTACAACTTTTAAGCATCTCATCCCGATTTATGGGAGGACAATCCCAATCTTGCGATCTTGAGATTAGACTTCGTTTGATAGGTGATTACCTGAGCGTTGCCTTTATAGCCTCCTTTTACGGTGCGACGGTTGGTCAACGTCAAAGCAACCAGTTCTCAAACAAGTAATATCAAATCACTCAGGTATTGAGGATTTAGTGTCTAATAATTTTAATGAAATTTACTTATGACAGATTTTCATCTCTTACAGTAAAGTTTCATAGGTCTGTCCGATACTAGTCTTCCCAAAGTAAGTATCTATGCAAATGATTACGACATTGCCATGTCCACATAGTTCAAGAAACAGAACTTCTAGTCATCTTGCATTCTAGTCGTCTAACGTTTTCTATGCGTCCATCTTTATAGAAAACTCCGACTAGGGACCTTTTTCAACTTTTGACATTCAAGTTCACTTGATAGACATTTCTTAGTCACAGGGTTGGTCCTGACAGTCTATCTTGAATATATAGTCAAATTGAAGGGACTCATCAATTAATACTAAACCAAGATTAAATGGAATATGAAAATACATTTCATATATGATAAATGTTCAACCCCAATGTTTTACAACCATGGGCCTCAAACCCATCTTTAAAAAAGTTCATGGAATTCAAAGCTATGCTTGATTTCCAGTGCTACAATGTGAGTGTTGCTTCTCACTTGTTGCGTAGGTTTAGTTATCATGCTTTGCCAATCTTAATATCCTTTTCATCGAATGTTCTTCGAGATATGATGATAAGATCTTTTGAGTATGTTTATTTTGTGATCTAGTCTCTTCTTGCTTTTTTAGTGGTTCTACGCATTTTGCAATGAAGAACCATTAAGTTAGCAGACATGTGATCTTCCCAAGTTCAATGAAGAACTCTTTAACATAAACAACCTTGTTTAATTTCTTCTTAGGCAATAAGTACTTTTACTTCAACTGTATAGGTTGCTAGTGATGCTTTATTTGGATTTACTTATCCAAGTAGTTCACAGATATGTGGAAGACTTTCCAGCTGTATCTTAGAACATAGAAATTAATATTTAATTTCCCATGCAACAACTCATGGTCTCCAATCCATGTTGCCATTTTCAAAACACGATGCTCTTTAGCTCGTCCTTGCCAATGGTCAACTCCAAAGAGATCTTGCTTGATCCTTTGCCAGTGTTTATGCGTGAAGCATCAATATTTAGCATATCTTTATTTCCTTGAATCAAGAACTAATCCTATGTACCTTTTCAAGTACCATAAGTTTTTCTTGATCTCAATCTAGTTGATCTTCACTTAGATCAATAGAGATTGGTATGTGTTTGTCATGCCTAAAGCCATACGATACATTTTGGCGATCCTTATATTATATCATACATGATAAATTCGTATGCTGATTATGGAACAAAATAGCCATTAAGTTCCAGCCTTTGAAAGGACATAAAACAAACTAGATGACCCTACAACTAATGTAGCATTACCATGCTTCATTCCCCACTTGTAGGCCATTAGTGTATCCTAGCTTCCATTGTTTGAGTTATCACCGAAGTAAGAACCTCAAGCGGTATATGATACCAAGGAAGTTTGATTGCTAGGTCACTTCTCTTTAAACATAAACTTATAGGTAGAAACGGAATCGTAAATTCCTTTCATTTGTTCCTTGTTTTCCTATTTCTCGTACCCTTTCTTATAGTTTTAAGAATTGAATTCTCTAGTGTTGACTTTTATACTTTGTTAGACATGTCCAATGTCACTCCAACAAGGTTCTTACCATTTTAATTTATGTTGAATATTATGTTTCAACTTAGATGATCTTACCAGAAGCTTCTAAAGTTCTCTAAGCATCGATCTATTCGAATGTCTAGGGACTAGACTCATTCGAGAATTAAATGGAAAAAGATATTAGGTTGTTAACCAATGGTAAAGCTGAGTGTTTAAACTCAATGCTTTATGATCTCAAAACTACAGTGTATTTTGAATTCACAAGCACCAATTGGTTTGCCATTCGATTTTGATACTCGAAAACAACCATAAAAGTCGCTATAAGAAATGTACATTTTGAATTGCTCATTTTTTTCTCATTTCCATGAATCGTTCTTGGATTCATTACCAATCGAGGAAATTTAATGTTACCTTTCTAAAAGGATTTACTGCAGTGCAAGATATTTAATTATAAACAATAATTAAAACATACATTGAAGCATGCAAAGTCTAAACATTTATCATGAGTAATAACTTGAAAATTAAAGCAATCATGCAATTTAAACAAGTCATTAGCATTTTATTCTAGTTATGTGTTCCGGCAGGTGTGAATAAAATGATTCCAAGATCCTAAAAATCATTGAAGAATTAAGCACATTATGTATTTAGACTCAATTCTAAAATCTTTTAGGTAAGCAAAAGCCTTTTGCTAATAGTCTAGAAACTACTCTTGGTTGATAGGTACGTCTAAGAACTTATTAGGTAAACCTATCGATTTTTCCACGACATAAAATGACTCCTTACTTATATCGTTGAGTTTCACCAAAATTAACATGTAATCACAATTATTTGTGTACCTTACCCCTTTAGTATCGATATTTAACACCTCGCTATGGCGGAAAACTATTACTAAGATTGATGAAAAAAGGATATCCAAGTAAGTGTTATTTTGGCATGGCACCTTTTAACTCAATTTTTAAGTTTGGAACTTAAGGCTCTTACTATGTTGGTTAGATTTTAAGTGAACTAAAATCCTTAATCATGAAACATAATCAAGCTTCGATCTCATGCATATTTAAGACATATTTAAAAGCAATAAATAACTTAAAGCATGCATAAGATAAATGTGATCTAGTATGGCCCGACTTCATCTTGAAGCTTCAACTTCAAAGTCCATCTTGAAAATCTCCGTGGGAGGCGCCATTTTCTTCAAATAGGATAAGCTATAATTAAACTAATTACAACTATTTGATGGTACGCAGACCATATTTTAATTAAAAAACAAATTTGGTGCTTTAGACCAATTACATTCAAATTAATGGTACGCAGACCATATTTTCTATCCTATTTGGGCCATACTAGTCACTTCATAACCTGCAAAACAGTACATATACAATATATACCATTCACCCATTCATGAGGCCCACATAGCTGGTTAGTAAAACACGTTATGCATCACATAAATATTTGCAGCAATTAATCAAGGGCACCAATAATCTACCAATTATTCAGTCCTTATTAATTCTAATCAAGTTGTTTAACCTTAAAGGATTTGTAGACCTAAACAAGATTTTATGACTAAAATTGCTCCCATTTAAACCAATAAATTCATATGCTTTACTAATTTTAAACATAAAAATGTATTTCTAGTCTAACCGGAAACATACAAATTTAATTAAAATTTAAAGCTCATATAAATTTATAATTGAATCCACTTATTTAATTTATTTTCAGTCGAATTTAAATTAATTCAAGGTTTTTAATTTTAGTAAAATAATTAGAATAAATTAAAATTTTTAATAATTATAATATTTTAAAATTAAAATCCAAGAAAACAATTTAAATTATTAATTTTAAAATTAATTAAAATTACTCGAACTGAAAATCTCAAATTAAAAATTAAAACGATTTAATCGTAACACAAGGTACGCACATCACCACGCAACGCACAGCCATAGGCCACACGCACACGCAGCCATCGCTGGCCACGATGCGCGCAACCTCTGTGTTGTGTCGCGTCTGCTGCTGGTCACCCTCGAAAGGCACCGCTCGCTGCACGCGAGCCAGCGCTCGCTGCGCGCGGCAGTACGCGCTGTGGCGCAGCTCGCTAGCTGCCCACACGCGACTGCTCGCTTGCCTTGCCCCTCGCCCCCGCCCATCGCATAGCACACACGGCCATCTCCTTTGCTTCGCGCGCGCGCCACGCTTTGTTGCTCGCTGCATTCGTACCGCACGGGCGACGAGCTCCCTTGCTCGTCGTCGCGTGCCCGCACTATACAACACCCCCAAGGGTAACACGTAGCTTCCATTGCTTTGTGCGTGCAACATTCATGAGCGTTTTCATAAAAATTTAAAATTTTTAATTCAAAATTAATGACAAATTAACAAAACATATTAATTTCATAATTTTAGGGCGAAAAATCGAAAATTTATTAATCAATTAATTTCCGATTAACATGGATTCAAATATAGGTCATGAAAATTAAAAAATTAACATAAATTAACAATTTTTATGGTGGATTTTAATCATGGATACCTAATTAAATTATTAATTAATTATGAAAAACAAATCAATTCCAAATTATTCGAATTTCAACAAATTAATCATAATTACAAATTAGGTTGTATAATTAACAAGTCTAGGCATTCATAATTATTAAACATATACAGTAGGTCAATCAAAAACTCAAGATTTATCAACAAGAATTGCAAATACTTAATTTAACATCTTAAATTTACAAACTTTTGCGTTCGAAAAACTAAAACCTCCGAAAAGTCATAGTTAGGCTTCGAATTTGGGAATTCTGGGTTCGGCCGAAAAATAATACTTTTGTCAAAATTTTAGAATGCCTTTTACATGCGGAATTGACACAAAAATCACTCGATTTGGATGAGAAACGAAGAAACTGCCGAAAACCTGCGTACATATAATTAAATAAACGCAATTTGCAATTAATTACGAAAACTAATCACCCCTTTAATTCTTTGCAAATTTGTAAAATTTAACCATGTTCATGCAATTTAGATTATGAAAATAATAAGAGGCTCATGTTAGGTTATGATTCATATGACAAAACATAAATCATGCGGAAAAACCATAAAGCCAGGAAAACATATTATTTACACATAATCATTTAGCATAGTTTAGATGCATACACTTTGTTGCGTGCCCTCCCTAGCTGCGCCCGAACCGAACAAGAACAAGTCTTTAGGACTCCAAGTGTCGTCCCTCCGTAGATAGTCCACAGCACGTCCGGATCCGCCTTCATCTTGACAAACTAGAATCGCCCTTAAGGTTGCTTAGGAATTTTGGCTATTTAGGTGCATGTGTATGGCTGATTTTTCTTCAAAACCTTACCTTTAGAATACTTCAATTGTCTCTATAAATTATGACCCTAGGCTCCTATTTATAGAGGCATGGAAAAGGAATTATAATTCTACTAGGATTTGGATTTATTAATTAGAATCCAACTTGAACTCTAAATAATAAACTTAATCTATTAGGATTAGGATTTAATCATTAATCGAATCCTGTTTTTTTTAGGATTCGTATAGTACACACACGAGCATCGCACGAGCACCACACACTCGCGCAGGCCTTGCGACCCACGCTGAGCGCACAGCGCTCGGCCCATGCTCGCTGCCTGTGTCCGCGCGCGCGCCCAAGGCCTTCCCTGGGCCTGGCCTTGCGCTGGGCCTGGTCAAGGCTTGGCGTGTGATGGTGATGCGTGTGGCTTGCTGGGCGATGGCCTGGCTTCGTCTAGCGAGCCTCGTCCGATGCTAATTCGTACGATACGCTTCCGATTAAATTCCCGATTCCGGAATTCATTTCCGATACGAACAATATTTAATATTTCCGATTCCGGAATGAATTTCCGTTTCGAACAAATATTTAATATTTCCGTTTCCGGAATTATTTTCCGATTCCGATAATATTTCCGATTCAGACAATATTTTCGTTTCCGACAATATTTCCGATTCCGGCAATATTTCCATTTCCAATAATATTTTCAGATACGTATCATGTTTCCGTTTCCGGCAACATCTACGACTTGGATAATATTTATATTTCCGATACGATCCATATTTCCGTTTCCGGCAATATCATCGTTTCCGGAGTATTCATTTCTTGCCTTTGACGATCTCAGCTCCCATTGGAACCAAGATCCGTCGATTCCGAATATCCATAGATGGAGTATTTAATGTCATTAAATACTTGATCCGTTTACGTACTATTTGTGTGACCCTATGGGTTAAGTCAAGAGTAAGCTGTGGATTAATATAATTAATTCCACTTGAACTGAAGCGGCCTCTAGCTAGGCATTCAGCTCACTTGATCTCACTGAATTATTAACTTGTTAATTAATACTGAACCGCATTTATTAGACTTAACATTATAAGCATACTTGGACCAAGGGCATTATTTCCTTCAGTCTCCCACTTGTCCTTAGGGACAAGTGTGCATTTCCTAATTCCTTTGTCGCTCAATGCTTGCTCTTGAACATAAGGTAAGAGTTGTCATCCTTATTATATCCAGAGGTGTTTCTCGGTTTCAGAGTTCAACTAATCAAATAAACAGATAATCATATCCTATGATTCATCCGAGCACGGCCATGCATTTCACAGTTTCTAGCTCTCCGAGTGGCCTTCTACAACTTTTAAGCATCTCATCCCGATTTATGGGAGGACAATCCCAATCTTGCGATCTTGAGATTAGACTTCGTTTGATAGGTGATTATCTGAGCGTTGCCTTTATAGCCTCCTTTTATGGTGCGACGGTTGGTCAACGTCAAAGCAACCAGTTCTCAAACAAGTAATCTCAAATCACTCAGGTATTGAGGATTTAGTGTCTAATAATTTTAATGAAATTTACTTATGACAGATTTTCATCTCTTACAGTAAAGTTTCATAGGTTTGTCCGATACTAGTCTTCCCAAAGTAAGTATCTATGCAAATGATTATGACATTGCCATGTCCACATAGTTCAAGAAACAGAACTACTAGTCATCTTGCATTCTAGTCGTCTAACGTTTTCTATGCGTCCATCTTTATAGAAAACTCCGACCAGGGACCATTTTCAACTTTTGACATTCAAGTTCACTTGATAGACATTTCTTAGTCACAGGACTGGTCCTGACAGTCTATCTTGAATATATCGTCAAATTGAAGGGACTCATCATTTAATACTAAACCAAGATTAAATGGAATATGAAAATACATTTCATATATGATAAATGTTCATCCCCAATGTTTTACAACCATGGGCCTCAAACCCATCTTCTAAAACAGTTCATGGAATCTCAAAGCTATGCTTGATTTCCGGTGCTACAATGTGAGTGTTGCTTCTCACTTGTTGCATAGGTTTAGTTATCATGTTTTGCCAATCTTAATATCCTTTTCATCGAATGTTTTTCGAGATATGATGATAAGATCTTTTGAGTTTGTTTATTATGTGATCTAGTCTTTCTTACTTCGATAGTGGTTCTACGCATTTTGCAATGAAGAACCATCAAGTTAGCAGACATGTGATCCACCCAAGTTCAATGAAGAACTCATTAATATAAACAATTCTGTTTTATTGCTTCTTAGGCAATAAGTACTTTTACTTCAACTATTTAGGTTGGTAGTGATGCTTTGTTTGGATTTACTTATCCAAGCAGTTCACAGATATGTGGAAGACTTTCCAACTGTATCTTAGAACATAGAACTTAATATTTTAATTTCCCACGCAACAACTCATGGTCTCCAATCCATGTTGCCATTTCGAAACACGATGCTATTTAGCTCGTCCTTGTCAATGGTTAACTCCAAAGGAATCTTGCTTGATCCTTTGCCAGTGTTTATGCGTGTAGCATCAATATTTAGCATGTCTTTATTTCCTTGAATCAAGAACTATTCCTATGTACATTTTCGAGTACCATAAGTTTTTCTTGATCTCAATCTAGTTGATCTTCACTTAGATCAATAGAGATTGGTATATGTTCGTTATGCCTAAAGTCATACGATACGTTTTTGGCGATCCTCATATCATATCATACATGATAAATTCTTTTGCAGAATAATTCCCAATTGAATTCTATTCATGTAACTTTAGCTCATCTAGTTTCAGTAGATACTAAATCCAGCTAAATTCTTTGACATATAATATAGGTTAAGAATCTTAATTAGATCCTTTGATGTTTAACTTAGTAAATGCTTATACATAGTTCAAACATTCTTTTACTTAGATTTATTCACATGGGTCGAATATCTCCAATGGAGTATTTTGTGTTTGATTTAGTAAATTCCATTACTTAATCCAAAACAATATTATAAGATCTTTGTGAATGGATCTTAATACCCAGTATGCACTAAGTTTTTCCTTGGTCCGTCATTAATGAATAATTTTCAAATCTAAGTCATTAGCATTTGAATGTTATTTCACAATAGAGAGATATGTGTATGACACACATAGGACCAACTAAGTTTTTATGTACTCCCACTAAACTTCTTATATATCTATAAGAATCATGTTCATTTTATGAAACTAAAATACTTATTAGCTTCACTAAAATACAATTCCAATTCCCAATTGCTTGCTTAAATTTGTACTTAGATTTTATAAGCTAGCATTCATTTCAAGCATTATTTGGATCCACAAATCCTATAACATGCCATGTACATAGTTTCTTCAAACATTTTACTGAGGAAGATGTTTTGTCATCCAATTGCCATATGTACCAATATGTAATTATTGCTTGAATTATAGACTTGAGCATTACGATTTTGCATGAGGTTTCAACACAATCCACACCGTTAATTTGCTTGTAACCTTTAGCAACTAATCTAGCTTTGTGTGTGAACACAATTCCATGTTTGATGGTTTTTATCCTTAAAACAAATTTGCAACCAATAGGTGTTAACCCATTCTTGCAAATCAACAAAACTTCAATTTTGTCATAAAAACATTGGTTATGTTTTATGGCCTTTAACCATCTAAAACATTTGAGTCTATATATGGCCTTTAACCATTTTAGGGAATCTGGGTTTCGTCATAGCTTTCTTACAAGTCACAAACTCATTATTCTACATGATAATAGTTTGACTGCAAGTTGTAGGTTTCTTCACTATCTAATAGAAGAATCTCATAGTTTCATTGACCTGAACTCTATGTTTCTTCCCTATCCAATAGAAGAATATCATAGTTCCAGTGACTTGAACTCTATGCCTACTTGGGTATAGAACATCAAACAAATAGAATATCAATAGCCACTTGAAAGTCCTTTCAATATTTGTTCTCCTTGAAGCACTTGTAAAGTCTTCTAAGAGATGTCTATTCTTTAAAAGCCACTTCTAAAGTCCTTAAAGAATAATTTCGGATTTTCTGAAGCACTTCGAAAAGCCTCCGGAATGTCCGTTTATGTTTGTTGTTAGCCTCGAAGACTTTCGAGGTCTATTTTCTCCCACTTGTCATTTTGGAAACGAATCTCCAAAAGGACATTATTTCGAGCAAACAAACATTATGTTCTCAAAAATTCGTGGTAGAAACAATACCCTTGTGTCTCATTTGAATAAATCACAATGAAACATATATCTATACTTGGGCCTTAGTTTGTCGAATGACAAACACTAAGCTCCCACTGAGTTTAGCAACTCTCTAGATATATATTATGAAAAGATATTTTGAAATTACTTTTCAATAGCTTTGACGAATTTGGTTTAGTTTGGTGGTAGTTGAGCATTTTGTTTTTAGAAATTATAGGAAAGTTCTTTATGATTTATCATTGATCGAATCAAGTACTAATTGACTTCGATCATTCCAACTTAGATATGCCATATCTTATGGAGCTAGATCGTGAAATTATAACACACAATCATTGATGATCATATTTGGTCTTAAAGTAATCATCGACATGATCTAACTTAGATCTTTATGATTTCTTGCCAAGTGGATTTTATACTTCTGAATCTTTGAACTAGCCAAACAGATTCAAACTTATACCATATTTGAGTAAATAAACCTATATTCACTCAAATCTATGTGAAATAATAAAGTCATAAAACCTTTCTTTAGCTTTGAACTTTATCGTCTAGGCGTTCTAACAATAGTTCATATCTTTTGTTACTTTCAACAAGTAAGACTAGCTTGTCTTGAATTGATCTAGAAAACAATCAACTTTCAAAAGTCCATCAAAATAGAGCTTTTGAATGTTAACTTGTTGATATGGTCTAAGAAACAGTGCCAAAGATTAGTGGAACTCAAATCAAGGGGTTGATTTGAACCAAGTAAAGTTTTTATTGTTAAAGAGTTGTTTGTTTTTAATCAAGCATATTGACTCAAACCGTAAGTGACCATTTCATTCAAATTAACAAACAAACAAGCATTGTTTTCGTTCTTCTGAATGTGAGTCTTTTGTGTTTGAAACAAAAATTCAGGTATGCTGATTATGGAACAAAATAGCCATTAAGTTCCAGCCTTTGAAAGGACTTAAAACAAACTAGATGACCCTACAACTAATGTAGCATTGCCATGCTTCATTTCCCACTTGTAGGCCATTAGTGTAGCCTAGCTTCCATTGTTTGAGTTATTACCGAAGTAAGAACCTCAAGCGGTATATGATACCAAGGAAGTTTGATTGCTAGGTCACTTTTCTTTAAACATTAACTTTTAGGTAGAAACGGAATTGTAAATTCCTTTCCTTTGTTCCTTGTTTTCCTATTTCTTGTACCCTTTCTAATAGCCTTAAGAATTGAATTCTCCAGTGTTGAATTTTATATTATGTTTAGACATGTCCAATGTCACTCCAACAAAGTTCTTACCATTTTATGTTGAAAGTTCTGTTTCAACTAGATGATCTTACCAGAAGCTTCTAAAGTTCTCTAAGCATCGATCTATTCGAATGTCTAAGGACTAGACTCATTCGAGAATTAAATGGAAAAAGATTTTAGGTTGCTAACCATTGGTAAAGTTGAACGTTTAAACTCAATGCTTTATGATCTCAAAACTACAGTGTATTTTGAATTCACAAGCACCAATTGGTTTGCCATTCGATTTTGATACTCGAAAACAACCATAAAAGTCGCTAAAGAAACGTACATTTTAAATTGCTCACATCTCTCATTTCCGTGAATCGTTCTTGGATTCATACCAATCGAGGAAATTTACTGTTACCTTTCTAAAAGGATTTATTGCAGTGCAAGATATTTAATTATAAACAATAATTAAAACATACATTGAAGCATGCAAAGTCTAAACATTTATCATGAGTAATAACTTGAAAATTAAAGCAATTATGCAATTTAAACAAGTTATTAGCATTTTATTCGAATTTATTGTTCCGGCAGGCGTGAATAAAATGATTCCAAGACCCTAAAATCATTGAAGAATTAAGCATATTATTTATTTTGACTCAATTCTAAAATATTTTAGGTAAGCAAAAGCCTTTTGCTAATAGTTTAGAAACTACTCTTGGTTGATAGGTACGTCTAAGAACTTATTAGGAAAACCTATCGAATTTTCCACGACATAAAAGGACTCCTTACTTATATCGTTGAGTTTCACCAAAACTAACATGTACTCACAATTATTTGTGTACCTTACCCCTTTAGGACCAATAAGTAACACCTCGCTGAGCGAAAACTATTACTAGATTGATGTAAAGGATATCCAAGCAAGTGTTTATTTTGGCATGGCACCTTTTAACTCAATTTTTAAGTTTGGAACTTAAGGCTCTTACTATGTTGGTTAGATTTTAAGTGAACTAAAATCCTTAATCATGCAACATGATCAAGCCACAATCTCATGCATAATTAAGACATATTTAAAGCAATAAATAACTTAAAGCATGCATAAGATAAATGTGATCTAGTATGGCCCGACTTCATCTTGAAGCTTCAACTTCAAAGTCCGTCATGAAAATGGATTGAAAACTCCGTCTTGAATTTCACCGTGGGAGGCGCCATTTTCTTCAAATAGGATAAGCTATAATTAAACTAATTACAACTATTTGATGGTACGCAGACCATATTTAAATTGAAAAACAAATTTGGTGCATTAGACCAATTACATTCAAATTAATGGTACGCAGACCATATTTTCTATCTTATTTGGGCCATACTAGTCACTCCATAACCTGCAAAACAGTACATATACAATATATACCATTCACCCATTCATTATCATGAATGGCCCACATAGCTGGTTAGTAAAACACGTTATGCATCACATAAATATTTGCAGCAATTAATTAAGGGCACCAATAATCTACCAATTATTCAGTCCTTATTAATTCTAATCAAGTTGTTTAACCTTAAAGGATTTGTAGACCTAATCAAGAGTTTATGACTAAAAAATGCTCCCACTTAAACCAATAAATTCATATGCTTTACTAATTTAAAACATAAAAATGTATTTCTAGTCTAACCGGAAACATACAAATTTAATTAAAATTTAAAGCTCATATAAATTTATAATCGAATCCATTAATTTAATTTATTTCAGTTGAATTAAACGAATTTAAGATTTAATTTTAGTAAAATAATTAGTATAAATAAAATTTATAATAATTATAATATTCAAAATTAAAATCCAAGAAAACAATTTAAATTACGAAATTTTAAAATTAATTAAAATCGTTTCAGAACTGAAAATTAAAAATTAAATTCAAAACGCATCAATCGGGTCAAGACGAGGCCATGGGCTTGCTCCCATGCCCCGTCGAGTCCACGAGGCAGCATCGCCTCTCACGAGTGATCGCACAGCAAGGCACGAGCAGCTGCCACGCGCAAACGCAGCAAGCCGAGCCACGCTTGCGCGCAGCATCGCTCGCTGCTTCGTAGCGCAGCAGTTGCTTGGCGAGGCTGGGCGAGGCAGCGCTCGTTGCTGAGGCACCCCTCGCTTCCCGCGCGCGCGCCTGCCTTTCTCGCTCTCCTTGCTTCTTCGCCCATCCGCCCATGCATCATCGCAGCACTCGACGCAAGGCAGGGCTGCTGCCTTGTGCTCGCGTGCTACTCCCCTTGCTCGCTGCATTCGTACCGCATGGGCGACGAGCTCCCTTGCTCGTCGTCGCATGCCCGCACTATACAAGACCCCTTAAGGGTAATACGTAGCGTCCATTGCTTTGTGCGTGCAAGTTTTATGAGCGAATTGCATAAAAATTAAAACTTTTATTTCAAAATTAATGACAAATTAATAAATCATATTAATTTCATAATTTTAGGGCGAAAAATCGAAAATTTATTAATCAATTAATTTCCGATTAACATGGATTCAAATCTAGGTCATAAAAATTTAAAATTTAACACAAATTAACAATTTTTATGGTGGTTTTTAATCATTGGTACCTAATTAAATTATTAATTAATTATGAAAATCAAATTAATTCTAAATTATTCGAATTTCAACAAATTAATCATAATTACAAATTAGGTTGTATAATTAACAAGGCTAGGCATTCAAACTTGTTAAACATATACAGTAGGTCAATCAAAGATTCAAGATTTATCAACAAGAATCGCAAATATTTAATTTAACATCTTAAATTTACAAACTTTTGCGTTCGAAAAACTAAAACCTCCGAAAAGTCATAGTTAGGCTTCGAATTTGGGAATTCTGGGTTCGGCCCAAAACTACTATTTTGTCAAAATTTTAGAATGCCTTTTACATGCGGAATTGACACAAAAATCACTCGATTTGGATGAGTAACGAAGAAACTGCCGAAAAACTGCGTACATATAATTAAATAAACGCAATTTGCAATTAATTAACAATTACGAATATTAATCACCCCTTTTAATTCTTTGCAAATTTGTAACATTTAACCATGTTTATGCAATTTAGATTATGAAAATAATAAGAGGCTCGTGATACCACTGTTAGGTTATGATTCATATGACAAAACATAAATCATGCGGAAAAACCATAAAGCCAGGAAAATATATTATTTACACATAATCATTTAGCATAGTTTAGATGCATACACTTTGTTGCGTGCCCTCCCTAGCTGCGCCCAAACCGAACAAGAACAAGTCTTTAGGACTCCAAGTGTCGTCCCTCCGTAGATAGTCCACAGCACGTCCGGATCCGCCTTAAGCTTGACCAACTAGAATCGCCCTTAAGGTTGCTTAGGAATTTCGGCTATTTAGGTGCAAGTGTATGGCTGATTTTTCTTCAAAATCTTACCTTTAGAATACTTCAATTGTCTCTATAAATTATGACCCTAGGCTCCTATTTATAGAAGTATCGAAAAGGAATTATAATCCTACTAGGATTTGGATTTATTAATTAGAATCCAACTTGAACTCTAAATAATAAACTTAATCTATTAGGATTAGGATTTAATCATATATCGAATCCTGATAGCTTTAGGATTCGTATAGTACGCACACGAGCATCGTACGAGCAACGCACACTCGCGCAGGCCTTGCGGCCCACGCTGAGCGCACAGCGCTCGGCCCATGCTCGCTGCCTGTGTCCGCGCGCGCGCCCAAAGCCTTGGATGGGCCTGGCTTGGGCTGGGCCTGGTCGAGGCTTGGCGTGTGATGGTGATGCGTGTGGCTTGCTGGGCGATGGCCTGGCTTCGTGCTGGGCCTTCGTCTAGCGAGCCTCGTCCGATGCTAATTCGTACGATACGCTTCCGATTAAATTCCCGATTCCGGAATTCATTTCCGATACGAACAATATTTAATATTTCCGATTCCGGAATTAATTTCCGTTTCGAACAAATATTTAATATTTCCGTTTCCGGAATTATTTTCCAATTCCGATAATATTTCCGATTCTGACAATATTTCCGTTTCCGGCAATATTTCCGATTCCGGTAATATTTCCATTTCCGGTAATATTTTCCGACACGTACCATGTTTCCGTTTCCGGCAACATCTACGACTTGGATAATATTTATATTTCCGATACGATCCATATTTCCGTTTCCGGCAATATCATCGTTTCCGGAGTATTCATTTCTTGCTTGTGACGATCTTAGCTCCCACTGAAACCAAGATCCGTCGATTCCGAATATCCATAGATGGAGTATTTAATGTCATTAAATACTTTATCCGTTTACGTACTATTTGTGTGACCCTACGGGTTCAGTCAAGAGTAAGCTGTGGATTAATATAATTAATTCCACTTGAACTGAAGCGGCCTCTAGCTAGGCATTCAGCTCACTTGATCTCACTGAATTATTAACTTGTTAATTAATACTGAACCGCATTTATTAGACTTAATATTATATGCATACTTGGACCAAGGGCACTATTTCCTTCAGCTCGTGATACCACTGTTAGGTTATGATACATATGAATAAACATAAATCATGCGGAAAAACCATAATGCCAGGAAACATATTATTTACACATAATCATATAGCATAATTTAGATGCATACACTTTGTAGCGTGCCCTCCCTAGCTGCACCCGAACCGAACAAGAACAAGTCTTTAGGACTCCAAGTGTCGTCCCTCCGTAGAAAGTCCACAGTACGTCCGGATCCGCCTTAAGATTGACCAACTAGAATCGCCCTTAAGGTACTATAATTTTCGGGTATTATAGGGCAATAATATGACTGAATTTTGCTCTCAAAAATGTCACTTTGAATACTTGAAAAAAAACTCGTTATAAATTGTGAACCTAGGCCACATATTTATAGGGGTATGGAAAGAGAATTGGAATCCTAATAGGATACGAATTAATTAAATTAGAATCCTAGTAGAACTCTTATTTAATTAATTTATCTTTTAGGATTAGGAATTTAATCATTAAACGAATCCTATACGCTTTAGGTTTCGTATGTGAACACAAACACACACGCACGCACAGCAGCCCACGGGGGGCGCCATGCGCGCGCGCGCACAGCCCGAGCAACGCAGCCCAATTGCCACGGAGCCCACGACTGCCGCAGCCTTGGGCGCGCGCTGGGCCTGCCTTGCGGTGGGCCTGGCGCAGCCTTGACTGTTCGTGTGGCGCGCTGGCTTGCTGGGCGATGGCCCGGCTTCGTGTTGGGCCTTCGTCTGGCAGGCCTCATCCGATGCTAATTCGTACAATACGCTTCCGATTAAATTCCTGATTCCGGAATTTATTTCCGATACGAACAATATTTAATATTTTCGATTTCGAAATTAATTTCCGTTTCGAACAAATATTTAATATTTCCGTTTCCGGAATTATTTTCCGATTCCGATCATATTTCCGATTCACACAATATTTCCGTTTCCGGCAATATTTCTGTTTCCGGCAATATTTCCATTTCCATTAATATTTTACGATACGTACCATGTTTCCGTTTCCGGCAACATCTAAGACTTGGATAATATTTATATTTCCGATACGATCCATATTTCCGTTTCCGGCAATATCATCGTTTCCGGAGTATTCATTTCTTGCCTTTGACGATCTCATCTCCCACTGGAACCAAGATCCGTCGATTCCGAATATCCATAGATGGAGTATTTAATGTCATTAAATACTTTATCCGTTTACGTACTATTTGTGTGACCCTACGGGTTCAGTCAAGAGTAAGCTGTGGATTAATATAATTAATTCCACTTGAACTGAAGCGGCCTCTAGCTAGGCATTCAGCTCACTTGATCTCACTGAATTATTAACTTGTTAATTAATACTGAACCGCATTTATTAGACTTAACATTATATGCATACTTGGACCAAGGGCATTATTTCCTTCACATGTCTCACAACCCTGTCCACCATCAACGCACTAAGCATGTGGAGATGGATATCCATTTTGTTCGAGAAAATGTGGCACTTGGCCACATTCGTGTTCTTCATGTGCCTTCGTCGTTCCAGTATGCAGACATATTCACCAAGGGTCTTCCGTCCCCCTTGTTCATTGATTTTCGATCCAGTCTGAGCATTCGACCTCCTCCCGATCCGTCTGAGGGGGTGTGTTAGACACAATAATATGTAAATATTATTGTTACATAATTAGCATTGTAAATATAGTAATAGGTAAACCCTAGTTGACTTTGTAAACTATATATATGTTAATAATCAATGTATAGCCTCCTAAGGGAGAATTATATAATTCTACAGTGTGGTCACATTCACTCACTAGTCGGTAACTCACTACCAATCGGTGTGTACCATGTACGTATTATTGGCATTTTCCTATTACACTGGCCTTTGGAATCCGTTGATGTCCCGATTACTAATTTGTATATCATGGTGTAGCTAGTGTGTATCGTTCATAAAGTTATTATAAAATTTACACTCGAATGTTTCAAGTCACTACAACAAACAGGATCAAAGAGGGCGAAAAAAGTCGCCATGTTTGATCAAAATATCGCCCTCCTAACCTTTAAGGACGACTTAAAAATCGCTCTTGACTCGCCCTGTTAGATTCGTCCTATTAGCTTTTCAAGGCAACTCTTTAATTTCGCCCTCTTTGATCAAGACCAAAGAGGGCAAATAAATTTCGCCTTCTTTGGTTGAACTCAAGGAAGGCAACCTTTATCTCGCCCTTCTTGATTACTTTTCCCCCTCTAAAATAGTTTTAATAGGGAAATTATATTTGCCCTTTAATTTTGATCAAAACCAAACATGACAACTTGTTAATGTCGCCCTCTTTGTTCAATTTTTTATTTCAAAAAAAAATCTAGGGACCTGACAAGGACATTACACCTTTTCAAAACTATGATACTGTGACTTGAACATTTATGTCCAATTGGAAATTAAAAGTATATGGGCAAAAAAAAGTATATACTTCCATGTGCAGTAAAGAGCATAATTTAAACCTGATCATAAGCAGCCTGAACCGTTGACCCCAGGGGTGGCAAATTCTCAGTCGACCTGATTTTAACTCTTTTGGGGGCAAGTTTTTGGAAGCTCAAAACTAATTTTTTAGTTATAAATGTCCTTGAAAATTTCCCGAAAAACACGCTATTTTTATCCTGAAATAGCAGGTTCTGGGCACAAAATAATGGTCAGATGTATGGCAAGTTCGACCCGACATGATGGAGTAATTTTTTTTTGGGTGTGGCCTAGCCAAAGCCTAGAATGACCTGTCATTTGATCAGATCTAGAGCATTGGCTAAAGTGGTAAGAGTTTCAGTTTACTTGTTATAGGTCTCATATTCGAATCCTATTATATGAACCTATGTTGTAGATTATATGTGGTCATAATTCTTGCTAATGAGATGACATTGGCACGTACTCCCTCCGTATTTATTTAAGAGATACACTTGGTCGGGCACCCGTATTAAGAAAAAGAAATCACTAGAGGAAAAATCGTCATGTGCTTCTATTCAAGTGCGGGCCAATTAATAAATTGGCAGCACTTGAGAGCAGCAAAAAAAAAAAAACATTTTCACAAGTGCGGGCACATTTTAAAAAATTGGCAGCACTTGAGTTCAAGTGCGGGCTCGTTTCACAAATCACCCGCACAAAACAAAATACGGTGACATGCTCCTTTCTGGCTCTCTATCTTCACCTCAAACGACTCTCATTCACTTTCACCTCAAACCCTCCCTCTCTCTTCCCTCTGCTGCCGGTAACCCACCACCACCATTTCTCTCGTCGACGGCACAACTGCTTCTGTTGTCGTGCTGCCCCAGTTGTTGATATACTGTCTCTCGCCTGCTCCATCATTCTCTCATCACTACCTTGTATCGCCACCGCCAACGGTGGCCGAGGGTGGTGGTTGATGGTTTGTCATCCTTGCTACCCTATCGATCGGTAATTTCCTATTTCCCTTCATCAGTTAAGTTGAATTTGAGCAAAATCAAAACCCCCAATTTACAAACCCTAACTTTCTATTTATTTGATTTTTGGTTAATCTTTAATGTTTCTATCTTTTATTTTGGTTAATCTTTAATGTTTCTATCTTTTATTTTATTTGATTTTTGGTTAATCTTTAATGTTTCTGTCATTTATTTGATTTAAGGAACATCATCTAATGGAGTCGATGTTGGCTGATTTAGAAGAGGAGCACGACAAAGCTATCTGTAGAATGGAATTCCTTGAGAAAGAGGTGAGAATATATTTCTTTACAAGCTGCATTTGTGTGCTGGATCGAGTTCCTTCTCTCA